>NW_017100161.1:2560150-2594769 GCF_001263275.1 Habropoda laboriosa | reverse complement strand
TAATTAATAGCGAATAATCGTCCGACCAGTGGAAACGGGCAAATTGGGTCTAATTGACTGCTAACGTGACTCTGAGCGATTCCGTTTCGCGACCAACTAATTAACCACTAATTCTCTGCACCCACCGCACTCTGCCAATCTTACGTTTCTTTCGCGTGAGGAGAGACGCGAGATTTCTCTCTCTCTCTCTCGAGAATATGAAAAAAAATCAACGCGGGTAATAGGAGAAAAATTGTCGATCGTTCTCGAGGCGTAGATTGAAAGGGATGAAAAATCCATCGGTTCTCTGACCAAAAGTTTCGCACTCGAGTGAATAGAACGGAATACTCCCGGCGGAGAATCAGTTTTTCCAAAAGAACGAGCAGAATCTTCTCCTTTATTCGCAGCCGCGCCAGACATCCGTGAAATTTTATAAAACGCGTGGCTCGCGTGCCTCGGGAGCAATAAATCCGCGTGCAACTTTTCCCAACGACGAACCGAGCGCTTCCTCAAAGGGAAGCTGCGAGATTCACGTGAAGACACGAAGGCAGAAGGGGTGGTGTGTTCTCGTGTCGCTCAACCGCGCTCCGGGACAAACGGGGAGCATATTAATTCGTAATTAACCGAGCGGATCGCTAATTAGAAAGTCCGATAATTGAGGGAGGGTGGACGGAGAGGGGGGAAACTCTCCGCTTTGATGCTCGCGGGCTGGCGAGTGTTTCGCGTTCTCTCGTTACGGTGGAAACGACGAAAAGTCGGGGGTTTGTTCGATATCGTTTGATTTTCGTTGGGGGGGAGGGAACGACGTGAGAGATGAGGTTGTATCGAGGAGAATTAAATCGTTTGGGCTTGGAACGAACGAGACATTTTTCTGAGGGAGGAAATTAAGTTTTTCATCTTTTGTTCGCTTTTTGGCGAAGTTTCGTGGTGGAACTGAGACGGTGATGATTTTGTTCGTTCGAGAGAAGAAATAATCTTTTGGATTTTAGAGAGATACTGTGGCGATTTGTGGAAGCGTTGGTTGAGAAGTGATATTGTTCGGATGAATTCTTAAGCTCACCTCGATACTGAAGTAACCCCTGTCCACATAATCGCCGAGGAAGAGATACTTTGTCGTGGATGGTGGACCGCCCACCTCGAATAACTTCATCAGGTCATAGAACTGTCCGTGAATGTCGCCGCACACTGTAACAAAGATAAAAATATGGGTTAGTTAAACTATTTTCTGGGTAATTATAGACCAACCGTGTCTCTCCTTTATTTATATTCATTCTCTATTTAAAAAAACCACTGTATCTATTAATTAACCTATGATTTAATTTTAGACGTTCCCCGTTTCACTGTTAACCCTCTTTCAGCGTCCAAACCTTTTCTCTCCTCTTCTAAATTATTTCCAAAATCTCCCTAAATTTCAACTAATTTCACACGTCCCTAAGAATCACATTTCTTTAACCTCTCTCTAAATTTCCATTTTCTCTCGCAAACTTTTCATTACCTCAGCACTAGAAAAGGTATAATAAAAGTCTCAAAAATCTCTCCTCTTCTAAATTATTTCCAAAATCTCCCTAAATTTCAACTAATTTCACACGTCCCTAAAAATCACATTTCTTTAACCTCTCTCTAAATTTCCATTTTCTCTCGCAAATTTTTCATTACCTCAGCACTAGAAAAGGTATAATAAAAGTCTCAAAAATAGGGAGACTAAAATTCCTACAAGTGTAAACTTCTCTACACTACCTGAGGATTATTTCCCAAATTTTTCAATTCCTAAATTTCCCAATTTTCAGAATATTGTCAATTCTAAATTTTGCAATTTCTCAATACTTCCAATTCGAAACATTGCCAATTTCCCAATTTCTCCAATTCCCAAATTTCCCGATTTTCAGAATATTGTCAATTCCAATTTTTGCAATTTCCCAATACTTCCAATTCGAAACACTACCAATTCCCAAATTTCCCGATTTTCAGAATATTGTCAATTCCAAATTTTGCAATTTCTCAATATTTCCAATTCGAAACATTGCCAATTTCCCAATTTCTCCAATTCCTAAATTTCCCGATTTTCAGAATTTTGTCAATTCCAATTTTTGCAATTTCTCAATACTTCCAATTCGAAACACTACCAATTCCCAAATTTCCCGATTTTTAGAATATTGTCAATTCCAAATTTTGCAATTTCCCAATACTTTAAATTCGAAACATTGCCAATTTCCCAATTTCTCCAATTCCTAAATTTCCCGATTTTCAGAATATTGTCAATTCCAATTTTTGCAATTTCCCAATACTTCCAATTCGAAACACTACCAATTCCCAAATTTCCCGATTTTCAGAATATTGTCAATTCCAAATTTTGCAATTTCTCAATATTTCCAATTCGAAACATTGCCAATTTCCCAATTCCTCCAATTACCAAATTTCCCGATTTTCAGAATATTGTCAATTCCTCTAGGAAACAACCAGAAAACCTTCCATTCTTCCTACTCCACCTACAGATCATTTCTCCCTGCAAACATTTCCCAGTAGCAGCGTCCGAAATTAAAGCGATCGAGCACAGTACACGAGAAGCTGAAATTCTTCTCAGATAAATTGCCCGGGAGAACGTTTCGATTTCTCCCGAGGATCCAAGGTCGGCTCGCGAAATTAGCTAGCGCGATTAATTGAGCACGATTAATGCAAAACACGCGTTAAACATACATACACACACGCATACATGTATAGGTTTACTCTGGAGACTAGGCAAACTTGTTTGCAAACGTTTCCAAAGTGAAATTACGAGGTCGAAGAGAAGGAAGAGGGCGTAGAAGGGTGGAGCAGAGGCGACGCTAGGGAAACTTTAAGCCAGCCTTACTTGGCAAACTAACGGAGACGCGATGTAACTCGACGCAGTTACTTTCCGACGTTTACATCCAGGCCAAAGGAAACGTTTCCCTCGTATCTGTCACGGATTTACGGCCAAGCTGGCGGACACCAGGCTAAACTAGAATTTTAGCCGCGCTACCTCTCGACCTCTGGACCCCAACGAGCCTCGAGTATCTCGGTTCTAGCGCAGGATCATCCCAGCTGACGTGACTGCAAGAATACGGTGCTCGGGCAAGCTGGGATTTCCGCTTGTTTCACTCGGGGAGAATAAAAGTGTACGGTGTACCGTTCGGGAAATAGATTCGCCGTGTGTTTTAGCGGAGGTTCGTGGTGAAAATTTCGCGTAGATGAAAAGGAGGATTCTTTGGACGATGAAATTAAACGGAAATAACGAAGATAATTGTGCAGAGTAAATTAAATTTACAGTATTTTTGGATAAAAGATAGACAGCGTTGGAATTGATAGGATTTTTGATAAGAAAATTTGCGTTATCTAATTTTTCATAAATTCTATTTTTTAACCAACTTTCGTATCTCTATTCTAAGAATTCTAAGAACACTTGACAAGTGTCTTTTGATAAGCCACTTAAATTACAAAATCTTTCAATACTTTATCTTCTTACGATATTCCACAGTGGTCTGATATCAATTAATATTAAAATTTCACTTCCATATTAACACTTTACCGACCGGTAGCCTATTAATCGGCTTTTTGCCGCCAACGCTTACCGACCGGTAGCCTACTAATCGCTCTTTTGCCGACGACCCTTACCGACCGATAACCTATTAATCGGTCAAGCTTTGATTTAACATATCTACAGGTATAAGAAAAAGCGCATATATTCCCGCCCGATAGCCTAGAGTCTGCAGTCTAAACAGAGCCGGTGTCAGCGATGTATCTGTGGCCGAGTGAACGGTCGGAAGTGAGTAAGATATTCAACCGCTACCGGTCGGTAAAGTGTTAAGATCTTCGTCAGCACTAAACTTTTCGCTATCCCGCCTCAATCTTTCACTGCTCAAATTCTCCGTTATCTTCCTCTCTGTTGCACCGAATCAATTATTCACCGTTTATAAATGGCACCACTTTCAGAAAATTGTGAAAAAGTCTCTCGAATGGGCAATAATCGAAGTACGCGAGAAACAACGACACGAAATTGTAGTAACAAGAAATTAGAGAAAGAAATGGGGGAGAAAGCAGAGAGAAGAAGGGCGAGGAAGGAAACGAAGGAAATTAACGAGAACACTGAGGGAGCATCGCGCGATTACCATAATCCAGACCCGTTTCGCGCGCAATTTCCAGCGGTGGTCCCAGTGGGCCGTTTAGCATAGCACGGCCGATAATAAGGTAGAAGGCGCGGCCGCGAGAAATAACGAACCGCGAACCTGAACGATCAACCTCCGCGAGAGAAGCTTTCATCTCTCCGCGTGTATAATTCATTTGGTAGTGAGCGCGCCTCGTGTTTTCTTTTCGATCCTGTTCGCGACGCTATCGTGAATATCGTCGAGGAAAATTATGTACTCGGTTAAATAGACTCGCTGGGTGATGAGAACGAGAGCAATTCTTTGCTCCGTTCAATTCTCCCGTAATTCATTTTTGTCACTAAAGTGTACAATTTCTGATATTTGCCTAAAAATCTGGAATTTTTTGAAGTCGAAGAAGTGAAAATTGGAGGAAAAATACTCGGTTGAACGGACACTTGGAAGGACGAGAGTAAAAGCAATTCTTCGCTCCCACAATTCTCTTTGATCACTTCCCTAGAAATCTCGAAACTGAAAAATCGAAGAAATGAAAATTAGAAAAGAAGCAGAATCGAAAACACAGTATTGTCACTGAACTGGTACACAATTTCCGACACTTCCCAAAGAGTCCGCGAACTTAAAAATGCAGAATCGAAGAAATGAAAATTAGAAGAGAAGCAGAATCGAAGAAATGAAAATTAGAAAAGAAGCAGAATCGAAAACACAGTATTGTCACTGAAATGGTACACAATTTCCGACACTTGCCAAAGAGTCCGCGAACTTAAAAATCGAACGAAGGAAAATTAGGAAAACATATACGGAGAATCGAAAGGAAATTGAAAACTACAGTAAATTCTCCACAAGTGTCAGTCCGCAAGGAAGCTAAACCTGACACTTGTAGAGTCAGGGACTACGTTTTCGAGCCTCGCGCCCGCCTTTGTAGTTTCCCGAACGTAGACAAGGACAGTGAATAAGGATGAAACGTGAGTCGAGGCAACCAAGCGATTTAAATACCAACTTTTTTAATTTTACGTTTTTTTATCCCGAAATTTTTCTTAAATTAAATTTTTCGTGTTTGATATCATTTTCATCAGAAAAATCTCACCGACATGTTAAAAAATATTTCAGATGAAAAAAGTAAAATTAAAGAAATTATATTTTTCTATTATGAATGAGCGAGATAACATAGGCGCAGCAATGACGCAGACCTAGGCGTAGAACCATCTATACTGACACTTGTGGAGAATTTACTGTACACCGTCGTTATCGATGCAAACCAGGGTGAATATACTGCAAGAGTAGAAGAAACAATAAAGCTGCATCGATACGGGGAACAATAAAGCGGTTAGGTTTGTGAAAGAAGGAGAAACGAGCGAGCGAGGATAATTAAATAGAGGGGTGGCGCAAAACGTAACGCGTCGCGATCCTCTACAAAAGACGATAAATAAAAGGGAATAATGTCTGGCGACGGTCACGGAACGCTGATATATCGGATGCCGTTTGCAACGTTAATTGGCCACCGCGACTGTCATCGATATTCCGCAATTCTCTCACGGCATTATAATCCAGCGGCAACGCTCCCCGTCGTCGAGAAGAATACATTTTTCAGCGTACCATTTTCAGTGTACCACTGTAGAACCGACGATCAACGGAAAGGTTGATTTTCGAATGAAACCAAAGTGAAATTTGTTAGGAATTTCCAAGGAGAAACTAGGCGAACGATGTTTGTAATTGCTTGGTGGAGTTACGGTTTCGGTGGTTTTCGGGGGAGAATTTCCCCGAAATAAGATAAGTTTGCGAATGGATTAGTTAATTTTCGAAAATGAATTGAAGTTGCAACGTTTCGTGGTCTTTGAAAAAGAATAGCACTCCGTTTCTAGAAATATTAAATTTCCTTGTTAAAAACATACTACAAAATCTATTTAACCGGTTAGCTGTTTTGACGAGTATACTCGTCATGCATAAAGAGTAGTTACAATTTGCTGTTTAAATTGCAATTTTAGTGAAAACTAAAGCATATTAAACTACTGCTACCGCTACTCTGCTTTCTACTTTTTTTTAATTTTTATGTTTTATTTTCAAACAAATCTCTTTTTCACACATTCATCACCTCAGGACAGTTACCAAGAAGCCCTGTCGGTAATAGAATTAAAAAATAAAACAGTCGTTTCGTTACAACTTAATTCTATATTACAACAGCCACGCATACTCTGCGTTTGACGAGTATACTCGTCATCGTTTACTTTTGCCGACACGTTTTAGGTACACACTTTCCAAAGAGGTCGCAACAGCTGCTTGGTTAAAAGAAGTTCACAAAAGTGAAAATTTCAAATATCTACGTTTCCCCACAGTACAGACACAAGTAACTCGCTCAATTTCCTTACTCGTCGATTCTTCGCAATCATCAAACGCAGATCCAGCTAATCGAGATGCCTGAAAATTCCCTCAACTCCCACGATCTACCATCCCGTGCAGTTTACGCGCACCTGGGACGAACCGTCGGCATAGCCACTTGTCAAAACCGTCAACGTTTAACATTAGCTATTTGCCTCCCGTGAGAAACGAAACAGCTGGGCTGCAAGTATATAATCAACGTCGTTCGTCGATAAATCTTGGCTTGTTACTGGAACGACGGTGGAAATGTGAGGGACAACGCACACCTAAACGAGTGCATGCACACACACACACGCATAGGTAGAAATACAGAGTGCGGTTATACGGTAGTGAAACCGTGGAGACGTTAAAAGCGGCCAGATTACACGAGCCTCGAAGTCCTGTTTCAGTTCCGAGCGATTTATGCGGACGCGTCGCGGCCATTCCGGTTTTGCAGTGCACCGAGAATTGCTGGACGGCTTAAGCATCGCTGTTCATATCGTTCTCCGCCTCCTCGACGGGGCTGCGTAATTCAGCAACAAGTGGCAAAGTTTCCTCTCGCTTTTATTCGACCGCCATATCGAAGGGAACGTGTGCCGTGTCTGACCATGCACGCGCCTAGACTACTGACTCACTTGGAGCGGCCACAGTGCGGTCGAAGGAATCTTCATGGGGATGATTTGTGAGGTGGTCGATGTTGTATTGGTACTTTTTATGGTTTTTGAGAATTGGGGATTCTTTGGTGGTGATTGGTGTGTTTTGGGAAGTTTGGAATGTGATTTTTGGGGAACTTTTCTAATTTATAAGTTTGTCGATTTTTAAAATATTAGGAATTCGGGATTTTTTGGGTTTTGTGAATAGTCGAATTCTTGAATTTCTCAATTTTAAACTGCCAATTTCCTCAAATTCTCCAATTCCCAAATTTCCCAATTTTAGAATATTCTCAATTCCAAATTTTGCAATTTCTCAATACTTCCAATTGCAAACATTGCCAATTTCCCAAATTCCCAAATTTTCAGAATATTCCCAATTTCACAATTTCTCAATACTTCCAATTCCAAACATTGCCAATTTCCCAAATCCCCCAAATTCCAAATTTTGCAATTTCTCAATACTTGCAATAGCAAAAACATAGCCAATTTCCCAAATTCTCCAATTTTCAGAATATTCCCAATTTCACAATTTCTCAATACTTCCAATTCCAAACATTGCCAATTTCCCAAATCCCCCAATTCCAAATTTTGCAATTTCTCAATACTTCCAATAGCAAACATTGCCAATTTCCCAAATTCCCCAATTTTCAGAATATTCCCAATTCCAAATTTCACAATACTTCCAATTCCAAACATTGCCAATTTCCCAAATCCCCCAATTCCACATTTTGCAATTTCTCAATACTTCCAATTGCAAACATTGCCAATTTCCCAAATTCTCCAATTTTCAGAATATTCCCAATTCCAAATTTCACAATACTTCCAATTCCCTGAATTGCCCAATTCCCAATTTTTAGAATATCCGCAATTCCAAATTTTGCAATTTCTCAATAATCCCAATTTTCACAATATTCCCAACTCCAAAATTCTGAATCTCCGCACTTCCCAAATTTCCCTCTACACCCCCACAATTCCAAAAATATTCCCAGAAACCAAACTATCCAAAGCCATCTCTCAACTTCCAAGAAAAAGCGTTACTCGAGTGACAATATTCTTTCCGAATAAAGCGTTTCACGGGTCAACGACGAACGCTGTTTATCGTACCGAGGAAACGTTCATTTTAATACTGTCAGCGTTGCGGAAGATTTATGCGCCTCGATGATGCAGTAAACTCGCGTAATGCGTTGCCAGAACAACGGACCGCGTTCAACTTCCGGCCAATATGTTACCGGGACAAGCGATCCGCCGTTTAAGATGTCGCGAATACTTGCAACTTCTACTACGACGTTATCGACAACAATTTATCGATGACACTCATACGTCACTCCTCCTTCTTTTCCAGCGATCCAAGTGTCTCGGAATTCATAGGAACCTAGCTTCTGCTTCGAAACTTCTACCAACGACTGTTTCACAACTTCCCTTCGTTCGGTCTTATTTTTCTATCGCCATCTCCTCGCAGAGAAACAGTCTATACTTGCAACAGAGTGTACAAGCGATCCAGATAATTCGACGAAACAATAAAAGAAAAACAATTTGATTTCACCAAATACGACGAAGAAAATATTATCCTATAAACCACAAAGATTCGTATTTTCTTTATTTCGCAACTCAGAATTTTCGCAATTCAGGAATTCTTCGGAAGCTTCACTTTCCAGGAAACACTTCAAACACTCTTTTTCCCTTTAACCCCTATGTCAATAATAGGCCAGATCGTTGTTATTTCGCACATTTCTGTCTAGAATTTCCTTATCAAAAAACTACTGAAATTCGACGATCAAGTAGACGACAATTCTGGTTACTGACATAAGGGTTAACACAAAAAATCACCGCGTAATTATCAAACCCAAGCTTCTTCACACCCTTAACAAACAGTACAATCTCGTTTACTAATCCACCATTAACTGAACACTACAAAATCCAATAACCCATCTATGCGTTACTTTTTCCTACTTGGTGTAGCATTGAAATGGTAAACAGCTTCAGCTGCATAATCAGTAACGAAAAGAAAGAAAATCATAAGTCAAGGGGTTAAAGAGGATTTTACACTCGCTGTCCCTAATAAAATACGCTTAATTACCCAACACCACGGAATACGAGAATAAATATCCAAGGGGAAGACCTTCCATCAGGGCTGTTCTAACAGAGATTCGCGTGCGTGCACGCGTACCTACGTGACGAACGCACAGCCTAGACACCGTGCAGCCGTTTCGCACGAGATCCCTCGCACGTGAGTGCGTCTAATTAAAACGAGGTCGCGAACCAACTGGAGTAACGAACCTCCGCCGAGTTAAAGTGGTTTCGTTCCCTCCCCCCTCTCTATTTCTCTTCCTTTTCTCTCTCAACAAGCCTGATTGCGACGTTCGAACGTAACGAGGTACCGATCTCCGTGTTTGCGTCGCGTCTCTCCTCTTTTCTTCTCTTCGACACGCTACTGTACCTGCAGTTTCTCTCGGAGAAGTGAAGAAATTCACGTGAATTATGGCTGCTTTGCCTGTGAACCGATTCACAGGGGAGGGCGAGCGTGTTAATCCTTTCGCTGCGGTGAACTTTAGTACGAAGCAGATTCAGATGTTCCACAACGGCCGTGAAATTTTCCTCTTCAGTGGTATCGTTTTGAAATTTGTTTCATTGAATTAACCCGTCCCACAGTTTCGCATCTTAATAGGTCTGAGGTGGGTGAGGAACGTCGTTACCCTGTTTTCACCTCAATTTATTAACGTATAAGTGTATGGTCGTATAGGCGTACAATTGGTCCAGAAAATACAATCGTTTATTTTGTTACTTGTCCCGGCGGCAGCGGTTCGGAGGGTACGTCGCGATGGTCGGTAAAGGAAAAACTGTCCGGAGGTGTAGGCGTACTGGGTTTGGTCAAAGTACGGCAAGGTGTTAAGAACAGGAAGAAAGCAGTAATGGGGAAAGCGACGACGGACAAAAACCAGGCCCGATGCGTCGCCGGTGGTTTTACGAGGGTGTGACCGAGGGGAAGTCGAGGGCCAGCGATAATTTTCCCTGCGGAAAAAAGGACAGTGTTGATTTGGAAGCCGAGCGGATCGTTAGGAGTCGTAATCGTATAGTCGGGGCCACGATATAGCGAGGTCGTAAAATTACTGAAAACTGCATGCAGCTAGGACAAATTAGGGTTTCTCCCTCTGGGGGAAGCCGCTTTTGGAAGTACGGTTACAAGTAAAGGTCTTATTGAGGTCTTTAACATCTTCATTTACCTGCTCGTGTTATATACAGATAGAAAGTGCAAAAAGATTGTGTAGCTTAATATTAACATATTTTCCATTTGTAAATGAAATACCATTTTCTACTTGAAGTACCAAATCATATGCTACCATTCGTTTATTGTTGGAACCCTCAAACAGACTGCAACACACGGCCTTGAGTGCCGCAACATCAATCGGTGCCGATTCTTCAGAGTTTAATTTACGACCTCGCTATATCGTGGCCCCAACTATATATGTATAGTCCTGCTAATTTTGTAAATTCTTTTATTAAACATAGAAGACAAACAAAAAATGTTTTCTACAAATAGCCGAATAATGCAATTTCTTAGCGGAGAAGTGTGTCAAACTGACACGAGGGATGGACGAGGGTTAACGCGGAAGAGTGCAGAGGAGAAAATTAAGGCTTGAATTAATTAAGTGCGCCGAAATGTTCCAATAACGCAACGCGAAGAAATTTTCAAAGCGCCAGTAGTGGTGAGAGGGTTAAATTCAATGCAGAAGGATCTCCTTTTTATCGAAGTGTCCTCAAAGATGGAATAGAGAAATTTCTTCGAGTAACCTGCTTCCAACGCGATTTTTCGTCGTATTAAAAAAGGTAATTAGGAAACTTTGATTACCAGAAGCAAACATAAATCACCGGAGGTGTTTCCTCGCGAGATCTCTCCTTGAATAATTCAAAGCGTGCCAGACACGCGAGATGAATCCGCTTCTTTCCACTTTTCTTCCGCGCAAGACGAACCGGAAATCAGTTTCGGTGAGAGAGAACGCGACGAAACAGAACGGCTGTTCGAGGTTTAATTATTCGAGACGAGGGTTGAAATGGATGCTCGCGGGACAGGTGGAGAAGAAAGGAACGACGAGAAGATAAACGGAAGCAGAGGTGAACGCCTCGAGCGACGTAGCGAAACTTCCGAGCTCATCGGGGTCAAATATTTTTCCCTTCGGCGGGGAAAAAAGAGGCGAAGCTTTTTCTCAGGCTTCGCCGAGAATTCCTCGATTATTCCGACAGATGTGTCGGGGATTTTTTCACCTGGCAAACTGTCAAATGTTCACCTCGTAATCGCTTCCAAACGTTTCCAAACGAAATTTCCAATTTCACGCGTGAAATTTTGCATTTAAAACGAGTCGATATGCTCCCAGCTACGAAATCGAATCGCATTTGGGATTTACATAAACGAAGAATTGTTTAGGTTACCGTACGGAATTCATTATCGGATATAACGCGTGAAATTGTGCATTCGCGACCGATTCCAAGTGCTCGCAGCTATGAAACGGAATTGCATTTCGAATTTATGGAGATAAACGAAGAATTGTTTAGGATGTGATACGTGGGATTGAATTTGGAATATTAAGCGTTAAATTTGGCATTTGTAACGAGTCGAAATTTATGTAATACCGGATGGAATTAAATTTGGAATAATTTAGATCTGACGTTTCGAATATCGAACGAGATCAAGTTTGGAGTAACGCAGATAGATTATTTTAGAGATGTTACGATATTAGAAGCTCTGGATAGTAGAATAAACCAAGTTAATACGAGTGTAGAGGTATATTAGCTGAACCACGTCGAATTTGAAACGACTTGTACAAACGAGGAAAACACTAAGACTCGGTTGATGTTCGACTTGAGCGTCACTCGAGCTACCTTTACTCGATGAATTGCTATATCGAACTGGTAACTCGGTCTGATCAAATTTTCTTCCATCGACAAGTGGAATTTGTGTCTAAGTTTGATAAGTAAGCTCCAATTTTATCTCGTAGCTTCTGGGGAAATATTATTTTCCGCCGAGTACGAGCTCGTACAATACTGTATCTATTATTTGCCTCGTAAGAAAATTTGTCAATTTCCGAAAGATTTTAATTTTCTATTTTACAGAAACATTTCGATATTTTAATTCAGATAAAAATATCTCTAGCATCCTAAACGCCATCTTGAAAATCTGTTTCATTTAAACCATCACATTTCCATATTTCCACAAATTATTTACGAAACCTTTCAACTATTTAACGATTGTTTGATGCAATAAAATGTCATACGCGAAATAAATAGTGAAATGTGCAGCTATTTTCATCCATCTTTCCGTAAAATCGTTAATTTTTCATAGACAAAAGTCTTCCTATTGAGCATCGGAGGATTTAAAGCGAGTGCACAAAATATGTCTGGCGAACACAAGACTAATAGAATTTTTCGAGCTCGAGGAGGAGCTCGATCGAGCGGCCTGGTTTATCGGTATCGGCAGCGACATAATCCAGATGCAAATTATCGTCTTCTAGCATCGGTCCACGGCGCACTTAATCAGCTCGAGCACGATAGCATCGTGAAGAGCCACTCCGGCCCCGCTATTAGCTCCGCCAAGAGAAATTCCCAGGGCGGCTCTCACAATTAGCTTAAGCAACTTCTAAGCACAATGACCGTTGTTGCTGAAGGAGTTTCTCGGACGTCCTCTCGTATTTCCCTCACGTACCTCGCCTACACCTTCCCTCCACAGCCCTGTTCTGTCGTCTCTTTCGTGTGGATCGCGTTCCGGAAGCGGATGCTCTCTCCCTCGCTTCACGTGGAGGAATCTTGCCACGAATGAAAGTAAAATCGGGATACACCAAAGGCATTTCTCAGTCGCTTCGAGGATTTTCCAAATGGTTAACGGTTAACGGATGTTTATAAATTTGGTATTTGGAGAGAACGGAGACTTTCCAATTTGGAAAGAATAGACCTCCATATCCTTCGAATTTGGAAAGATAGAGCACCGTATCTTCGAATTTGGTAATAATAGAGTCCTTCGAGAAATTTGGAAAGAATAAAAACATCCAATTCCGAAATATCAAGTGAAAAATCAGGCGGTCACCCATCCCATCTTATGACGCGACGAATGCAGCTTGACTTCGGTGATCGCCAACGACTCGACGCTACTCACCTACCAACGAGCCCTACATATATAAATTAACTTAAATAATATAAATGGTAAATAAAATACAGACATTTCCAGATATTGCCAAAAAATGTAACAAACTTCCATTAAAAGAACAATTCCTTCCTACAAAAAAGACTGTCAAATTGCTCCCAATAAAAGACACTATAAATAACACACGAGCAACCATTAATTACCACTACATCTTACCACCAATCCACCAAAAAACCATCTGAATCACAAAACCTCCACATCTCAATCACTGTCATCATCAATTCAACTACTTTTCTGCAATTTTTCCAGCAGAAAAAAGGTAACTTCCTGGCTGCCTCATCCCGTCACCGGTCTCCATTTCCCCAACAGCTCGATAGCCAGCTCGCAGCGACGATTCCGGCCGCGAACGTATCGCGGAATGGACTCGACGGATATACAGGTTAACTGCGCTATCGTGACCTGGATGTTTAGAGCGTTGCGTTGCACCGTTACGCTGCTACGTGTCCGGAATGTATATTCGCCCGAATAGCGTTTTCGGAACGCGTTCTAACACCGATAGGTAGACACGATGAAATAGACACTTGGTCTAACAGAAAGACGGAAATACGACGAACAACAGAATATATATGTATACACCAGAAATTTCCATCAACGTATCTTCTCACCTCTAACTGTCACGTATTGTAATTATTGCCAGAATAAACGCGCGTATTCGCCGGCTCTCTGCTTAAGCTTCGACGTCGTTGCTTGTTCTTGGAAAATTAATTAATTCTTCGGTAGATTCGAAGGGAACATAGGACGAACGAGAGGAATTTCACGTAGAGGAGAGAGCCGGTGGAATGGAAATTTCTCGGCCAAGAATTCGAACGGGGTTAGAGCCGAAATTTCTTTGCAGAGGGTGAATTAATTAGGACCAAGTCGACGTTGATTCTTGCCTCAAACGAGAGAGCCAACGGGGTTTAACGAGACCCGAATATCGTTCGGTCGCTCACGATTCAATGGAGCAGCTTCGTTTCTGATTGGGACCACCACGCTGTTGTGATTCGTAGAATTTCCCGTTTCGCGTGATCCAACGGGTTCCGCGTTTCCAGATTTCTATTTAAGTCCAACGAGATCTCTCGACGAGGTCCGAGAGATTTTGCAATTCGACCGTTTTTCCACGATTTTCTCCAAGTTCGGACGTTTCCATATTTTCCGTCCAGCATTTTTGAACGAAACTTTTGGAGAATAATTTGAAGAATTTTTTCAACGAATTGTGGTAGAGGTTTTATAGGAGTAGCTATAAAAATGCAATACTTTATCGTTCATTTTGTCAGGAGATTGCAATTAAACGCATTTCCAAGTCACCGCGAATAAATCAAAATAAATTAACACAAACTTAACTCTAATTATACGGAGTTAATTACGAAAATTGTATACAGTATTCCCACACGTTCCAGTCGACGGAATATTAAAGTCAATTAGAAAAAAAAATCATCGAATGTATTTGTAAAAAAAGAAAAAGAAAGAAAATCTAGTGTCTAGATTAAATTTCACAGTTCGTCCATTTTTCTGGAAAAAAAAAAAACAGCGAGAAGATCGGGATAAACAGTGGTCAGAGCGTTGATTCGCGATAAACCACCGAAAGAAAGAGAAAAAAGAGATCGTCCTTCCCACAGCCATATTCCGTCCTCATTTAAAGGCTGCGCGCCAGCTACCGTTTAAAGCCGGCCATTCGTATTAATTATTCGCACGTCGGGCTGATTAACGAGCTAGCCCGTGCAATTTGTAGTCACGCTCACGACTGGCCTAATGATAATAA
This sequence comes from Habropoda laboriosa, assembly GCF_001263275.1. NCBI lineage: Eukaryota > Metazoa > Arthropoda > Insecta > Hymenoptera > Apidae > Habropoda > Habropoda laboriosa. The sequence goes on along the minus strand of NW_017100161.1, from coordinate 2,579,736 downwards.
AGCAGAAAAAAAGGCGAAAGCGATGACTCGCTCGACGCCCAGGCGCTATCGATCTCGCGTCGACCCTCCACGGTTCACCGATGTTTCGATGGATGGAATACATATCGCCTGAAACGCTTTACATTCTACGCTTTCACCGTTTTCCATTTTTTTCCTTCGGGCCACGGTCGAATATTCGTTACAGAACGATGGAAATGTTTCGAGCGATCGTTCGTGGTTGTTCGAAGTTGGAAATTCGGGAAATCGATGGGTTAGACGGGTAATGTATATTTAAGTGGCGTAAAAAGCAAAAGGAAGGACGAGTGTCTCGTTGGCGCGGTCAGTAGGGTGTTGGATTACCAACCAGTTGGCCAGGGATCGAATCTCGCTTCGGGTTCTTTTCCCATTTTTCTACCTTCGCGATTTTTTCCGGGTTTTCTGTGTCGGAGGGATTAACAACTGGCGCGAGAATATCGATTTCTGTGAAATTTCGATCGAGAAAAATATTCTGGGATTTTTCATTGCTGGAAAAAATGTTGGTCGCAGTCAATTGATATTCAGGTAACTTTGTGATGTACAAAATAGGACACATGAACCCTTTGACACATGAAAATAGAAAAAGGTTGAAGAACAACAACAAAAAATCTCTCAGCAATTTTAAGGGGGAAAGAAACACAAGGAGCTATCCAACAAGAAAAAAAAAAACACACCTAAAGTGTCAACTTCAATTTACGCAAATGAGAATGGATTCGAGAAATTCCCTAGAAAAAACATGTTTCCCCATAAGCTTCGTCCAAAAATAAAGGGCAAACAAAATTAGAACAGGGGGAGAACCTTAAGAAAGAGGAATATTAACGACACTTTGCCAACTCGCTCTAGTACTTTCCAAGCAAAACCACCTGAACTGAACGATTATTTAAAATACTACAAGGCAGAGTATCCCGGAGAAAATCTTTCACGCCTGCCAGCGTATATACGTATATACAGCGTCGTATTTTCCTTCCAGGGACATTACTCACCATCGTCACTGAACGAGAAACGGAGAGAGAGGGATAGCAGGTTTATATACCGCTATGTAGCGGTGTAAACATACCGGAGCGGATCGATTTATGCGGCTAAGTAAGTGCATTTTTATGCACCGTTTCACAGCCGAGACGAGCAGCCTTGCAGCGAGCCACTTCGTTTAACGAACAACCTATATAGCCGCCGCTTTCCCTTTGAAACCTCCTGTACCACGCCACTTTGTCCGTTTATTCCATACGTTCCGCGTGCGAAATTAAAAATTCCACACCTCTGTGTACCCTCGATCGTGGAACAAACCATCTAAACTCCGAGCTGTATCCAATGAACATCGACGAAAATTTCTTCCTTTCTCATCTGACAATTACACACCAACCCTTTCACAAATTCTCCTATAATTTTCTGTACATTTCCTGCACTTCCTTACACCATTTCCCTCACATTTTTCTTCCTACAATGCCTCTCCTATATTTTTCGTACATTTACTCCGCCTCCTTGGAAAACGTTTAAAGACCACTGGAATCAATTTAAAAATACCAAGAAGACTCGCTGTAATTGCACGAAATTCAAATCGAGTGAAATTCTAACTATAAAATAAGCTACAAAGTCATACGATTGTAGAAAACAGCACATGGACCTAAGAGCAGGCGCAATTAAGATTATTCGAGCCTCGAGGGCTAGACGATCGCCATTTTCTACAGTCTCATGGAGCAATTCGAAGTCCAAGTGGCTGGAACTTGGAATATTCGATTTTCTCCGCATCGAAACGAGGCAGAGGGCAGAGGAGAGGATTCTTGCGCCACAGCCACAGCCCCAGATTCGTTGTTCGACGCGGGTTCATTGCTCGCGTGCCTCGAAATCCGGGTCGATCGACGCGGAAACCGCACTGCCGTGATCGGATGCTGGCTCACGTACACACAGCCGAATTCTCCGGCGACGCGTTACGTGTTGCGCTTGCTGAATCTCTCCTTTGGTGGCTCTCTCGAAAAAGAGCGGAGGAAGAAGGAAGAAGAAAAATAGCCATTTTTCCCTACTTTACACGTTTTCCTGTTCGCCAACTTTTCTCATCTCTATCGAAGAATGCGGCAAAAACGAGAAAGAAGAAGAAACGCTGCAATTTTCAGGTACCGTTCAAATTTTTCTATGGAGGAAAAAAGAAGAAGAAACGGTACTTTACAAATTTTCCACTTCGTGAATCCCACTTACTACACACACAAAAGTAAAAGATAAGGAAGAAATGTGTTACGTGTTCTCTCTGTGTCCACATTCTACTTTGCGGAAAAAAATGGCGGATAAGAAAAGGAGGACACGGTTTCCCCAGCATGTGCTGAATTCTCTCGTTCTTCGACCTTCGTTGCTGCGGAGAAATAAAAGAGACGGAAAAGGAGGACACGTTTCCTCGGAGTCTGCTCAATCTTTCTTCTCTTGGAACCTTCCGCTGTCGTGAAATGTGCGGAGGGGAGGGAAAAGGATAGCCGTATGTGTCGAGTTTCTTCTCGCATAGATCACCCCCGGTTGCTATCAAAAAATTCGAGGGAAGTAAAACGAAGAGCTCCGTGCTTTTTCGAATTTCTCTTTCCGCGGATCTTTGTTGCGAGGGAAAAGTGCAAGGGAAATACCAGAAAACTGATATTTCCTCGACTACGGAGCGTTACATGGATGGAAGGACGGAGAGGGCAATTCTTTCGATCGAAGAAAGTGCTTTATTCTTGACACGTTGTTTCTTTACGGAGCAACCGAGTCGATGTAATTCGTAGGAGGGGCACAGGCAAGGCTTCAAAGGAACAGCTACTTAATTTACAGGTTTGGATTACGTGATGCCGAATTGCTTCGTTGGTTTCGCACAGATACCTTTCATTGCTCGAGCTCTTCTTCTGATTGCTGATTTGATTAACTTCTACGTCTTGGCGATCGATCAACCCAGAAGCTTACCAATTTAATTTAATTGGAATTCTATTTCCACGCTAATTTGAAATTTCAAAAACCGCCGTTCACAGTAGCCTCGTCTCTTATTCCAACATGCACAAACACCGTTCGTCAAATGTACTTTACATAAATCTTTACAATCTTTATGCTTCGTTGCAAGAGCCAGCGAGGAAGCTGAAGCCTTGGAAATTATCAAGATGAAGTTGCTTAAAATAGAGGACATTGTGTTGTAGATAAATAATTCAGCAAATATTTAGAAATTCGCTGATGGTTCGTGCTCAATACTACGATTATAGTATTTCATTTAAACAAATTGTAATATATTTAATACAAGCTAGTACGTACGAACGAAAAATGGAAGTTTCTATCGGTAGATCTATAGGGGACAGAAGTGTGTAGCGGAAAAAGAAAGAGTGGGAGTATACCTGCGGAACGAAGTGGTGGGGGGAGCGACCTTGAGCCGCTGAAACATCGGCACAGGCTATATTCGCGCGGCAAATCTCTAAACCCCGAATCTGTTCCGCTGGCAATTAATATTTCCCCGGGAAATTTCACACTCGAATTCCACAATGAACGCGTCATTTCCCCCGGCTTGGAAATGCCAGATTTCACAATTGTTACGCAAGAACCGAAACTTGTCCGGCTAACAGGTAGCCTGATTGCGAAATCCCGGATTTATTATAGCCAGCCGGTGTTCCATTAATGTCGAATGCCGTAAACCAATTAGCAACGAGCAGCGACCGGAATATTAATTATCGATCAAAATCGGCTTACAAAAATTCTACGCAACGTACGCTTCTTTTTTTTTTCCTTCTTCTCCATAGCTAAAATCTGTTGGAACGGAATTAGCGAAGAAGATTCGATCGAAACGGTGCGTGAATTAAATTCTATCAGCGAGAAGAAAATTGGAGAAAGGTGAAATCGTCTTGGGACAAAATAGGGTTCGTTTTTCCTGCGGAAAAAATAACAGGCGTTGTTTTCACGCGAAATGAAATTTTGCTGCCGGTGCTGTGCAAGCGTAGAGTTTCTTTCGAAACAGCTGCGCGCAGCTTCGTCGAGGATTTTCATTCTAAGCCAGTCCTTGGGCTTTTTTTTTTCCTACCATCAAGCTCTTAGTTTAAGGTCGGAAGCTTGCGTTTCATTTCGGGCTAACGAGTCTCGCGGGGCGGAGTGTTTGAAGTTTATTTTACAGGATTGTGGTGTATGGGAAACTGGTGAACGTTGTTTCTTTCGTTTTTTCATTGGGAACGATCGCTGTGTTGGTTGATTCGGGGAATCTTTGGTTGCTTGACTGTATGAAAATGAGTTTTCGGTGACTAAGAAAAATTGCAAGCAACTCGGTACCCTTTTTCACAAACTTAAACGCAGATTTGCGAAAAATTGAACGCAATTTCAACGTTCGAAATGGTCAAAAATTGGAAACAAATCTGTACCTTTTTTTCACAGACTTAAACGCTGATTTGTGAAAACAATGGAACACAATTTTAATGTTCAAAATGATCTCCATTATTTCCAACGACTTTTCGTCCATATCGTTCCTCGCAAATGCTTTAATTCCTTCCCTGGAAATGTGCGGCGATTTTAATTTGAAAAGTGTCCGAGATTTTTTGAAAAAATACACCGAATTAATTCCATCTCTAACAAATTCCCTAAAAAAATGTACAAGTGTAACACGTAATATCAAAAAATACTGTGAGATTCCTCGTTGAGAAGAAATTCACTTAGAACGTCTCGATGACGAATTAGTAAATTTGATTTTCGACGAATTCACTGTAAAAACTTCGTCCCTATCGATAGTTGGAGGAAATTGGCCGATCGAGGATCGATTATGAAGGTTTGCGCGGCAACTGTCGATTAGAGGTTCGCGTTTCCCGATTCAAGCCGCTTCTCTCTCCCTCTCTACTGTCCACGTCGTTCCCCTGCGCACGTTAATTCGCACTTACTTAGTGGCGGTATAACCAACCGACTGCCACTTCCGCTTAACCGGCTTTGTCGGCCGCAAATCGTCCTTCCTGCCTCCAGTCTGAACTTGCAGGAACGTGCCTGACAATCTGTCCGCCTCTCGTGCCATTCTCTCTCCCTCTCTGTCTTTGTCTTGATATGTACTGCTTGACGTGAGTGGAATTTCCTTTGGACCGTTGTTCCATCCCAAATGCAACTTTCTCTCCCTCGATAACGTGGAATTCTGGAATGTTTTCGCAATTCCAGCTTCCAATATAGACTTACATACTTCCTTACATGCTCTTAGATACCTCTAGATAATTTTTGAATATTTTTAAATGCCTCAAAATATCTGTGCAACACTCTCAAACACTCTGAAATTATTTCTGAAGATCGTCGATGCTTAGAATTAAAAAAAAAAGCTACAATCTGTGCGATTATCTATGCTTCCAAGTCTCAAAGAAAAATCTCAAAGAGTTCCAATTATTCATAGCACAAAGTCTCCAGATGATTCTGTCGCAGAGAAAAAAATCCCCACTATTCAGAAACAGCAAAAGGAAGGAAAATATTAACGCCGAGGATTCACCTCGACATAAGCAATTCCGACTGAGCCGAAAATCTTGAGCGAACAACGCTTCGAACCAGGCTCAATTACCTATTAACACCGGTGAAACTGGAACGCGCCCAGCTAATAACTAATTCACACACAACGATCCCGCTGGAATCCGGCACCGCGGTGCGGAACAAAAGGACGTCTGTCCGACAAAAGGTAGCGGCGGATAAACGGTGAAAGAACGTCGAACCGGGGCACAAAGAAGAAGCGTATTACGGTCGTGGAGAAGCGTAATTACCGGGTTTCTTGCCACCCTACGGACCCAGTGTCGCGGGATTGGCTTCACGCATAATTAACGCGATCCCACCGCTGCGCGTCCGCTACGGCGGTTGAATCGTTTGAAATATTCAAGTGATGCCCTCTCCGCTGTGTCGCCGGTGCAATTAGTTGGTTCATAATCTCATCTAGGTCGATGCAAACAGAAACCTACAGATGCAATTTCGTTCGGTTTAAAAGGTCGAGTTTCGGTTGATTAGGGGATTAGATTGATTGTAAACGCAGCGACAACAGGGATTTCAGATGTGAAATAACGCGGTAGACGGGTTTGACAATGTTTGAAGCAGTGTAGACATAGAAAATATGATTGTGAAGGATTTGAAGAGTATCAGAAAATTTTCAGTGTTGAATTTTAGGTGGTTTGAGCTTGTTTGAAGTGGTATGAACATGTTTGACTGCTCCACAATGACTTCTAATCTGTTCGTAGACTGATCGCTCAAATCTTGAAAAGTTCTAAGTTTTTTAAAATTTGTATAATCTGAGGATCCATATTGGAGGCCAATAGTGATTTGTTTTGCTAAATATAGTTTGGTTGCGAGTTGTAGGATGTTTGGAGTAGTTTGGACTTGGGGAAATCGGTAGCAGAATTGTTAATTTCGAAGTTACTTAAATTTGCATGCATCAGAGGCAAATTGAAGTCCAATTGAAACTTGGTTCTATACAATCTCGCAGGTAATTCGATTTTTGATAGAGACAGAGAAGTAAGAAGGATCGTGCACGTAGATGCGCTAACTGAATCAGATACCTATTGATCACGTGTAACACGTTTACTCCAATTATCTGTGCTTCGGCATAATCAATGTCCATTAACTACCTAACTTTTAATCTCTTCACTGGATTACTCCAACTTCGTAACAGCGTAGCGAATCCGTGTACTATAATCTGGCACAATCTCTTCGATATAAGTGTCCCTCTTCATCTTTCGAACTTTGAATTTTTTTCAAACCAATTAGACGACTTTATTACAAATCAACTACGACAAATCTGCAATTTTTCACATAGAAAGGTGATCTAAACATTCTCAAAAATGTTCCAAGACACATATTTATTCAGGCAACTAGAATATTTCGAAACTCTTCGAGGAATCGTGCTACGCTTCCCGTAAAACAACCAAAACTTCGATCCAGCCAAATAATCCTTCCCGTAAACATTATCAAAACTCCTCGACCACTCCGAAACACCCAGGAACCTCTAATCAGACCTAATCTCTTACACCAGCATCGTCGAACTTTATCGCGACATTTATTCAAAATACATACCAAAACCTCGACTCGGTGCTTCAAAAATATTCAGTAAATCACCTCACGAGTTGTATAGCTGATTGAAATAGAAGTTTCCTTTTACACGTCGAATTTCTACACTTTTATCAACACAGCACGGAAAGAACGTCCTTTCTGTACGAGTAGCGCTTAGGAACTGTCTCTGGAGACCCAAGAAAAGAACGTTTACGAACTGTTTATGTTGTTGTATTGCAATGTAGTGTCTCGACTCTAGGACGAAGTCTACGCACATCTGGTGGTCCTCGTAGTGTCTCTGTTTAGAAAGAGACGTGGAGATATTTTTCTTCAGAGACATTAACGATTCTCTGTCGCTTTGCAAGATTATTTTGTGTCGCAAGACGTTGCATTGGACGATGGCAAAAGTTCATGCCCCGTTTGAATTAACAAAAGCATGTTTCATTCGAGACTAAAATGAATAATTATTCGTAAGACTAAGGAAATGCAGGCGCTTAAAATAGCTCGTGTCAGAAAAATACTCCGACTCGGAGTATGGTGGGGGTGAAATTAATTGAACGTTTCCACAATAATATATTTTACTCAAAATCTGTATCTACGTTATTCGGGCGTCGTTCGCAAAAGTATGCTTCGAGGGTCTCGGGAAGAGTGAGTGTCGTCCTGCCGATCCCTGTCCTCCCCTACGCGAACAGGCCCAGGGAAAGACCCAAAGGGGCGGAGTCACCCCCACTGAGCGCGCTGGGCGTGGCTTCAAGATGCTCGCTGTATCTACGTTATTCGGGCGTCGTTCGCAAAAGTATGCTTCGAGGGTCTCGGGAAGAGTGAGCGTCGTCCTGCCGATCCCTGTCCTGATATTTTTCTTCAGAGACATTAACGATTCTCTGTCGCTTTGCAAGATTATTTTGTGTCGCAAGGCGTTGCATTGGACGATGGCAAAAGTTCATGCCCCGTTTGAATTTACAAAAGCATGTTTCATTCGAGACTAAAATGAATAATTATTCGTAAGACTAAGGAAATGCAGGCGCTTAAAATAGCTCGTGTCAGAAAAATACTCCGACTCGGAGTATGGTGGGGGTGAAATTAATTGAACGTTTCCACAATAATATATTTTACTCAAAATCTGTATCTACGTTATTCGGGCGTCGTTCGCAAAAGTATGCTTCGAGGGTCTCGGGAAGAGTGAGCGTCGTCCTGCCGATCCCTGTCCTCCTCTACGCGAACAGGCCCAGGGAAAGACCCAAAGGGGCGGAGTCACCCCCACCGAGCGCGCTGGGCGTGGCTTCAAGATGCTCGCTTCACCGTCTTCGGGACGGATTTCTCACAGTCGGTTCGGTGACTATTTGCGATATTGGAGGGTCCCTGCCATTTTCCCCGTTTTTATACGTTTCCTCGGCCGTTGGGACCGTGCAAGCCTTGTGGTGGGGGGTGCAGCCTGCGCTCATCCTTGTCTAAGGCCCCCTGCGGCTTGGGTCCCGTGGTCGTTGCCTAGACGCGTCGCACAGCGCCCTACAGATTTGAAAATAAAACAAGCGGTGTGTGCAAAAGCACGTTTCATTCGAGACTAAAACGACTATTTGAAAATAAAACAGAGCCGGTGTATCTTTCGACAGGAATCCAACAGAACACTGAAACAAACATCTGAGCCAAAGTCGACAGGTTTTCCGCCACCCCTGAAAATCGGCCACGAACCTCCGCAATCGTCCAATATTTGATTCCGCGTCCTTTAGAAATAATCCAACAAGTTGAATTAGTCGAGCAGTTCCTCGGAAGGATCTCAAATCCACCCTGACTGACGGTAAAAAAAGGAGAGAGAAGGAAAAAGGAAGAGAGAGGGAGTGGCTCGATCTCGATATCGCGATAACGGTTATCGTCGTCGAGCGCGGAAGAGATGGTCGATAAAGCGAGTTGGCGTCTCGTGTCGACACGGGTCACCGGCGGAAGTCGTGAAAACCGACTTCCCCGCTGCGAAGCCATTGCCAGCCGGACGAAAGGGTCAACGGCGAGGTTCCGTGGCGACGCGATAGCCGGAAACCGGGCTGCCGGAAGCGCGGAGGAAATTAAAGTACGCGAGGTGAACAGGTCCGGGTGAGTAGTGAATTGTGAGTAGTGAAAGGATCAAGAGAATACCACCTCTCACACTCACCCCTCCCTCAGTCTTTCTTTCTGTGTCGACGCGTGTAATCTCGTGTGGATCTTATCGAAGTTTCCAAGGCAGAGGGGCAAAATGAAGGGAAAGCTTTGGAGTTTCTTTTTTCTTTCTTCTTTTTTTTTTTTTAAGAGGAAATTCGTTGTTTCGTTTGCGGAGATTGGAGTTGGGTTGTGTTTTTTTCTGTGTAGGGTTGCTTTATGGGAAATGAGAAAGGGGGAAATGGCGGGAGAGATTTGATACGCGGGGACAGTGGAATGGGGCGTCAGTGGTCAGACAGGGTTTAAGTCAGTGGTCAGATAAAGGGTTTTATTTATTTTTTGGGATAGGGTGTCTGAATTTTCTCATATCGTCTGGTGTGTTTCTTTGGTGAAATGGAGTTGAAGGGATTTATGTGGAATTTACAATTTTTTTTTTCACTTAGAATATTTGATAGGTTTGTTTTCAACGCTAACCGCACCGACACTTATCCGGGCAAATGACCGGTTACGAAATAATCGTATTTCTTCCGAAAGGAATGCAGGTGATTGTCAATTTAATATAGGAAACAGCCTTTAGATAATAATAAGAAAAAAAAAGTTACATATTTTTATTTTTAAGAAAAAACAGAGGAAAACAGGTGCATGGTTTTAAATTGAAATTTCAAAACCGGTCATTTGACCGAGCCATGGTACGGTTAGTGTTAAAAGTCCTGGTAACTCTTAAATCTTTCGTCTTTAAAGTTTCCATACAATTTTTACACATTATACATGCCCTGTAAAATCCTGCAATATTTCAATATTCTGCTAACAGTCTTTAGATAATAATAGTCCCGATTAATCTTCGAAACATAAGAAATACTCAGCATATCACATACTCCTATTACAACTTTAAACATGGCGACTACAATAGTATTATTGACTACTTAAATCATATAGAGTGGGTTATGTAGAGTCTTTCTTCTTTTGTGTAAACATTTATGTAAGAGGGCTAAAAAAATTACATATTTTTATTTTTAAGAAAATACAGGGGAAAAACAGGTGCATGGTTTTTAACGTGGTGTACTTCAGTGTGCATGCATTTGTCAAATCTGTATTTCTCGCAAAATCTATCCATTTCTCTACTTATACATCTTTCAATATTTATATACATATTTTTTTAAATAAAATATGTATAATGTTACTAGCCTCCCTTTGTTACATTATCATTATTTCAATAAAATATGCACGACGAACACTAACATACATTTTTCACAATATTTTCCAATAAAATATGCATAAATCGATGTACATTAACGTCCGCTCATTTCCCTGTTTATCTGACCTCTTTCCTCCCATCGCGGTTTCACGTATTTTTTTAGCGAAACGTGTGTAAAGCGATCTGCTTCAACGTCTATTCAATCTCTTGTCCATTCAGCGTCCCTTCTTACCGCGGATTTCCCTTTGAATAAAGGAGAAGGAATTTCTCCGTACGTTCAATCCTGTCTTTCAATATTGAAAGAAGCAAAGATGGAAAACGACGAAGCGAAGGGGGGAAAAAGTGGTTCCTCGATAAAAAAAAAATAAAAAACCGCGTCCTCTAGATGGTGAAATCGAGATCCCAGCGTTGGGTGTCGCGTGTCACGGAATCGCGAGCCCCGATAAAAACTTACGAAACGACAACGTACACGCGTGTTCGACTCGATAAAACGCATGCGACGCGACCTCGTTCGAATTTCCCTCCGTCGACTTCGACAGTTTTCTGGAAAATTCCAAGGAACTTCCGAACTGTCGAACAGATTATGCAAAATTCGAGTGCACGAGAAAATGCCACTTCTCGACGTGTTCTTTTTAAATTAAACTTTCAAATTTTCTCTCGGAGGTGTAATACATTCTACGTCGCCAATTTTAGCGCACGAAGCCCCAAATTTAATAATACTCGAAGAAAATTCAAGTGCAGAAGGTGTGAAAAATTACAAGCCCTCGGAATTTGAGTTCAAACATCTCCAAACACAGTCAAACCTAAAAATTCGAGTGCTGCAAACTTCGAACTAATTTTCCAGTATCAAATTAGAATATCTAAGCAAGAATTTTAATAGTCACTCTTAGAGTGCCACAATTGTCCACTCAGAGAGTTCCAAACGCACCGCAAACACTCTCAAACCTCCGAGAGCATTCGAAATCCATCGACCAGAAATTCCCCTCTTGGAAAATCATTTCGCCCAAAAGCCTACAACTCGGAAATCCCATAAAACGCCTTTCACACTTTCAATTGAAACGTCGTCCTCTCCCTTCAGCATCGACAAAGCACAAACCTCCTGTGAAAGCTCGCGTAGTAACCCCGGAAACTCCGGTTCCGCGTTGTTTCATTCGGCGGCTCCCGTTGCACCGGTACGCCGTGAAATTCCCTCGAACAAATTGCACGGGGGACGAACTGTGTCCCGTCCGTCAAGTCGAGGCCATTTTCGTCAACGAATCCCGCGTGTGCACAAGGGAACTCGTAACTCGCGCTCCTTAGAGGTCGTGCACGTCGTACGACTTTTATTCCTGTCGCGTTCCCACGAGAGACAGGCTTGTTTCTCGTGTTAGAGAGAGAGAGAGAGGTGTAGGTGGGGACAAATGGTGCTCGTTGCGCGGAATGCATCTCTCGACCCGCATTATTACGTACGGAGCCGTATTCTCCGCGGAGAATAGAATACGCGGACATATACAGAGAGACAGAGGAAGAGAGAAGAGAGAGAGAGAGAGACACACGCACGGTGCACCGGTTTAATCCGAAAAAGCAATCCGCGCGAGCTCTGCCCGGCTTTTATGGGCAATTTTAACGAGCACCATAAATCCGGATGATACGCCGTGTCGTTCGGACCGTGTCGTAAATTACCAGCGAATATTTTCGTATCGTATTATATCCGCCGGAGAATTTCCACCACCGGGAGGACGATGGGAGTTCTCTTTTGTTTTCCCAGCGTTGCAAAGTGCAGGGCTGGGGAATTTTGTTCGACGAAGGTATGATGGTTTCTGAGATGATTGAGCGGTATTACGAGTGGCAAGTTTGTAATAGCGTGTCAACAAATTTTGGAGCGTTGGAAAATACAGATTTTTCACGGAGGGAGGGAAGGAATTTTTTTTAAACGAAGATGTGACGATTTCTAGAGTAATTAGATAGTATTACGAGTAACCAATTACTGTAATAGTGAGTCACAATATTTTTGGATATTGGAAGGTACAGATTTCTCACGAAAGGAATTTTTTAGACGAAGCTGTGATGATTTCTAGAGTAAGTAGATAGTATTACGAGTAACCAATTACTGTAATAGTGAGTCACAATATTTTTGAAAATTGGAAGGTACAGATTTCTCACGAAAGGAATTTTTTAGACGAAGCTGTGATGATTTCTAGAGTAATTAGATAGTATTACGAGTAACCAATTACTGTAATAGTGAGTCACAATATTTTTGAAAATTGGAAGGTACAGATTTCTCACGAAAGGAATTTTTTAAACGAAGATGTGACGATTTCTAGAGTGACTAGATAGTATTACGAGTAACCAATTACTGTAATAGTGAGTCACAATATTTTTGAAAATTGGAAGGTACAGATTTCTCACGAAAGGAATTTTTTAAACGAAGATGTGACGATTTCTAGAGTGACTAGATAGTATTACGAGTAACCAATTACTGTAATAGTGAGTCACAATATTTTTGGATATTGGAAGATACAGATTTCTCACGAAAGGAATTTTTTGGACGAAGCTGTGATGATTTCTAGAGTGACTAGATAGTGTAACGAGTAGGCAATTACTGTAATAGTGAGTCACAATATTTTTGAAAATTGGAAGGTACAGATTTCTCACGAAAGGAATTTTTTAGACGAAGCTGTGATGATTTCTAGAGTAATTAGATAGTATTACGAGTAACCAATTACTGTAATAGTGAGTCACAATATTTTTGGATATTGGAAGGTACAGATTTCTCACGAAAGGAATTTTTTAGACGAAGCTGTGATGATTTCTAGAGTAAGTAGATAGTATTACGAGTAACCAATTACTGTAATAGTGAGTCACAATATTTTTGAAAATTGGAAGGTACAGATTTCTCACGGAAGGAATTTTTTAAACGAAGCTGTGATGATTTCTAGAGTGACTAGATAGTGTAACGAGTAGGCAATTACTACAATAGTGAGTCAGAAAATTTTAGAGTGCTGCAAAATGCAGATTTTTCACGGAGGGATGAAAACAATTTTTTTAGTCAAAGATATACTGATTTCTAGATTAATTAGATAGCACAACGAGTAACCAATTACCATAACAGCGAGTCACAATATTTTCGAATATCGAGAGACAGATTTTTCACGACAAAACTGTGATATTTCTTTGGTGATTCGAGTGTTAATACAAGTCGAAAAATTGTCCGAATTTCCATTCCTCCAATTCTACGCAAGTCTCCTATCTTCCAGAACCTGTGCACTTTTCCACGTGGAATTTTCACAGTTCACCGCCGAGTGGAATCTGCTCAGGCACTTGGAGGCTACCGTGTCGTACGATGACAAATGGATGGACGCGTGATTGATATCGTGTTTGTCTCTGAATTAACGGTGGCAGCGAAGGATAAAGCAGGGCTAGCCTGCACACGCTGCGTCTTCACGTCATCGACATGCGTGTCAAGCCAGTTGAATAAGCTTCAACACGCGCGACGGCCCTGTTCGCCGCTCCTAATTCATTGGAAAACGTTGCTACGGGGGTCTAATCTCGATCACCTGACGTGTGTGCGTGTGATTTCCTGATGGAAGGATTGGAATTAGAAGCTCCGTGACTTGAAACTCTCGAGATCGTTGCACCTTTCGTTTCAATTCCTCGAAGAATCCCATTTTTCACGAATTTCTTCGAAAAGATGCAATTTTCGGCTATTTTCACGAATTTCTTCGAAAAGAGGCAATTTTCGGCTATTTCCACGAATTAATCGTGAAACAATTCTAAAGCTTTCTATTCTAAAGCTTGAATAAAACAGAACGTGCTTTTAAGTAGAATAATTTTATTAAATTTTCAATTGTAAAGAAACGATTTTTTGGAAATTTCGCTTCGGTCCGTTTAACAGCAATGACATTTCTAATACCGCTATTGTTTCCGCTGGTATGTCGAACTATAATCGGCAACGAGACTTACGATATTAGCGATGTACAAAGTTATTAATGTTATCAATGTAACACTGGCAATTTCTATTCGAACAATCCCATGCAAACGCATTCGAGCATGTATTATCCGTGCGCATCCGCTGGATAAGAAGATTAGGGGATGTAACTGCAGCTTGTGGGAACCAGGAACTGCGGCTGGTCTAACGCAGATTATGAGATTGTCTTTCTCTAATGAGATGATCCTCCTGCGTGATAGTTCTCTCGTGGCTATCGATTCTACGGCGTTCTCCAAGACAACGAAATACACTTTGCACTTGGCAAACAGAAACTGAGAAATCAAAATTGAACGACTACTTCTACGTTTAGCGAGATAATTTTCTTATCACTATTCCATCAAAGCAAAAGAGGAAATGATGAAAATTTGAGATCCTCTTCTTTATGAGACACGTATGTTCAGAAATTCTTGAATATTTCGTCCTCTTGGAATATTCTACACTGGTCCTTCTACAGCTATCGATATTAAACTTCATTTCCATATTAAGCTCTCTGTCAGCACTTAACTCCTTCGATATCTCATCTGTCGTACGTTCAATGTTTCATTCAAATTTTCCAACAAATCGCGAAAAGATCCTTCTGCAATTAATTCAAATTAAAATTCAGTTCCTTATTAAGCTCTCTATCAGCACTTAACCCGTTCGATATCTCATCTGCCATAAATTCAACGTTTCACTCCAATTCGCCAACGAACCAAGGAAAGAAAATTTAAAAATGATTTACACATTTTCATTAAGACACATGAATTCAGCTCTACGCTGATCCTTTTACAATTAATTTCCATATCAGCGTATAACCCTTCATCACCTCACAGCAATCCTTTTCACTACTCAATTTCTTCGAGATCCCACAAATGAATCGTTCGTCGCTCCACAACTCTTCACGTGTGAAAAAGAAACGACGAGAGATCGCGGAAAAGCTCGTCGAACGACCAATAAGCGTCTCGCGCTCGTCGAAGCTTCGCTGTGGCTAAAGATAGCCGGAAACGCGTGGCCATCGGTAGAAGGAACATCAAAGGGAAGGCACGATTGTCTCCTCTATAAATAGAACGATCGAAAGTGTACGTAATGCGCGCGGTGTCGGGTCGTCGATCGTACGACGTTAACAATTCACGAGCACCGAGACTGAAAAGCGGCTTCTTCGCGGCCCGAACGCCTTCTTCACCTGTTCGCCTACACGTGGACGCATCCACGTGCCGTTAAACAGCTCAATTTTCCTTTGTCACGCCTGATCGAGACCTAGTTTCACCTTCGAATCGGTTCTTCCTGGTATTTTACCGATTTTTCACCTGTCGCCGTTAATTAGCCACCCACAGAGACTTCCTATGGAAAACACTCTTCTGTGGGAAGTTTGATTTGGTCGCTTGGTACAAAATTAGGCTTATACTTGAGAAAAAAGTTAATCTGTGATTTGGAAAAATTTGAGCAATTTTCTGAGAATTTTCCAAGTGTCACCGGTGGTTTACGAATTTTTCTCTGTTTTCACTTGGAAGAAAATTAGACTTACACTGTGGGAAGAAAGTTAAAAGACACAGGCGTGGGTAATCTGTGATTTGGAAAAATTTGAGCAATTTTCTGAGAATTTTCCAAGTGTCACCGGTGATTCGCGAATGTTTCACTGTTTTACCGGTAAATGGAGTTTTTGACACTCTGCCGGAGTAATTAGAAGAGCGAGAAATTTCGTAATTAAGAGAATTAGTTAAATTCTGGGTTTTTTCAATTGAGAGGGAATTTTGAATGTGCGAGCGATGGTGTTGATACGAACATAACGAGGACGTTAGGTGGATGGGATTGAAGGGAGTTGAAATTAGTGGAACGAGTTTCGAGGCAGGTTTCATGGAGTTCGAATGGAGTTTAGAGCGAGTGCGTGTATGAACGAGTTGCAGGATAGTTTGAGA
Source organism: Habropoda laboriosa (assembly GCF_001263275.1). Taxonomy (NCBI): domain Eukaryota; kingdom Metazoa; phylum Arthropoda; class Insecta; order Hymenoptera; family Apidae; genus Habropoda; species Habropoda laboriosa. The sequence goes on along the minus strand of NW_017100161.1, from coordinate 2,563,562 downwards.
GTGGAAGAAAACAAAGGAGAGTTAGAGTTTAAGAAGGAAGTTGGGGAATAGAGTCTACGACTTCGTTAATAGAGTCGTGGAGTTGGAATAGTTGAACCGATCTGGTTTTCGATACCCCGTAACAGACAATTTAAAAATCTCTTCTTCCGTTGAATCCTAGAAAAGGGAACAATCCTTCATCTGTAAACTGTGAATTTTTCTAGCCAAAAGAACTTCTCACGAACAGACGAAATATTAGTGGAACTTTACAACAAAGGTAGAGCTACTAAAATGGGTGAAATCACCTTTGAAAATTCTCTCAATTTCGAGTAATTTAGCGAACGAATAGAGATAGAGAAATCTGTTAAATCTTGTAACAGAGATGTGCTACAGCGTTATATATGTAGTTTATAAGAAATGTTTTGAAGGGAAGGAAGAATCGCGAAATGAGAAGAGGAGATACTCGAGCAAGGGGCAAGATCTTTCACGACGTTACACTTTCCCTTGTCGGTCCGCGGGCGCAGTTCCCATCGTAGTGGAAAGTCAGAACGACCCCATCGCCATTTTCTAGCGAGTGAACGCGGCCCTCGAGGCGCTCGCAACCCCTTTTCGTTTTTACCCCTTCCGACTCGTAGCTTGCGGCCGCCGTGTTATCATCTAGTCGCACACGTGCCTAGCCCTCTCTCTCTCTTTTCCTTCTGACTCCCTCTCCCTCGTTTCTCTGTCTCTCTTCCTTCCTCTCATCATCGCCGTCTCTCCCTGCCTCTCCTGCTCTTTTCCTTTCTCTCTCCTTTCTGCCTTCTCACTCCCTTTATCTCATATTTTCCTCCCTCACTCTCTCTTCCTTTCCCTTCCGCTCTTCGCCACTGTCTCTCCCTCCCTTTTCTATTCTCTCTTCGCCGCCATCTCATTCTCCTTCTCTCACATTTTCCTCCCTCACTCTCTCTTCCTTTCCCTTCCGCTCTTCGCCACTGTCTCTCCCTGTCTCTCCCTCTCTTTTTTATTCTCTCTTCGCCGCCATCTCATTCCCCTTCTCTCACATTGTCCTCCCTCACTCTCTCTTCCGAAAGGAAGGAGAGAAACCTCCTGTTCTCTTCCTTCCTCTCTCGTAATTTTCTCGCTTTCTCTTCCTCTCCGTCGTTTCCCCTTTCTCACTCTCTTCCTTCCTTCTCCTTCTCTCTCTCTCTCACCTCTCTCTACATAATTCTCTCCGCTCTCGTGGTTAATCGACGAGCACGCAGGGGTCAGCCGTGGGCATTCCAGGGAAGTTCTTCGAAGGGGTAGTAGAAGGAAGAAGAAGAACATGAAGTGGTTTTCGACCAGAGCAAACGAGAGAGAGAGAGGGGATATTGTGCATCCGCGATTATATACGCGATCCAACCCGGTCAGATTACGTTCGATTATCGTTCGAGAGGGATCGAAGGGCTATATTAGCGTTAATCTGATTAGGTTTCGCGTATCGCGCCACGCTTCTACTCCACGGCGCAGCAGCATAGGCTATCAAGATGGCGCACCAATGTTCTTCGTGGCTGTTACATTGATTTTTTCTCTCTCCTCAGATAAGGCTGATCCTTAAGATGCAGGGTATTGTGAATACATTTTTAAAGAATTCTCCTCAAGCTAAATGGAAGGTCCCGAGGGAACACTTTTCTTCCACAACTTTACATTAGAAAACAGAACTTCCTTCTCTTCCCAGGCACGTGCGATGCAGTTATACTTTATTCAGACCTCAGGTACCATATCATGGTGAAAAGTCGAAGAACATCCAAAGAGATTAACTAACAGTTACTTCGAATTACTACGATACAAAAGCTTTCCATCGAACGTTCACGTAAACGTTCGAAAAATGTCGATTCTTTAAATAAAAGAAATATCAATGCAAAACCTGCGTTGCGTCGTAAACAAACGAACACCATTATTTTTCCGACACAAGCTGGCCTTCGTAAGGCACACACAAGACACAAAATTGAAAGAAACACGTCGAAATACCAAATAGCTCTCCCGAGACAACTGCATTCGTACTGTTAGGATAAACACGAATTTCCACCACCTCTTACACTATGCGAGGAAGGCCATCTTCACGCCGCGCGTCAGTTTTTCAAAAGTTGTCACTTCAGTTTATTAATTTTGGTTTTGAGTTCATCTTTGAAATAAAAAAGAGTTATTTTTGTGAACGGAATACTGAAATTTTTGAAGTCCCTGTTAAGCTGCGGCATAACAGTACGATACTTTTCTAAAGTGCACTCAGCAGAATAACCCTATAGTCACGCATCTTAAATATATTTAATACAAAGTCCAGAGTGTATCTTTACTATCGAACAATCAACTACAGTCCACTCTGGAAGTCACAGGCTTCGAAATTTTCGAAAGACTTCATTTGTTCGTCGCGAAAATACTAACTGTCGACACTGTGTTTCAATTTCCTCTCTCGTTCCACATTCTCCTTCGCAAGCAACACTTCCCAGTTTACCCCACGAACCAAAAAAGAAATACAAAACGTATCATCCTCCACTAAATTCGATCTTCCCCGAAGCTCGCTCGTCGTTCGACAATTTCTCTTAATTAAAATATCCAAGTGAGTTATCGGTCTCGCGTGCCTCCGCGCAAATATACATTTTTCAAGAGCGGAGTAACGGCGGGGAACTAGAGGGGCGAGCTTTTATTTCTACCGTGCGCCATCAAAAACCCTTCGAGGACGAAATGCGTTTCTTATTATGGATCATTATACGGTTGTTATGCTGTCGCGGAGGGTTGGAAACGGTGATTTATCGTTCAGCCGGGAGATTTCCACCGAGGGGTTCAAACTCGATGCTTCTACGTTGGTCGCTCGCTTGAACGTCTTTCTGGATACGAATACAAATGATTCGGCGACGAGGAAAACGTGCTCCCCCTCGCGTCTCGCCACACGGCCATAAATAATTACTTTACAATATCCCGGCGTTCCTTCCGTCTCACTTTTCCAAAGGAGAGAATCCCCGTTTTTCCTTCGTGCAACTATTCTCGGAGGCGAATCGACCGGGCTCCGGCGTTCCGCATGATTCTTCAACGAGAAACTTCTGTTTGGGAGTTGTCGCGCCGCAGAAGATTTATGGCGACATTGACGTTCTTCGGTTTACAGGATTCGTTTAGGAAATAAGTAGAGTGCATGGTAATTTTTCGATGGATCAAGCGGTGTTCACTCCTGGCTGCAGCTTTTTTAATTTAGGTATGTCGCGATCTGAGGGTTAGCGATGGAAGATTTAACACGTTGATCGCCCAGCGTGAGTTTCTCGCGGGGCCCAAATCCGATAGTTGGAGCGCAAGAACGTAAACAGAGCGATTAGCTGGAATTTGCGTTCTATGTTACCAGAAGGAGACAAATTCTCGAACACCAGGAAGCGAGAAAAAATGTAAAAAAGACTACAACATATAGGTCCCAATTGTCGAAAATTAC
>NW_017100161.1:2539855-2560129 GCF_001263275.1 Habropoda laboriosa | reverse complement strand
ACGTAGTATAATGTTGTATTTTATTTTAAATATAAATTAATGTATAGTATAATATAGTGTGATATTCCATTAAATTCTTCTGTTATATGGATTTTTATAAATTACTTGTGAAATCCTATTTAACTTGACGAAGAAGAACGTCACCCACATCTGGGTGACGGTGCCCCCACGGAAGCATACCCGTCACCCAGATATGGGTGACGTGGCGACGAACGTGTTAAGTATCTTTTAATTAGTATTCCCCATTTTTTCACTTTGGTAGAACTCAAAGTCGAGTAAAATAAATTTAGGTATGTCGGGATCTGAGAGTTACCGGCGGAATTTGTTGGATAAATGAAGATTTAAGTATCTTTCAATTAATATTCCTGATTGTTTCACTTTTGTAGAACAACAAACAGTCGCAGAATTCTGTCATTCAAATAAGACAAAAGCTATAAAATTTCCTTCGAAATACCACATTTGTCACTATTACAAAAATATCATGGTTTCAAACTCCTGAAAATTTACTCACCTCCATTACTCAAATTTCGCATTTTTCACCGAAAACACTAGAAAATATTTATTCAATTGTTGCGTCAAGCCTAAACTTCGACTAATTCCCACGTAAAATACTCCAAGAAGACGCGATTCCTCGTCTCGTTCATCATCGACCAATCGTCAATCGCGAGAAACATCGGCCACCTTCAATTTTACCACCGGAAGAGGCAAGAAAATCGGATCAACGACGTCAGTTTCGCGGCACTCGAGGACAGATCGCGAATTTCGATGCTGCGTGGAGAGTTCGCCGTTGGCCCGAAGTTCGAAGGATCGCGCCTGGATCCGTGGTAATGAAATTGGAGCAGCCTGTGGCCGGCTGGCTTTTAATTAAATGGCCGCTCGGGCGCGGACTTTGTGTTCTTTGTCCCGCGGCTGCGGCCGCGAACTTGAGAGGCCAACTATCGGGGACGCGTCGCAATTCCCTCGATTTATGCGCTCTCCAACTCGACACGCTCCACTCTGACAATGTTTTTCGCCGATTTGTAAACGAACTGGCCGTTCGTCGCACAGTTCCACCACGAAGATTAGCGTTGTTCGAATCGCGAGGAAAAGCGGCGAGCTTTGACGAAGTTTGGAAACGACGCTCGTTTGGTCAACTATGATTTAACGCGAGGCAAAAGTAGAACGATAGATAATATTAGCGGTGAACTTTGCTTCTGTACTGCGTTCACGCGGCCTCTTTGTGGAATTGTGGCATTTTCTGTGTATGCGAATTATCGTTCGGAGGTGATTTTGAATTTGAAGTAATTGCAGAATGGAAAATTGTAGGATTTCTTTTGGAATGTCTCGCGCACTTGGATACGAATTTTTAATCGAATTAGAATTTGTCTCGATTAGGGTATAGATCGAAGAAGATAAGAGTTGAAAATGAAGATGAAATTATGGTTGGAAATATAAATTGTGAAGCCTATTCTTAAATTTGCATATTGAACAATTTATATTAGAAATTCGACTAGAATAGATCACGTCACGATCCAATTTTTTCAAACTTAAAAATATCGAAATCAAATCGGTACAATATACAATTACTCTAATAAATTGCTTCCTTAATTTCAACAAATTTTTAACCCATTTTCATCCACCTGATAATTATTTCCACAATTACAGCACGGTTTCAGTTTTCCACATCGAACGAACGAAACAAACTGAGTGAAATTTTTAACTCGTTCTCGTCCACCTAAACTCAACTTAATTTCTAACAATCAACTACATCGAACGATCTATTTTCCACAATTACACCGTAATTTAATATATTTTCCACGTTTTCATCCAATTCCCCGGTTAGACGCAGGAACATTTGCAAGTTCGGTACAACGAGAACCGTCGTCCTCGAGCCAGCAAATACCTGAGGGGTAGTTTCTCGTGAAACGATCCGAACTCGTTTCACCCAAGCTTCACCGCCGCCCTGTTTCCCTTTCGCCTTTATTCGAGCCGCAGCGAACCGGCGGCGAAACGTAATCAAACATTCGGGGTTTCACGCCAGCCCAACAATTCACGATCGAAAAACTGGAGAACATCTACTGCACAAAAGATCCCATAAAACTGCCATATTCACATTCTTCAAAAATACCACTTTTCCCGTCCTTCCGCGCGTTAAAATCACCGAAAACATTCTCTCAACTCCTCGCGCGAATTTTAAAGATCAACCCTACCAAGAAATTCCAGAAGAACAATATTTTTCTCTCTCGTCCACGCATTGAAATCTCCGAAATATTCTCGCAATTTCTGGCAATTTCTGTTGTTAGGACAGCAAGGGGACGATTTTATGATACGTGATTTCCAGTTCAGCAAACCGTTATTTTTAATTTAGCAGACCGGTCTGCAGCCAACATGCGGCACGTAGAATTTCTCAAATATTAACTCTTTGCGATCGGCACATTTCTCTGGTTGGACTACCAGCTAGTCGGAGCAAATTTAGATTTTTAAAGTTATTTTTGCATAGTTATGATACGTGATTTCTAGTTCAGCAAACCGTTATTTTAATTTAGCAGACCGGTCTGCAGCCAACATGCGGCACGTAGAATTTCTCAAATATTAAAGAATAGGCTGTTGTTCAGTCAGTAAGGCAAGGTATCATAAAGTCACCCCCAAAGGGTCTTCGAAACCGATGCAATTACCGAGGCCTCTCGGTACCTGCCCTTCCGAACGAGTCGGAGAGTCACAGTTGACCTGGCCGGGTTTCCCCCCTCGAGGCCTCTCGGTACCTGCCCTTCCGAACGAGTCGGAGAGTCAGAGTTGACCTGGCCGGGTTTCCCCCCAGGTCGTCAAATTTCAAGGACCAGCTTCGTCACCCCCGCTCCAAGGACGCGACGCGCTCCGGGCGCAATGGAAGGGGGTGATACGGTCACTCAGTAATTTTAAGAACCTCCCTTCGCGTCCCTTCTTCAAATTTTAGAAGATTTGGAGAAGGGACGACTCGACAAGAAGGCCGACTTAGCTTAAGACGAGAGAGTGTTAGTACACAGACCAGCAGTTACATTAGGAATCTTAAAGATTCAGCCAGACTCTCAACGCAATACATTCAGTCTTCAGACGGCACCTAGTGCAATATTCCAAGTACGCGGAAATTAGTACCCGAGTGCTTAACATCTGTAGAGATTCGTAAAATTTCAAAAACGAGAGAACGTAACTGGATATTTCAGAGATTCTAAAGATTCGCAGGTTCAATGCTCCGATGCAATTTTTCCCAAGATAAAACAGGTCATCGATCAGAGCTTCCCCCGAATATACTCGGATTTTTCTTGCTTCTTGGACAGAGATCAACTATCGAGACTGCAGAAAACTCGGAGAAGAAATATGGAGTAAGATAATTTTGCTTTCACGTCGATCGATGTATCGAATTTACCGTGCAATTACGGGCGCAGCAACGTCGATTAGTTTATCGCGGAGCTGGTTAACGTGGGTTAAAGTATCTTTCTTTGCTCGTTAATTAAAGCCTCGGCTATCCTTTTGCTCGCGTGGAGAACGATCGTTTCCATTTAACCGCGATGATGAACGATGCGCTTTGGCGAATTTTCTTCGTGCATTCGCAATTACGCGACGCGCAAGGTCGAAAGAAAATCCACCCTTTTCGTTCCCGGCTCTCCCTCTGTGCTTTGTTCGATGCTTTGAACTTTGGTTTTTCAGTTTGCAACAACCTCGTTCCTTTCTTACATTTCGATTCCTCCTCGAGGAACTTCCACTTCTAACTAGATTTCCTTTGCTCGATTCTTCGAGAAGATATTGTCTGTTTAATGTTTGTAAGGATATTTGATTTTTTTGGGTAACGGCAGCTTATTGTACGAACTTTCTCGGGATGTTTATTTTCTTAGCCTGGAAAATTGTACACACACTGTGAATTCATTCCTGACAGAGTGCGAATTTTTCTGGAAGGTTGGATCGTTTTCTCACGCCGTCTTCTGTATGTTTCAAGAGCTGAGCAATTCGAGCTCCCCTCCGTTCCCCTCCTGGTTTTCAATTTCGCTCTACGTTTATCAAAAATTGATCCTCTTTCCACGGGGATACGAGACGCGAAGCTGCTGCTGCCTCCGTTTCGAGTTTTAGGGGAAATGTTTCCGGTAAGGGATTCAGAGTCTCCGAGGTGAATATTGGGAGGAGAAAGGCAGAGTGCATTTCTGATTTTCCTTCTCGAGCTATTGTGTCAGATTTTATTTTTAGGAAACGCTTCGAAGTTCTGTTTTACCGACACGTATCTTTTTGTTAATCAACGTCGTCGCGAAGGTTTAATCTCGAAGAGAGAAATTTAAAGCTACCAAGTACGAAATATCTAGTTTTTGTTAATGATACAACTACGAATTATCTGTTTGTTGCGAAGAAACGTTGATTCTAGTATACTTTCTTTTAACCCTAGTGCGTTCTTCGTTTTGACTGGTCAAAAAGGACCTAGGACCTTATGTGTAATAATTTTTGTTTCCAACGGGACGTACGAACCTAGACGATAAACGTTTCAAATAATGTTAAGGAACGTAAACTTGATAACAGCAGACGTTGCTAAAAATATAAAAAGGCGGTGGGTCAAGAATGACCCGAAGACCGCTCTACGGTTCAAAAAGTAGCTTTCCAATCCTCGTTATTCCATACAAACTTTGAAGTTTAATTATTTTCAAACCTTCGTTCAAATTCTATCTCGGACATTTAAATGCCTGTTTATTTAGAAAAACAATTATACGGTGTGTTTGAAAATTATACTGAGCGAAGGAAACCAAGAAGATCGAGGATCTGTTATGTCACTCAACAATTTAGAGTACAAAAAAATTACATGGAGTGTTTGAAAATTATATCAAACGAAAGAAACGAAGAAATTCTTCAGTCTGTTACGTCGTTCTACAGTTCAAAGCGAATTATCGTGTGTTGAAAAAGTTAGGAAACACAAGGTGTCCCAAAACTTACGTCGGACGATAGAAACTTCAGGATCTCTCGATGAAAAAAACCGTGGGAAGTAGTATAATTCGGTCGAAAGTTTAATTTGGACAGTGTGTAAATGGTCGAGTTTTGCAGGGTGGTTCGAGTCGACCCAGAAACGAGGGGTCAGCCGACGCGTTTCGTTAAGAGATATTTATTCGTTCCGGCCAATTTTTCCTCGAAGCTCGTTCGGCGAAGCGATGGCCCCGCGGATAGCTAGCTCGCGAACCTAACGTCGTCGTAACAGGCGAGAGAGGAGCGTTTTCCCTTCTTTCTTTCTTTCCTTCTCTCCGCTTATCTCCGCTAGAACCGTATCTCGACGATGGAATACATGCACCGTCGCGTGTCACGTTGCAAGCTGCTCGAAAATGGCCGACACGGCCGAATGGGAACGAATTATCGCGGGAACCTCTTGCGCTATATCCGATCCTTTCACGGCTAATTAATCGGGCACTCATGTTCGACGGAGAATTCACGCAGATTTTTCGCGAATTTTGGGTGGCAGGGTGAAGGGGCGTTGATTTGTGTGGAAATTTTTAGTGGGCGAGTTGAAGGGCATTTAAATGGGTTTCGGGGAAATTTTGGGTGACAGAGTGGAGGGTTATTTAAATTCTGAGTGAGAGAGGGAGGAAGCATTTAGGGTGGTTTTTATGGAAACTTTGAATGACGGAGCGAAGGTGTGTTTAAAGCTTGAGTGACAGAGCGAAGGTGTGTTTAAATGTTGAGCGACAGAGAGAAGGCGAATGTCAGTGGTTTTTGTGGAAATTTTGAATAATAAAGCGAAGGTGTATTTAAATTTTGAACAACAGAGCGAAGATTGACTCAAATTTTGAGCGACAGAACGAAGAAGTATTTAAATAATTTTTGTGAAAATTTTTAGTATAAGAGTGATGGGGTATTTAAGTTCGACGTGTTGGTAGAAGTCGAAGAAAATTGTCGGATAGTATAACACTTGTGATTTATAGTAGAAATTAAGAAAGCAGAATTGAGAGTTAAAAGACAGACGAGGAATCACTTGACGAACAATTTGCTGGTTTGAACGAAGTGTCATTTTTCTTTGATGTTAACTTTGCTGGATTTGAACTGTTTCGTGGTTGAAATTTCATTACTGAATTAATGGACATGTGATTTGTGTTTTCTACTCATTTCGTGGACTGTATCTTTCTTTCTTTATACGAGAATTATTATTGCAATACACTTTTAAATAAATTTCATTTGATCCACATACCACTTTGTGCAATATTTAAATATAAAAAGACAATAAAATAAATATCCACAATAACCTTCATCCGTAACCATAATTTCCATTGTACCTATACAAACAAAACTTCCAACCATCAAACTAAATCACACATCCTCAATTCAGAATGCGAGCCAACATTGTGGATAAACTGCAAACATAAAGATAAATTCCCATTTCCATCCGTGTAAATTGAAGCGTGTTTCCCAAAGGACCTTTTTTATTTCTCTCCCTCTGAACACCAACCACGATTCCCTATCAAATCCAAAGAGAATATTCAAACAATAGCAAACATCGAAGTACCCACTAACGTAAAATCATCCAATCGTCGATTCTCTCTTTGCTTCGACACGATCGATCACACTTCTACCAATTTAAAACTTCGCAGGTAAAAGAAGAAAAGAAAAAACAGTTGGAAACGAACACACAAGTGGATACACTTGTGGCAAATGTTCCATTTATCAAGGCGACTCTGGCCGCTAGCGAAGGATCAAGCCAAGTTCAGTTGTCTTGGTCGTACACGGCCAGCCAAGAGGCGAGATTTATGTGTACTTAAGCGGAGCAGCGACGCTCGTAAATAAGGATACACGCAGGAAATGAAGTTGGACCGCGGTTGTCGGCGGATCATCGAGTGATTTATCGCGCAATCGACGAGAAGTGCCGCCTCGTTAATGCCTCCAGAGCTACTGTGCCGCGTTCTTTCACCGGCAAATTTCACGCGTCAAGGTGTAAAGCGGAGATTCCGCGAAACGAACCTTCTCACGATACAACGTCACACTTTGACGGTTTCAATTATTTTTCCACCCGATTCCGAAGGTTTGGAAGATTTTTTAAATATTTTTCAGCAATTTTCGGGCTCTGGCTTTGATTCGAGAGATCTTCGAATCATTCCGGGCAAATTTCGGTGCTGAAAAATTTTCGGACTTAATTGAGAAGTTTATCACAAATAAATAGCTTACGAATTTTGAACTTTATTCCATTTCTTCTATTGGAATTTTTGGAGACTGAAATTTGGAATTTTCAAAGCTCAGATATCTTTGAAAGTCTAACTGTTATTTTCCTTAAATAGCTTACGAATTTTGAACTTTATTCCATTTCTTCTATTGGAATTTTTGGAGACTGAAATTTGGAATTTTCAAAGCTCAGATATCTTTGAAAGTCTAACTGTTATTTTCCTTAAATAGCTTACGAATTTTGAACTTTATTCCATTTCTTCTATTGGAATTTTTGGAGACTGAAATTTGGAATTTTCAAAGCTCAGATATCTTTGAAAGTCTAACTGTTATTTTCCTTAAATAGCTTACGAATTTTGAACTTTATTCCATTTCTTCTATTGGAATTTTTGGAGACTGAAATTTGGAATTTTCAAAGCTCAGATATCTTTGAAAGTCTAACTGTTATTTTCCTTAAATAGCTTACGAATTTTGAACTTTATTCCATTTCTTCTATTGGAATTTTTGGAGACTGAAATTTGGAATTTTCAAAGCTCAGATATCTTTGAAAGTCTAACTGTTATTTTCCTTAAATAGCTTACGAATTTTGAACTTTATTCCATTTCTTCTATTGGAATTTTTGGAGACTGAAATTTGGAATTTTCAAAGCTCAGATATCTTTGAAAGTCTAACTGTTATTTTCCTTAAATAGCTTACGAATTTTGAACTTTATTCCATTTCTTCTATTGGAATTTTTGGAGACTGAAATTTGGAATTTTCAAAGCTCAGATATCTTTGAAAGTCTAACTGTTATTTTCCTTAAATAGCTTACGAATTTTGAACTTTATTCCATTTCTTCTATTGGAATTTTTGGAGACTGAAATTTGGAATTTTCAAAGCTCAGATATCTTTGAAAGTCTAACTGTTATTTTCCTTAAATAGCTTACGAATTTTGAACTTTATTCCATTTCTTCTATTGGAATTTTTGGAGACTGAAATTTGGAATTTTCAAAGCTCAGATATCTTTGAAAGTCTAACTGTTATTTTCCTTAAATAGCTTACGAATTTTGAACTTTATTCCATTTCTTCTATTGGAATTTTTGGAGACTGAAATTTGGAATTTTCAAAGCTCAGATATCTTTGAAAGTCTAACTGTTATTTTCCTTAAATAGCTTACGAATTTTGAACTTTATTCCATTTCTTCTATTGGAATTTTTGGAGACTGAAATTTGGAATTTTCAAAGCTCAGATATCTTTGAAAGTCTAACTGTTATTTTCCTTAAATAGCTTACGAATTTTGAACTTTATTCCATTTCTTCTATTGGAATTTTTGGAGACTGAAATTTGGAATTTTCAAAGCTCAGATATCTTTGAAAGTCTAACTGTTATTTTCCTTAAATAGCTTACGAATTTTGAACTTTATTCCATTTCTTCTATTGGAATTTTTGGAGACTGAAATTTGGAATTTTCAAAGCTCAGATATCTTGGAAAGTCAAACTTTTATTTTCCTTAAATAGCTTACGAATTTTGAACTTTATTCCATTTCTTCTATTGGAATTTTTGGAGACTGAAATTTGGAATTTTCAAAGCTCAGATATCTTGGAAAGTCTAACTTTGATTTTCCTTAAAGAGCATACGAATTTAAAATTTAATTCCACTGTTTTCAATTAGAATTTTTCGAGAGTAAAATTTGGAAATTTCCAACCTCAGATATTCTAGGAAATTTAACTTTTCTCTTTCCCCTTAGACAGCTTAATTTTAATTTCTATTAGAATTTCCAGAGATTGAAATTTATGAACGTTACCTTCCAAGTTTTCTAAACCGACCATTTGAACCAAATAGAATTTTCGATATTAATAGTTCGCATGTGATTAATAGCTAGAATGGAAGTATAGGAAAAGAAGCGTGATGTATCGAACATCGTTTGTTTCGTTCTTCGGTTCCCGTGTCATCGTAAAGATGGATAACCGTTACCAAATGTAGCTAGCTTTATTTATGGTCGATAGAGAATTTATCGTGGCGATACTTCGCGTTAAAAAAAAAAAGAAGAAACACGCTACTTTAGTTGAAATAAATATCCAGGAATATTTCTTGCTTTATCCCTCGATCGGGTAATTATTATCGAATAAACCGTGCATTTATAGCTCAAGGGAAATTTCGCTCATTTATCGCTGGCTTGTACGATATTCATACCAGAAACGAGCACTCTTAGCTCTCTCTCTCTCTCTCTTAGCATCAACAAAAATTCGTTTTAAAACCTGCACGAAAACATTTAATAGGCGAAGAAGAATACTCTCGAGCTCGAGGTTTGACATTTTCCTATAAATAATTATTTGTCACTTTTCAACGTAGGTTTAACCCTTTCGTGACCAGTGGAATTTGCACGTTCCACTAGAGTACTCGAACGAAAACTAATCTCAATTAGACGATCCACAGATAAATAACAAATTTAAAAGAAGTATAATTCATTCACCTCGGGAAAGGTCTAAAATTCCACCGAAATTCGTAACTTCCACTAGAGTACTCGAGCAAAAGTTGATCTCAATTAGACGATGCATAGAGAAAATAACAAATTTAAGAAAAATAATTCACTGAAATGGGTTAAAAAGTCATGTTTTTCTCCAGTAAAAAGTATACAAAAATTCTTCCATCTCTTCGCAGATATTATCCCTGGATCAATTCGATTAGAACTCGACTAAAATCGTCCCTTTGAAAACCACACATTTGGAATTGTTGGATTATATGGAGAAATGAGTATGTGTCTGTGTAATAGTAATAGCAAAAATAATCAACATACTGAGACAGATTAATATAAATATATACAGTGGAGGACAAAAGTATTCATACACCCTATAAAACGGAATAACATTTTTAAAATTGGGCCAAACGACTTGAGTTTTTTTTTTTTTTGAGAACTTGGAAAGATTAGATTACTAGATGACGTGTAGAAAAAAATTTGGAAAAAACTGCAATTAGTCGGAATCGCGAAGAAAATAGCGAAGGTCTAAGAAAATTTCAAAAATACGTTTTGTAGATCTGTGTCAATTATACACACGCTGAAAATTTCATCGAAATCGGTGGATGGAGAAACAAGCGACAGGCATCGAAAGATGTAAGAAGTTCTAGGCCGAAAGTCGTGAAACAGTGCGATTTTCACAATCTTTAACCGTTTGTAGCTCATAGCAACGTTAACCGATTTCGACGAAATTTTCAGCGTGTGTATAACTGACATAGATCTACAAAACGTATTTTTTCAATTTTCCTTACGAGCTCAGATAAAGAAATTATTTTCCAAATTTTTTCTACACGTCATCCAGTAAACTAATCTTTCCAAGTTCTTAAAAAAAAAAGAAAAACTCAAGTCGTTTGGCCCAATTTTAAAAAAGTCATTCCATTTTATAGGGTGTATGAATACTTTTGTCCTCCACTGTATGTACGGGTGACGCTGATACGTTTTCTTTTCTCCGCGTCTTGTCGATGTTTGTTTGATTGATTGCATAGCGACGTGCCTTCCTCGCGTATCAAAATAAACAAGATTCATAATTAAAATAATATCTTTGAATTTATTGCCATAATTCTAACGGGAGTACTAAAAATCGCACGACGAACACAACAAAGTCCCAAAAATTGGGGAGAAAAAGAATAATTAAAAAATTGCATCTCCTTCGACAACAACCGGCTGCACAGCCACGTAACGAAGCCGAAGGGGAATTACGATAAGGCGACAACGTCGAATTAAATCGACACGGAAGGGACTTGGCGTTCAATGTTCCTGGCACGATGCCAATGGCCGTCAAAGTACATCCATCTTGGCGATAAGAAAGCGTCCCCGAGGATCGACACGTACGCGACGCGACCAAACGAACCTTTCCTTTTATTAAAAAGTCGGCACCGCGCGCGCGCCATATGGCATTATCCAGCAACGACGACCACCTAACACCAATTCCCGCCGTGTATTCCCGTAGATTTTAGCAAAGAGATTCCTCGGTGGACGAGGCGCGCGGGATACAACCCCATTGTCGACGCGAGATTGAAAATTCGAAATCACCCCGGGATAATCCGCGTGTCCCGAAATGAAATTGCGCCAACAGACGGCGGAATCTGGAAATTTTTCAAGTTACTCCAAGGAGAGAAAGTCTCGTTTCGAATTCCAGCTTACGTTTCTTCGCGGTAACTTCGAGAAATTTCGATGGAATGCTTTATTTTCCCCCTTCGAGGAGAACTTTTGCGTCATTTTAGCACCGATATCTGATAAATTGGAATTTTCCTTAATAAAGGAGATACTTTTCTTAATTTCCTTGAATAAAAATTTTCATCAATTCTGACCATTTTGCGACAACGTTTTTTCCCTTGGTTTTTCTTTCTTAACACGTTCCGTGCCGCCGTGGGTCGCATACGCCCCACTTTGGTCTTAGATATTTCTGAACTGAAATTTGCAAATTTCAGCGTTCACGCTTTAATTCGAGAAATTCCACTGGAATTACCGCCGGCAAATATCGAAGCTGCGAAAATTTCGCACTCAATTTACAAACTTATCGCGAATTTCGATATTCACTCTCTAATTCCAGAAATTCCTCTCCAATAGTCACTCTAAAATTTCGCACTGAATTTACAAATTGATCCCAAAAACTCGCAAATTTCGAAGCTACGAAAATTTCGCACTGAACTTACAAATACTCACTCTAATTTCACAAACTCCTCTCCAACCGTCGCTCTCAAATTCACGAATCAAACAATCCCCGAAGAAAATTTCCTCCAAAATCGCAAAGAGGAAGAAAAAAAAACCATCCAAAATTCCCCTTTAAATTCGTTCGCAAAGTGAGGGTTCGGTATCGCAGAGAATAATCGATGGAAATGCAGGGATAAAAGACCGTTTCCAAGCTTACAGTTGGAAGCGTAGGCGTGTTGCACGGATTTCGAAACGTCCATCAGCGTGCTTGAGGGTGGTGCGGTGTGGTTTTAGGCCGAAAAACGGAGCGCGACGATCGATATGGCCCCGAGTAGAGAACGCACACGTGTGCCGTTGTTTTATAGGCGTTGCCTTAAGGAAGCTTAGCGGAAAATAGAGGCCGTGTCATATTGTTTCGCGATGGTACAACTGAACGAGGATTCCCCACCGATACGTGGGAATATTTATCAAAGCCTGGCTGGCTGTTGCACCGCAGCACGCCGCTTTGCAGCCGCGTGAAATCGTAATGCGCACTCGTATCAATATTCCGTGTTATCGGTGTCGTCTTGAGAGGGATCTGGACTGTTAATATTTCAGAGAGTGGCTGCTTCTGCGACAAACCAGTCTACCTTCCGCTATTTCTCACCCTCAATTGTACCTTATTTTTCAACCTTTTCGAGAAATTTTCCTCCTTTGTGCCGCGTCTCTCTTTCTACTGTCCTCTGATTTTCTGCGTTCATCAGCTCAGGAAGGCGGAATTTTTCAAGCTCAGATACCTTGGAGAGTGCGATTTTTATTATTCTTCTTAAACAGATCAAGTTTCACTCTTATTCCATTTTTTTTTCTATTAGAATTTTTGGAGACTGAAATTTGGAATTTTCAAAGCTCAGATATCTTTGAAAGTCTAACTGTTATTTTCCTTAAATAGCTTACGAATTTTGAACTTTATTCCATTTCTTCTATTGGAATTTTTGGAGACTGAAATTTGGAACTTTCAAAGCTCAGATATCTTGGAAAGTCACTGAACGAGGATTCCCCACCGATACGTGGGAATATTTATCAAAGCCTGGCTGGCTGTTGCACCGCAGCACGCCGCTTTGCAGCCGCGTGAAATCGTAATGCGCACTCGTATCAATATTCCGTGTTATCGGTGTCGTCTTGAGAGGGATCTGGACTGTTAATATTTCAGAGAGTGGCTGCTTCTGCGACAAACCAGTCTACCTTCCGCTATTTCTCACCCTCAATTGTACCTTATTTTTCAACCTTTTCGAGAAATTTTCCTCCTTTGTGCCGCGTCTCTCTTTCTACTGTCCTCTGATTTTCTGCGTTCAGCTCAGGAAGGCGGAATTTTTCAAGCTCAGATACCTTGGAGAGTGCGATTTTTATTATTCTTCTTAAACAGATCAAGTTTCACTCTTATTCCATTTTTTTTTCTATTAGAATTTTTGGAGACTGAAATTTGGAATTTTCAAAGCTCAGATATCTTTGAAAGTCTAACTGTTATTTTCCTTAAATAGCTTACGAATTTTGAACTTTATTCCATTTCTTCTATTGGAATTTTTGGAGACTGAAATTTGGAATTTTCAAAGCTCAGATATCTTTGAAAGTCTAACTGTTATTTTCCTTAAATAGCTTACGAATTTTGAACTTTATTCCATTTCTTCTATTGGAATTTTTGGAGACTGAAATTTGGAATTTTCAAAGCTCAGATATCTTGGAAAGTCAAACTTTTATTTTCCTTAAATAGCTTACGAATTTTGAACTTTATTCCATTTCTTCTATTGGAATTTTTGGAGACTGAAATTTGGAATTTTCAAAGCTCAGATATCTTGGAAAGTCTAACTTTGATTTTCCTTAAAGAGCATACGAATTTAAAATTTAATTCCACTGTTTTCAATTAGAATTTTTCGAGAGTAAAATTTGGAAATTTCCAACCTCAGATATTCTAGGAAATTTAACTTTTCTCTTTCCCCTTAGACAGCTTAATTTTAATTTCTATTAGAATTTCCAGAGATTGAAATTTATGAACGTTACCTTCCAAGTTTTCTAAACCGACCATTTGAACCAAATAGAATTTTCGATATTAATAGTTCGCATGTGATTAATAGCTAGAATGGAAGTATAGGAAAAGAAGCGTGATGTATCGAACATCGTTTGTTTCGTTCTTCGGTTCCCGTGTCATCGTAAAGATGGATAACCGTTACCAAATGTAGCTAGCTTTATTTATGGTCGATAGAGAATTTATCGTGGCGATACTTCGCGTTAAAAAAAAAAAGAAGAAACACGCTACTTTAGTTGAAATAAATATCCAGGAATATTTCTTGCTTTATCCCTCGATCGGGTAATTATTATCGAATAAACCGTGCATTTATAGCTCAAGGGAAATTTCGCTCATTTATCGCTGGCTTGTACGATATTCATACCAGAAACGAGCACTCTTAGCTCTCTCTCTCTCTCTCTTAGCATCAACAAAAATTCGTTTTAAAACCTGCACGAAAACATTTAATAGGCGAAGAAGAATACTCTCGAGCTCGAGGTTTGACATTTTCCTATAAATAATTATTTGTCACTTTTCAACGTAGGTTTAACCCTTTCGTGACCAGTGGAATTTGCACGTTCCACTAGAGTACTCGAACGAAAACTAATCTCAATTAGACGATCCACAGATAAATAACAAATTTAAAAGAAGTATAATTCATTCACCTCGGGAAAGGTTTAAAATTCCACCGAAATTCGTAACTTCCACTAGAGTACTCGAGAAAAAGTTGATCTCAATTAGACGATGCATAGAGAAAATAACAAATTTAAGAAAAATAATTCACTGAAATGAGTTAAAAAGTCATGTTTTTCTCCAGTAAAAAGTATACAAAAATTCTTCCATCTCTTCGCAGATATTATCCCTGGATCAATTCGATTAGAACTCGACTAAAATCGTCCCTTTGAAAACCACACATTTGGAATTGTTGGATTATATGGAGAAATGAGTATGTGTCTGTGTAATAGTAATAGCAAAAATAATCAACATACTGAGACAGATTAATATAAATATATACAGTGGAGGACAAAAGTATTCATACACCCTATAAAACGGAATAACATTTTTAAAATTGGGCCAAACGACTTGAGTTTTTTTTTTTTTTGAGAACTTGGAAAGATTAGTTTACTATGCAATTAGTCGGAATCGCGAAGAAAATAGCGAAGGTCGTTTTTACAACTTTTTTATCTGAGCTGGTAATGAAAATTTAAAAAATACGTTTTGTAGATCTATGTCAATTATACACACGCTGAAAATTTCATCGAAATCGGTGGATGGAGAAACAAGCGACAGGCATCGAAAGATGTAAGAAGTTCTAGGCCGAAAGTCGTGAAACAGTGCGATTTTCACAATCTTTAACCGTTTGTAGCTCATAGCAACGTTAACCGATTTCGACGAAATTTTCAGCGTGTGTATAATTGACATAGATCTACAAAACGTATTTTTTCAATTTTTCTTACGAGCTCAGATAAAGAAATTATTTTCCAAATTTTTTCTACACGTCATCCAGTAAACTAATCTTTCCAAGTTCTTAAAAAAAAAAAGGGACTTGGCGTTCAATGTTCCTGGCACGATGCCAATGGCCGTCAAAGTACATCCATCTTGGCGATAAGAAAGCGTCCCCGAGGATCGACACGTACGCGACGCGACCAAACGAACCTTTCCTTTTATTAAAAAGTCGGCACCGCGCGCGCGCCATATGGCATTATCCAGCAACGACGACCACCTAACACCAATTCCCGCCGTGTATTCCCGTAGATTTTAGCAAAGAGATTCCTCGGTGGACGAGGCGCGCGGGATACAACCCCATTGTCGACGCGAGATTGAAAATTCGAAATCACCCCGGGATAATCCGCGTGTCCCGAAATGAAATTGCGCCAACAGACGGCGGAATCTGGAAATTTTTCAAGTTACTCCAAGGAGAGAAAGTCTCGTTTCGAATTCCAGCTTACGTTTCTTCGCGGTAACTTCGAGAAATTTCGATGGAATGCTTTATTTTCCCCCTTCGAGGAGAACTTTTGCGTCATTTTAGCACCGATATCTGATAAATTGGAATTTTCCTTAATAAAGGAGATACTTTTCTTAATTTCCTTGAATAAAAATTTTCATCAATTCTGACCATTTTGCGACAACGTTTTTTCCCTTGGTTTTTCTTTCTTAACACGTTCCGTGCCGCCGTGGGTCGCATACGCCCCACTTTGGTCTTTCCGTTCAGGCCATCCGATATTTCGGCCTTTTCCTTCCGCTAACTTAATGTTGTATTCCGCGACTCGCGATTCCTTGCGTTGGTTTATTATTTTCAATAGGTACGCGGTAGAAGAGCCTGACGGAAACTGGGGCGAAATAAGGGAGCTATTCTACGCGTAGTACTATTCGACTTTATTAGACAGTTCGGTGACGTTCGGTGCGTGAAGACCACTAGACAAAAATCTGCTGTTTCGACGGAAAATGTTTCTAGATATAGGTTCGGTAAGTACGAGAGGAGGGGTTGGTCTCAGAGGTGAATGTAGGGAGAGGCGGTGAGGTCTAGGTTCAGCGATGAGTAAAGGGTGATGTGGAGGTCTAGGGTTCGGGGTGACTAACGTTAACGGATTTGTTGACAGTTAAGGAAAGGAGGCAGGATGACTAAAAACTAATGAAAGATAGGAGAGAGGTATACGACATTAAACTATGCAACTATGGCGATAATTTGTTGAAACAAAAATTTTTCCTTTGCTCTATAGCATATCTTGAACGTTACCTTTTTCTCGATAACAATGATTTTTGCAATCTTATTAAAATTGGAAGACATATAGGGCGAAGAGCAAAACTGTTAGTCTCGACAATGTGGGACGCATACGACACACGCGGCATGAACGGAGAGTCACCGAAAATTGGTCCGGAACGGAACGTGTTAACGTTTAGGAAATTTCTTTCCGTTTTCTCCCCTTTCGTTTCTGGTGAGGAATTGGTTTGCGTCACCTTCGCGACGCTCTGACTCGCTTCTTCTTTAAGAATTCAAGAATTTAAGGCCCCTTTCAAGAGTCGCAATTCTCTACAGAACGCGCAGACTGATTTGCAATGTAAAAAATACTATTAAATTTCCTTTCCCTATTTTAAAACGTAGAGGCAGCAAGCCGAATGATAAACGACTTTAAACCACAACCGCTTGAGCAAAAAATTCCGCTCGAAATCCACGCGTAAAATGTAAATTCCCTTAATAAAAGTATGCAAATAGATATTCATTCGATTACAACTTTGTTCGTTAACGAGATTCGCGTAAAACTGTCCGTTCATAATGTGTCAAACTTCCTCGCGATAAATCCTCCATTATATTCCATTCGTTTCAAATCAAACTCCACCCTCGAATAATCAATCCATTGTAAAAAAAAAAAAAACAATTATTCCAGCAGTCGAATCGAAGTAAAAAAAATTTTCAAGATAGACAACACACGATATCGACGACGTGGAGAAATACAGTTTAGGAAGAAATCTCGTGGAGAACAGCTGTCCTAAACGGAGAGAAGAGGCGCGTATCGGTGACATTTCGATAATTTCAGCGAGATAAAAATGTAAAACCTTGAGGGGGGCAACTAGTTCGCCACGAGCAGCCGGCCGAAACTATTTCTGTTTTTCGATTCCCCGTTTAAAACTACACGGTCGTTCGATTGGAAAAAAATTTTATCGAGCTTTATGTGTCTGCGGAGGAACATCCAAGGAACGCCGTACCACTTGCGGGAATTTATTATAGGATCCTCGTTCACCGGTGAATCCGACCGTTTTTGGGATAATAGAAGGTTTTTCGCTACCGCCAATTTGGCTCGTGTTCAATTTCCTCTGTCTACGAGTGTGAAAGACGAAGGGACGAATAGTTTTATTTCATTTGTTTGAATGGGGATGAAGATATTCGTGGGGAAATAAGTCTGACAGGGGGCGGGTTGAATATTGATAATTGTTGCGTCCTGCACACCGTGTATTCTCGTATGGAATACGGCGGGGTTGTAAGACCCGTCTCAGAATGCTTCTGCTGTTGCTGTAGGGACGCTGACCGTTGTGAAATTAATCACTTCGGCCTGGTTATAGGTGTACTGAGTTACACTTGCCTGCCCTTTACTCAAATCTTTATTTTCTACTGTATGAGTGAAAACGCCTGATGTGAATATGGTTGACTTGTGACTCGTGGTGGATGACTTGTAACTGGTGAAGGATCACTTGTAACTGCCCTCGGAATCGAATGTCCCTCTCCCTGGACGCGGATGGCTCCAAGACGCGGGTGACATGGGAATGCATGTGATTGGCCAAGAAAATGAGTGTGCTGTCGGAGACAAAGGCAGAAGGAAATTTAAAATAAATATGGAATAAAAAGGAAGAAAAGATTGAACAGACAGGTTTGCTGTAAAGGGATGTAAATGTAATTTTAAATAACTATGGAATAAAAATAAGGGAATAATTAAATAGACGTGTTTGCTGTAAAGGGACGTAAAATACAATTTAAAATAAATATGGAATAAAAAGGAAGAAAAGATTGAACAGACAGGTTTGCTGTAAAGGGATGTAAATGTAATTTTAAATAACTATGGAATAAAAATAAGGGAATAATTAAATAGACGTGTTTGCTGTAAAGGGACGTAAAATACAATTTAAAATAAATATGGAATAAAAAGGAAGAAAAGATTGAACAGACAGGTTTGCTGTAAAGGGATGTAAATGTAATTTTAAATAAATATAGAATAAAAAGAAAGGAGAAATTAAGTTAATATTCGCTAGTTAGAAATAAACAGAGAATGAAGAAAGGAAAAATTAAATTAGCACGTTCGCTGTAAAGGGATACGAGATTAGATAATTACAGACTGGCAATTCTAGTTTTACGATTTTTCTGTAACTGTAGATATGTGTTAATTTTGAACTATATAGAAGTTTGTTAATGTGGTTGTATAACACGTGATAATAAGTTCAATAGCAATATATTTTATAACAATAATTTCATAATAACTATAAACACACGTAGAAAAGGAATAATGATAATCTGATCAACGGTCTCTTATCATATCTCGCAATGAATTCTCACGTACTCACTGATATCGGTAACAACGCGGTTCTACTGTTTTACTCCCTGTTCTTCTGTATGATCCGCTCGTTTTCCAAATCTCGAGACGATTCGACAAATACACTACATTCACGCCATCACTCACAACATATTAATAAACCAATTCCACAGTTAATTGGTAAATGAAGAAGGTTTAGTATTAGAGGACGAGTAAAGTTTCTAGGCGAGGTAAGAGTGAATAAGTTTCCTTGGTTTTTTAAAAAAGATCGCTTCGTCTTTGTAAAAAGGTACATCTGAAATCGACTTTATGAATTCACTCTATTGAGGAACTTTTAGCCGCTGCTCTGCCTTCAATGCCGCTCCGTTCAGGCGCAGCTCGAGCATACTTAAATTCTAATAATATAAAAAGAATACAAGCGACCAATAAACCGTGAATTTTCTTTAAAGATAAATATAGTCCGCCTGGTCTTCCCGCGAGGACGCTCTTTCGATCGATTTTCAACGTGTCCTTTAGCACTATTCTCTGCTGTCTTATCGAGTTTACTCCGGCGGCGATTCGAAATTCTAAATAAAACAGAAGAAAAATGCACGGTGACCTCGAACTATCGAATTCTTCATTTTTCCATTTATACTTTACCGAAGAATGCCTTAGATGCGAATTACCTCTCGATCTTTCGTCGAAATTGAGAAGGATCGATTTATCTCAGCTTGTGAATTTTAAATTCCCTTTGTTCTCGGATTCGTCGATGAGATTTTGTTGATTTGAAGTTTTGAAATAAGGCAAGCGGGCGGATAAGAATTCTAAATTTCCGAAATGTCGTACAAATTTATTAGACTACCGAATTTACAGTCAAGTTGCTTGAAATTTCAAACAATTAGCCTAAAATCCTAGAGAAAACTGTGGCCGTTGCCCAAAAGTCATTGGTTTGAAGTTTCAAAGTAATCTAAATTCTCAAAATGCTACAAAAATTCACCAGACTGACATTACAGTCAAGCTGTTCAAAATTTCTAAAAGAATACTGTGGCCGTTGCCCAAAAGTCATTAGTTTGAAGTTTCAAAGCAATGCAAGCAGAAAAATAAGATTTCTAAATTTCCAAAATTTCATAAAAATTCATCACACTGAGTTTACAGTCAAATTGTTCAAAATTCCTAAAAAAAAATAGCTAAAGATCCTAAAGAAAACTATAACCACAGCCCAAAAGTCACAATTTTCAGCCTCTCTTCCTTTCCCTTTTTTCCCAATAAATGATCACGATCAGTGAACCGGAAGGCGCACATCATCTTTCGAATCGATTCGAAAATTTCAACCCCCTTCGCCTCCTGTCTCTCTCCTCCTCCTTGATCCCAGGGGAGGCACAAGGTCGCAGGGCACGACGGGAGCCACGTGGCGCAAGGAAGTCAGCCTCGAGTCACGAACCGAGAAACCATACCCG
>NW_017100161.1:2539332-2539841 GCF_001263275.1 Habropoda laboriosa | reverse complement strand
TCATCCTTTGTGTTTAATTATCGAGTCGCCTCGACAACTCCGGCGGGGGAGTGGAACCACTGTTCAAACTCCCGATCATCACAGTTAAATAATTCGAAATAATCGGGGTGGAATTACCAACGTGGAAACGCTCCGGGAACCTCACCGACTACGATATTAATGGATATTAATTTCTCCGACTCGTTAATTCGCCAGAGCACAATTACACTAAAGTCCACCGGGAGGAGACGCGATCTCCCCTTTTTATTCTTCTAACCGATTGAAGCTGAAATTGGCTGGTCGTTCAATTTCAACCCTTTCACTCGTCGCTTCGAAAATTATTCATTCGACGACGTGGATCCATAATTTAATCTCAATGTTTTCAATTTAATTTAATTTCATTCTTCGTATTTATTTTCAATGTTCAGCCGATATTGTGCTCGAGGAATGAGTAGGAATGTTAATTTTGTAGGAATCGACGGAAAAAACTTTAGGGACCCAAACGGGAATCGAACCCGGGACCTTCGGCT
>NW_017100161.1:2538561-2539289 GCF_001263275.1 Habropoda laboriosa | reverse complement strand
TCATCCTTTGTGTTTAATTATCGAGTCGCCTCGACAACTCCGGCGGGGGAGTGGAACCACTGTTCAAACTCCCGATCGTCACAGTTAAATAATTCGAAATAATCGGGGTGGAATTACCAACGTGGAAACGCTCCGGGAACCTCACCGACTACGATATTAATGGATATTAATTTCTCCGACTCGTTAATTCGCCAGAGCACAATTACACTAAAGTCCACCGGGAGGAGACGCGATCTCCCCTTTTTATTCTTCTAACCGATTGAAGCTGAAATTGGCTGGTCGTTCAATTTCAACCCTTTCACTCGTCGCTTCGAAAATTATTCATTCGACGACGTGGATCCATAATTTAATCTCAATGTTTTCAATTTAATTTAATTTCATTCTTCGTATTTATTTTCAATGTTCAGCCGATATTGTGCTCGAGGAATGAGTAGGAATGTTAATTTTGTAGGAATCGATGGAAAAAACTTTAGGGACCCAAACGGGAATCGAACCCGGGACCTTCGGCTTAGCAAGCCGAGGCTTTGCGCGCTACGCCAACCACTCCCTCTCTGTTCTCACTTGTCAGTTTCCTATTTGGGCATGGAGGCCCCGATACAACAATTTTATCTGTGAGTCGCTGGTTTTAAGATTCTTCCTAAGTTCATGCGCGCGATGCAATTTATTTTAATTGGTTTCACATTCAAGTCGATGAAAAATTCAAATTCACAGAGTGAAATATTTATCAT
>NW_017100161.1:2532770-2538536 GCF_001263275.1 Habropoda laboriosa | reverse complement strand
CACTTTTTTTTAACAAATGTGGCTTTAACTTTTGAGTATTACTGTACGTAAGGTCCATGATTATTCCAGACACATATTCTACAGACGTTCTACTCAATCTCCAATTCTAACGCACAAATATGACTTCATCTCGATTTCATTAAAGCAAGAAACAACCAGCAGTCGTAACAAATCCAACAAAACTCGACTTCAAACGCGACTCGTCCAGATTAGTAGCGATCCGTAGGAAATATCATCTTGCACGGGCCATAAACCGTGTCTAAAATCTAACTAGCCTCTACACCATTATTCCTGATGCTCGTCAAAGCGGAACTTTACCGCGCGATCGTTAAATATTAACGACGAGCAACAAACGATACCAGTTCTATACGTAAAACGTCTGTAAAATTTCTGTACCGATGAAATTCATCATTTCCTTCGTTAATGGGAATTCCACGAAGAAAAAACGTTTAAACACTTTGATCTACCGATTCTCGTTGCATCATTTGGATGATATCGAGACTATTGAAAGTTGCACAACGAAGAGATTCGGTTGTTGCCAGAGCGAAGAGGAACCTAGCGATTGTGGAAGCGGACATATTGTCGAAAATGTCGAAACAGGGGACAGAGAGCCAAGACAAACAGAGAGACAACTGGGATCCCGGATGGAAAGGAGGCGAGAAATTGAGCGCAACACCGGCGACAGAATAACGTTTTAAAGCTTGTATCGGGACAGAAACGATGGCAGAATTACACAAAAGCATGCCAGATGCGATAAATCCACGGAATCCACGGAAAAATCGCGTCGAGAAGGCAACGAGATCTGGCCAACGGTTTTGAAAAATCGAGACCAGCTGTTTTGGAGAATTTTCAGGATTTCTCTGTGGGAAAATTTCAATCTTTAAAAATCTTTAAAAATCCAAAATGTGAATTATTCATTTAGAAAATATCTCTGGCAAGGGAAGAAACAGAGGATAGTGAAATTATCTGAATTATTTGTTTGACAAATTTGCAGAGTCCAATAGATAGCATTGACTAAAGAAAGCTAGAGACTCCAAGTCCAAGTAAAAACATTCCAAAGTAGCCTAAAGTCAACGTATCCTCACTTTCCAGAAAAAAATTCCTAATTATTCGTCGTTTCGTTTTCTATTTTCCAACTGTGCCACAGTCTTCCCTGTATTCTCTTTTCTCCGAACACCTCTGTTTCCAGAGAAGACTCCAAGAGTGTACCGACAACGTCGACGAGGGAAGGTTAAAAATGGTAAAAAAGAGAAGTTACATTCACGTAAGTGTTAATGTTACTTTTTCGAAGCACCCTATAGATCGTTCGAGGCTGGATCTAGAAGAGCGAACTCGAGGATAGAGGGGGTATTAATAGAATCCGCTCCCCTGTGTTGTTTTTTTAACGAGGAAGAAAGTTTCGGGGATTTGTACGCTCGAACTGTCGAGGACTTTTATTATTGTGTCTCTGCTTCGTTGCGGTTTTATTTTAGATTGGATAAAAACAGAGGAACGAAAATCGTGCCAGTCTAAGTGATACACACCGGCTATTATCTAAACTTGTGGAAATTACCGACGTAAATATCGTTGGACAGGACACTCCGTCTCTTTTTTCAAACATTTCTCTCGGGCGTACGTAATCGGGCGAGAAGTCGCATCGATAAAATTGTCAGAGTACAGGATTAACGTTATACATCTTCGATTTACACGATTCAACTATATTTCTTCTTACGTTTCCATCTTTTTTTCCTATCGTAAACATCGGAATTAAAAGACTCACCGTTAAATTACTTTTCTTCATATATTTCCATTTTCTTTTAACACAAACATCGGAATTTAGACCGAAAGAAACCGAAAGATTCACGATTAAATTACAATATTTTTCTTCTTATCATAAACATTAGAATTTTCGAAGAACAATTAAAAGATTCACAATTAAACTATTTTTCTTCTTACATTTCCATTTCTTTTTAAATCACAAAGATTAGAACTAAAGGAAAATTGAAAGATTCACAATGAAACTGCTTTTCTTCCTACGTTCCCATTTTTTTCTCATCAGAAACAGTAGAATTTAAGAAAAATTAAGAGATTCACAACTAAACTATTTCTCTTCCTACAAATCCACATTTTCGTACCGCAAATACTGCAATCTCCAAAAGAAAAATTAACGCGTACAAATATTCGTCAGTGTCCCTGAAAAAAAAATGAAGCTCCATTCCACCGTCTCTCCTCCAAATGTTAATATTCCTCCCACCCACTCAGTGTATCAATTTCACCGTGATTCACGGTTCATTCGTCGCGTCTGTTTCGTCGATCACGCGCTCCTATAGATCATTTGAATGTGCGCGACGAGGAGAGAGAGGGTGGTGGTTCCTCTGAAGCGGAGAAAAACCGCTCGAATTGGTCTCTAATTGGAGATCCCGGAGCGTTAAGGAGGGCGGGACGGAAGGAGGACACGAGCCATTAACGGCTCACGAAATAATTTCCTCCCTGCCACCCGCTATCTCGGACTCGGCGCAATAACGACACCGAGTGCACTCGGAAGTGTGCTTGCATCTGCAGATAGGCGGCCCTTAATGGTGCCTCCGGGGAAGAACGGGGCCTTCGACGGAGAATTAGAGCTTGTCGTTAATCGCGCCGTACCCCCAACCTGCCTGTGCAACATCGATACCTCGATTCCGACCGCGGATCGCGACCGATTACGTCAACGACCTGCCTGATACTCGGCTCACGATTCACCAACCGTCGTTTTCCACGTCGAGCAACTTTCGCGTGAGATTTTCTATGTGTCTGTGTCGACTGTACGCAGCCGAGATTAGTTTTGGGATAGTTTTGCATCGATTAAGTTTTTTCAGAGGACTGATGGTATCTTTTTGGAAATATTAGATTGTTTGAATTTTTCTAAAGGGTTAGATAGCAATATGCGTTGAAAATTCTCGATAAGACCAAGAATAATATGAGTGCAACGTGATGAGATTGATTTTAGACACCGTAATGGGATGATTTTTGAAACACTTTTTTAAAGGGCTAAATAGCGACCTATTTTGAAAATTCTTGGTAAAATTAAGAATGTTAAGATTGCAAATTGGAGTAAGTTATTGAACGGAGGATTCTAGACACTGTAGTATAAAAATTGTAGGAAAAAATTGGGGAATATGCAGACCAGAATAGCAAGGGGAAACTGAAGAGTGTGCGGTTAAGTAGAAACAGACAGTATATGGTCAGACGCGTCGAAAACTCGTCAAAATTAAAATTCTACCACTCGGCTTAACCAAGAACCCTTAACAACCCTACACAGTCCATTTGAAACATTCCAAACCCAATTTTTCATTCATAATCCAACTAATTATTTATATAAAAAAAAAAAAAAAAACAGTTTAGAATGTCAACAGTGCACGAAAAGATTACCGCAGCAAAATTGATGGATAATTACAGAAACCTTGATGTATCAGGAAATACAAGAGAAACACAATATGCAGAAACAGATAAAAGGATCCAAGCAGCTCGATTTCTCAATTCCAAAGGACTCTTTGAAAAAAGAAATCCAATAGACGCGGGCGCCGCGTGTCCCGTATCAAGTATCGCGTATTACCCCATAACGACGACGTGAAAGGAACGACAAAGCTTTGAGGCTCGTCGACAGCTTCGCCTTTAGCCTCCGTTCGATATCGAGTTCTCTCTCTCTCTTTGAGCTTCGAGCGTCGTCTCACGGGACGCGAGCACATTGTTTCATATATCGCGATAAGAGAGAAATTTGTATTCGTGGCAGACACTCGGTACTGCGGACAAGGGAAGGGATGGAATCGTTCTTGTGCTTGTTCACACTTTTCTAAGACTTCCTTTGCGCCCTCTTCCTCGCATCCGGAAGCCGTATGGAGCCATCGTCGAACGCGACATACTCCGCTATCAGACACATGAACGACGGTAGTAGAGGACGTCGATTTTTATTTAAAAACTTACGCTCCGTCGGCGAATTTCTCACGGACTGACTTTCCTGCGACGTAGTGAAATGTTTTTTTAGACCATAAAATGTTATCACGTGGTTAATTAAATTTGTGCGATTATTGACTCAATTAGTTGGAGGTTATTTAACCCTTTCGTGACTGAATGATATTTTTCAAAAAATCGTTATCTATCTGTCGATTATAGTTGACGCGGCACAAAATATTAGCAATATATATTTCGCGTCGCCATCTCCCGATAAACTAATGTCCGGTGTCTAATTCTTTGAGTGTCTATGCTCGCTCTTTTATTAACTAGGTGTGTGTTGTGATTGGTGGTGGAAGTGTGTGGTGATTGGTATTTTTCTGTAATGATGGTGTGGAAGTGGGGAAATTGTTGTCGCATAGGTTTGTTATATTGCTGTGTACATAGGATTACTGGCGTCTGTAATAAAGCAATTGACGGGCCATGCCGGCTAAGACTTCTCTTCGCAAATACTGTTTCTATGAAAAAGGCCGATGTATTGTATAGCGTTTGTAATGGATACTAAATCGAGACCAACTTTTGTTCGAGTACTCAAACTAACCACGAAAGGGTTAAGATGGTCGTCTTCGAGGAGTTTGCAAACTCACCTGTTGAGGATCTAGATTTGTCATATTAAAAAGTATTTCTATTTTCAGTATTAAAACCTACGCTGTGGAGTGAAATAATTGTTTGGCGAAAGAGCTTTCGACCGAGACAGCTCCGTAAATTATCAAGTTGAATATAAATTGATACACGTAAGCAGCTTACGGGGAAATGAATTCGTTAGAGGTAACACGTTACAAAATATACGATTACAACAGTTTCAGCAGGTAGTTAAGCGAAAATTCCGAGTTTCACACGTGCAGTATCTGATACGGGATAATTGATAAAGGGCCAAAAATTTATTAGCCACGTGCACTCGATGGAGAGCGTGGGTGGTGCTTCACACGCGATCGAGAAGCCTCTACGAGTGCACGTGGGCCATTCTAGGTCAAAATTACACTTCACCTGTGTACCGTGATTCAGATGCGTCCACGTGGACCTCTTTTCCACCGTAACTCATACACCGCGAACAATCAGGCAACACCGAATCTTCCCGAAAACTTCTCCTTAACTACCCAAAACTTCCCTAACTATCTTCCATCTTCTTTCGTCCACCTAATTCTCTGTCCAACGATACCTTTATCCCGTAAGATAAATAAAGAAATAACAGCTAATTGAAATTTCGAGTATCTGTAGAGATAAGAATTTTTAGGAGAGCAACAGTTGGATCGAGGGAGGTGTGAACGAAGAGTGTTTGGACCGAGTGACACTTCTGAATGAAAATGCACGCGCGATAAGAGCGACGTCTTGACAAAAGCGTGTGAATGCGTGTACAAATCTGTAATCGAGAGTGACCGTGTGTGAGTGAGTATGAAAGACAAGAGGGTAGAGGGAAAAGAGGATTCAGGTTTTTGAAAGTTTTTCCTGCATGACTTAAACACGAAAATTAACACTGCCATCTTCAGGTGACAAACTATAGGGCAACCAAACCGCCGAACAACCCAAGTGAAATCAAGGGGGGGAAAAAGGAAAGAAATGAAACTACGTATATTCCTATCAAACAGCAAAGACCACTTAAATAATATCCCCACGTATCTCGTAACAGAAACTATCACACAATCGACACACGAAGAGCAAGAATCACTGGAAAAGATAAAGAAGAAGCTCGCCACAAGAGAATCTGCGTGGTCGAAGAGCAAGTGAACCGTAAAGAGTAAACGAAAACGGAAGGAGAAATTCGGGGAATAAAGGAGAGGAAGGATCACCGTTCGAGGGAAA
>NW_017100161.1:2516753-2532760 GCF_001263275.1 Habropoda laboriosa | reverse complement strand
TCCACCGGGATATTAATTGGAGAAAAGGCAGGAGAAGCAGCCAGTAGCTGCGGCCAAGTTCACGTGCCGCTTGAAAACCCGGATCGTTACGCATTAAACGACCGCGTTTATGCGGAGGCGAGGCTCAATTAATGTTCGACGAGAGTTCCTGCCCGAAACTTTTGCTCCCGGCTATCCCGCGGGAATTTTCTGAATAATTCAAACCGCGACCGCGTTGCTTCCAGCCCGGAGTCCTTTTACCGATCCGGTTTCCCTTCAGGCCATCAATTTTCTCCACGAGTGCATTAAGATAACACCCAGGATTCGTCAAGCAGACGGTGAGATTCTCTTTTTGCCTCCTGCTTTCCTTCATTTCTCAAAAATTCCACGCCGTTGTCGAGGGCTCGCCCGGTGACGCCACTTTATTTTCACGAGGACGATTTCGCGATAAGATTGTGCTTCGGATTATGGCGGCAGATTTACGTAGAAGAATTGAAGACGAGGCGGAGGCTTGAAGAATTGAGATGTTGCAGATATTTGTCATTTTTTCTTTTTTTTTTTTTAAGGAGTTGCGTGTTGTTTTTTGTGAGTATTTTGGGAGGAGACTGATAGTGGATTTATCAATGAGTTTTTCCTGGGGATTAACATGTAAGATAACGAGTTTGGAGAATGTAATGTCTTCGACAAATTATGCGTCACTGTTTGTAAAGCTGTATCTGAGATCAGGGCGAGGAAATGTATGCAATGGAATTAACAACAGGACGAAGACTTGAAAGATAGGGAGATTAAAAAATTGTGTGGAATTTATCGAGAAATCTGTGATACAACGATTGGTATTGCCATCGATAATAAAGTTTGATTTACGAGGTGATTATCTTGGAGATTATCGAACGATAAAATGAAAATTCGAATAAGAGAGATAGATACGTTGTAGTGTCTCGAAAGAAATTCGTCTCAAGATTGTTTCCGCGTAATTTAGTCTTGAGTTAAAACAGACGCGAGAAAACGGGACGTAGCATGTACTTCACTCTGGATTTCTTAACGAGTACTCCACCAAGGCTATTTTACCTTAAACAAGATTAGGATACGAAGCACCTCTTAATTAAGATACGAGACCCAGCTAATAACTGTACAAGCGACGCTATTACTACCTTCTAATTAAAAATTCCCATGCCTTCAGACACCTCCATCTTGCCATCCGAGGCGTAATCATTTCAGACACTCTCAAACATACTCCAACAAATTTCCATCGAAATTAGAAGGAATATTTCGAGCATTCTCGAACACACTTTCCCGTCTAAAATTGTATCGAATTTCAAAGTTGGCGCGAGAGTCCATCGCCAACGTCTTCAAACATCTCAAACATTCTCAAACAAAAATTTCCCTCTTCAAAACCACAGAAAATTTCAGGGACGATTCGTGAATCTCTCTCCAACGTTCTCAAGTATCTCCGAAAATCATAGACATGTTAATATGAAATTCACGAGTATCTCAATTATTCTCAAACATTCTCAAACAAAAATGTTCCTCTCGAAAATCACAGAAAATCCCAGAGATGATTCACGGATCTCTCTCCAACGTTCTCAACTATCTGAAAATCATAGAAAAGTGAATTATTAAACTCACGAGTATCTCAAATATTCTCAAACAGTCTCAAACCAAAACGTTCCCCTGGAAAATCCTAGAAAACTCCACAGTTGACTGTCTCCGACATTCTCGAGCGTCCTCGAAAAATCGCAGAAATCTCGGCAGTCCACTCTTGACTAAAGTATCTATCTCAAACATTCTCCAACATCTCGAAAATCACAGAGAAACCCGATACTTGACACACGCTAAAATCCCTCTGATCCTCTAGCACGAGGGCCCTAATCGACTCCGTGAGAAATTCCAGCCAATCGAACGTAACCAGACCGCTCCTAAACTTAAACCATCTCCCTTCTCCTTATACACGTCCCTGCCGTTTCGACTTTTCGCCTCGAACGTACCGCGGTGGCGAACGAGCCGGGTTTCGCGTTAAAATTTTCCAGGCAATTCCGCGGAATTGCCAGCCGTAGCGTTCCAGCAGTTTTACCGTCGACTCTCTCTCTCTCTCTTTATTATCCTATTCCGTTTCTATCGGTGGATATTCTTTATCGAACCCGCCCCGCTCTCTCGCGGGAAGAAAGGAGAGGAGAGCTCGACCGTAAAAGCGGCACTCGTAAAATTATCCACGGCGCTGCAAAACGGCACAGCGTCTTGTCGAACCGGGACAGGAATGAAATTCATCGACTTCGATCCCCCTCTCTCTGGTTCTCTAGGCTGGTTTCGATTTAAGTATCCTCCTCGGTTCACCGCGGGAACAGGAATTGGAAAATGGGCCACGCTGATGAGGCGAGATTCGAGGGTATTTTTCGTCGCGCGAGACCCCACGATGAATAATGACGCTCTTTCTAATTGGAAGATCGATCTGACTGCATTTTAGAGAAGTTCCAAGACGGAACGTCCGCGCAGCCCTTTCTTCGAGTTTTGTTTCCTGACGGACCAGAGGAATTTTTTAATTTTTAAATTAAATTGTGTGTTGATTTTGGTGTTTACGTTGGGGTCGACCCTGTGTGGCCCGATTTTTCTTCGTAAAGGGGACAAAAGTTACGGTTGAATTTTTCACTTTTAATTTTTTGAGAGGTGTGTCTATTTTTTTCGGCTCGTGTTTATCTTTCGTTGGAATTTTGGTGTTTACGTTCGGGTCGACCCTGTGTGGCCCAATTTTTGATTCGTAAAGGAAAGAAAAGTTAGGGTTGACTGGAATTTTGCATTTCGATGGGAGAAGGAGGAATTAATAACTGCAAAGAAATAAAAGGAGACCTGTTAAATACAGATATTATGTAATTTCCTAGTCATATAGTGCTACAAAGGGTTAATTAATTTGGTACTCGTACATTTTTTAACTCTAATTGTGAAAGTGACTTGAAGGATCTCGTGAGTGGATAAAGGAATATCGTAAATCACCGCAGAACTTTTGCAGAAATTTTTCATTCACCCAGATTTTCCACATTTTCAATTAAAGTAACGAATTAAAATTTCCATTTCCTTCCCTTTTGTATGTTTCGAGAAGAAAGCATACGGTAAGATTAAAAAACTGTCAGGTTTATGATAAAACCATTTTCTCTCAGTCATCCGAGCACCGAGATTCCTCTACGAAGAACCGACACTTTCTTTTTCCACAGATTTCAAGGAATCTTTTGGAAAAATCGACTCGAAGAACTCGTCTGCCAAGCGAATCGTCCATTCTTCCAAACGCCACGTCCTTCAACTCGGTTTTTCCACCCTCGATTCATCGGCTCCTGCACCCGTTGCGCCCATAATTCATCTCCGCCAACCCACCACCCTCGAAACTTTCCTTTCTTCGCCCACTTCCTTCGGCGTCCGCGTTCGACAACAAAACGCCCACGCAAAATGCAATTTCTCTCACCTGACCGCCTCCTCTTCCACCTTTTTTCTCGCCTCTCTTTGCAACACCCTCGCGGAAAATGCGCCTCGGACGATTAAGGAGAAATACAGGGTGGACTGAGAATTTCGCAATCTCCAGATTCGATGAACGCAATTTTTCGGAATAGAAATTTGGTCCGAGAATTTTTTCGGGATAAAAATTTGGCCCAAGAATTTTTTCGGGATGAAAATTTGGACCGAGAATTTTTCACGATTCGAACGGATTCTTATCGAGTTTTCTCAATGTTAATTTAAAGGGAGCAGAAAAATTAGAGGAGATTTTTCAAAAATGCAGAAATTTTTCAGGAAAAAATGAACTCTGGATTGATTTGATAAATTCTTGATAAATTCGAGCTGCGTGAATTATTCTGAATTGAGAGAAAAATTGGAATTACGGAGAATTTTTGGGAAAATAATCTGAGAAGTGTGGAGTGACTTAGAAATTTTTAAGAAATTTCGAAAGTTAGATGGAAGGAAAGGTAATATTGTTAGATGAAAACTGTAAATAATTTGATTCTCCCTTTCAATTTCTGTTCTGATTTGGTGGACGTGTTGGAAGTTCTGTCAACAATCTCCAAGATATCGCACGATCGACTGCTTTTAGAGGGATGTTTCGAGGCAAAGGAACCGCTCGAAAGTGGTTCTCGATCGATTGTGAAACGACAAAAGCATCGAAAAGGGGGGGGGAAAGAGGCAGGAAGCTCTCTCGTACGAGTTTATTTTACGTCACTTCCAGCTTCGCCTCGAGTTGCCGAGAGATTCTCCCGTCTACCAAAACATTTAATTTGACGTTTCAGCTTGAAAAACAGCTCTTAAATGGAGGATTCTGCGGAGGAAGAAACGCGGCTCGTTTAAAGTGGCTACCGGGAATGATGAACCGTGTCTTGGCCAAGTGGTACGAGATTTTCAATCCCGACTTTCTTAATAACCGACTTTCACAAACCGAAGAAATTCATACTTTCTACCTTGTCTCTCCATTCTTATTACTTCAAATCTCACAAATAAAACATCGTCCTATATCGACTCCACTTTTCAATCATAATTCTCTCCAAAGCTGAATCAATTTTATTCGAAGAATATTAAATTAAACAATATTCTAAGAAAATGAAATTAAATAATTTTCCAAAAATATTAAATTAAATAATTTTCAAAAAATATCAAATTAAATAATATTCTAAAAACATTAAATTAAATAATATTCCAAGAATAAATCAATTTTATTGCAATACTTGAAAAAAATAGAAATTGACAAAGAAACATTGCACCAATCTTTCGTTTCACGGGGAAAGAGAGTGGTACCAAACGGCGACATCCAGGTTTGCCTTTCGAAGAAGAGAAAGAGGAGCGCAGAAAAGGGGATTAATCCTGGCCGATAGAAGTCGCGTCGCATCGTCGACTCAAGGTAATAACTAACCACTTTCGAAGACGTCGTCTACGTCGTAGAGGACGAGAAGGAGGCTGCACGGGGGCGGCTAACGGGACGAAGGACAGAATCGAATCGATCCGAGTTATTGTGTTCTGGCGCGTATTGTGGACGGAGAACAATCGCGGACACCGTGAAGACGACCGTGATGGAACTAATTGATGCGTGTAATTGAGGATTCGTGACAGGGATGGGGGGAAGAGGCGTGTGTCGTCGCGTCGGGGCTGTTGCTTTCTCTTTCGTCTGACGTTCGCAGGAATCCAATTTTCTCGCGAATTTCCTCGACGAAGCTAACGACAGAAATGGAGGAACGGACGAAAACGACGATAGAAATGGGAAAACGAACGAAAGATATTTCTGGTATTCCCTGACAAATTCAAGTTCAATTGTGTCAACGCAAAAGTGACATTTTTCAGAGCTACCTGAATTTTTCACCCATTTGCATCCGTAAGCGGAATATTCCGCACACGACAATCGTCACCTATCACCGGACGCGGAATATTCCGCCTTAAATCTCCGCACGTGACAGACTTTTTTGCCAGCCGATCCTCGCTTCAGCAGTGGAATAATTCGAGAAACAACCTTCTCTAACGCTCGCCCCAATTAATTCAGTATTATCCGTCGACACGTGGAACGGCAGTACTCGGACGATGGGGAAAAAAGGAAAAACGAAGAAGAAAACAGGGGAGGAGGGTAGAACGTTTCTCAGAAGCTTCGTGTGTATGGTTTTACGCGCTAGTTTCGCACAAGTGCGTTTCCCAGCAAGGATTCAACCAGAGAGAGAAGGAAAGAGAGTAAGAAGGCTGGTTCGCTGGAAGGCAGAAGGTCAAGAAATGGAAAAAATTACGAAGGAAGGGAAGAGACTCTGCTGCTGACTCGTGGAAAAAAGGAGAACCGAGAGAATGCCCGGAGAAATTACAAAGAAACACGGGTTTGGAGGTGGAAAAAGGGGGAGAGAGAAGTTTAACGAAAGAACAGAGAGGAAAGAAATGGTAGGAAAGAGTTGAGGGAAATGGCATAAGCGAGCGAGGTCAAAGGGAAGAAGAAATAAAAGGCAGAGATAGATGAGGGAAAGGGAGTCGTTGGAATGAAAAGGAGACGTGGATGAAAGGCAAGGTGTTGGAGAATTATGTTTTTTAACTGCTGAAGAACTAATAGGTCACGGCAAAGGAGAACTAATTAGCGAGAAGCTTGCTCAAAGGGACATATTTACTGGAAAATATTCAGGTTCGCGAGTTTTCTGGCGAATTCAGTCGTCCAACAGCCGCGCCTCCGGTCTCTCCCCGGTTTCAATGCCTTCCTCCTCTCTTAGAATGTTTCTTTCCGAGTTCTGTCGATGAAGAAATTTTAACGCTTTCGAGGAAAGCCTCAATTACCGCGGGGACGAGTGAATCAATTTTTCTTAGGCAAAAGTAATCGTTTGATACTAGAGACGCTGGGCAAAACGAGCCTCTTGGACATATTTCACATTCAATTTGTCATTTCGCGAGAGTAACATAGACGTAACGAAATTTAGCAAAAGGTGAACGTATTACATAGAAACTGGAGTAAAAACACTCTCCAAGTCAGGCGAGAAAAACAACAGAACTTCAGCTGACTAAGCTTCGACTGCATTCGAACTTCAAACAATCCTTCAACTTCTCCAAATTCTCTCTACACAAATCACGCCGAAACCAATCAATCTTCCGCCCCTTCCACTTTAAACCACCCCCAGAATCATGTTCCAACCGAAAAAGAAGTCTGAACAGCGAACGCAGAACTGCAAAACGTTAAATTAATCGAAGAAGATAAATCTCGTCCCAACGAGTAAACTTCGCCTGAAATATCCTACGCACCGCGGTTGCCCGTTGTTCCGAGCCAAGTATCAACAGACGGTAGGGGGAGAAAGAGGGAGGAGAAAGAAAGGGTTGACAAGAGGCAAAGGAGAGCCTCGGCGTCGCGTTAAAACAGAGAAACGCGTCAGCAGGCAGGCAGAGGCAGGCTTCGTCGCTTCGAGGCCTCGCTTTTCTAGCTGGTCGAGGGTTTAAGGCCGGTCCACACGAGCGGAATCGATCTAGCCTCCCTTATTGGATCAGGCGAAACGAACCGCTGAACCGTGCATCCGTCGCACGCGGCACTAGCCTATTCGGTCTATACACAAACACACACATACGGTATCGTCGATATGCTGCTGCCTTCACGGTGTCGCGGATCGTTCTCATGTAAACGCACACCAAAGCCAAGCGAATCGCTCTTTCTCACCGCGACGAAACTGTGTCAAGTGCCGTCCACGTTTTTTTTTTTTCTCTCCCTTTAACGTTGTCTCGATATAACGCGCGTCCTTTCCTCGATTCTCCAGGAAATAAAGGTCCTTTTGAGGTAGGGTCGCTTTTCGTGCGTTCATATTGGGGGTGAAATAAAAAAAGTTATTTATGGAGAGAGGAGTGTGTTACGCGAAGATTCTGGATGCCTCCTTGCGCGCTATTGTTGAATCTCTTTCGAATTGGTAGAATGGTACTGTTAGGTTAGCTATGAAATTATGGTACGAGTTACGTTCGGGGAAATTGTACTTTTTAGGCGGGATTTCGCGAGCTGTTTGTTATTCTCAGAGTTATGAATTAAAGTGAAATTTCATTGAGAAAACTGTACTTTTTACTGGTGATTTCTTAAGTTGTTTATTATTTCAATAGCGTATAAAGTATGAAAATTCTCAGTGTTACGAATTAAAGTGAAATTTCATTGAGAAAACTGTACTTTTTACTGGTGATTTTGTGAGTTGTTTATTATTTTAATAGTGTGTAGAGAAAGAGAATTCTCGGTGTTATGAATTGAAGTTCGGTTTAGTCGCATCTTCGTCGGGATTTGAATAAAATATTGCAAGGTTGAAGTATGGTTGCGACGTGTTTTGGTAAAAGTTGAAGAACGACTTACCGGTGACTGGAGCTTCAATATCTATCATAGTCTTTTCGGAACGAAGAAGGGCGGCTCCATCGTTGACTATGCGAAGGGCCGCTGCCTCGTCGATCCTACCTTCGAGGATAAAGTGTTGCTTGAGGACTTCCGGCCGTGGCCGGTCCGTATGCGCGTCGAACACCTCTGCCACTGTCAATTTGTGCGACGGCGGAAAGAGTACATCTGTAAGGAACACAACAACACCTCGTTAGAAAATGATTTTATTTCTTCTATTGAAAATGATCTCTGGGTAAGTTTCTGTCTCGTACAAGGCCTGGATAGTGTTGTCTTTACCATTAAAATCAATATGAATTAATATGATTCTTTTTTTTTTTCAAAGCATCTAGTTATCCTACTTAATTATTGCTCTTGATCAGAAGACGATAAAATTAATTTTTTAGAAAATGTAATATCCAATTATCTTGTTTCTTCTATTGAAAATGATTTCTGCGTAGACTTCTGGATAGTGCCTTTTTATTACTAAAACAGTCCTCTTCTACGAATCGTTTTTTAAAGCACCAAATTGTCCTACTTAATTGTGGCCCCTCGAAAATCCCAATTTCCAGAAGGCCATAAAATTAATTTTAGTGGTACAATTACTGTAGGAATAGGGTTTTATTAAGGTGTCTGTTCCGCTAGTTACAGAGATAACACGACGAGTAAGACTAGTGGCACGGCACGTGCCGATCAGCCGGTAAATATATCGAGATTGCCCGTGTTCGCGATTTCTTTTATCATGCCTGCTTCCCACATTATCGTTTCAATTAATACATAAAAATGTTCTCCCATTCCGCGTAAAAAATTACCAATTGTCGCTTAACTTGAATCGCTGGCGACATTCAATCGATGAGTCGAAGTTACAAAAAATACCACAAAGTTAACACGAACTCCAATCTCCCGGAAGTAGAACGAACAATCAACTAGCTTTAAAAACTGAAAAGCACGAGAGAGAATTTCGGTAGTTTCCATTGATTACACGACCTCTCTCTCCGCAAGAATAATTCAACAAATGTGAAAATCGAGTTCCAACCCAATATTTGCCCACCCATCGTTACCATTGCTTCTCCAAATGGTCCGCCCCGTATCTAAAGGTTCGTGTTCCCTTTCGTCTGTTCAAACGAGCGCGTAAAAAGGTGTACAGAGTTTCCGGGATCCCGGGATCAGCGAAGAAGTCACGTTCGTATCGCGCAAAGTCAAAGCAGCCCCAGCGAGATCCATTTCAGAAATTATACCGGCTTATCGTAACCGTGCATCTGACACAGTTTCCTCTCTCTCTCTCTCTCAAGAGAGGGAAAAAAAGAAAAGCGCCGATAATCTCCGGGTATCTCTGAGGCTAAGCGTTTCGCAGGGATTAGCGTTCGAATCGTGAAACTACTACTTTCCACAACAGCAACGCCGGTTACGTTACCCCTCTCGTGTAATTCGATGCAATTAACTATTGATAAATATTGATCGAG
Organism: Habropoda laboriosa; assembly: GCF_001263275.1. Classification (NCBI taxonomy): domain Eukaryota; kingdom Metazoa; phylum Arthropoda; class Insecta; order Hymenoptera; family Apidae; genus Habropoda; species Habropoda laboriosa. The sequence continues at coordinate 2,523,505 of NW_017100161.1, read as the reverse complement.
CACACCTTGTGTGTGACAATGTTATCGCGTACGATCCACTCGTTTATCTCGGCCAATTAATTCCCTCGCATACATTTCGGTACAGCGGCTCCTCTTTCTTTTAAGCATGATTTACGACCGACCTGTTTATCGTCCGACATTGTAAATCGCTGTTTGCCGGACGAAGAAGAAAAACAAACCGCACAGTACACGGTGGATCGTATAATTCCGCTGTTTCCATCGGATACCATCGCTAACGTGCTCCATGGTTAGGTAAATCGACGTGTAGTGTATGTCGAATAAGCGAATCGAGAGAAATTTTGAGAAGATTAGGTTTTCAAATCTTAGAGAGGACCAGATGAAGTATGTTAATCGAAAAAGGACATTTCTTTTTATTTCTTCCATAGATTATACGTTTTCTACTCTAGGAGATTTCTGATGCTACGGAAAATTTGTGAACTTTTTTATATTTTCTACTTATGACGATGGTTACTTGGTTAACGACGACTCTGGGTATTTAATAATTTTCTAAAATAGGAAATTGGACGAATTTTTAATTTCCTGATTAAATTTCGCGAGGTGTTTTAAGTTTGTCGAAGTTTCGTTCGCTAAATTAAACCGTGTCCATAGAAGCCAACTAAGGGACGAAGAATCCTTAGTCAAATAGCATGTTAAAAATCCTTGTAATTCTCCGTGTATCGACTCTCCGGAACATGCAATTCTCCACGCGTCGGTGTGCAAAGCTTGCAATCCCCGGATCTCCTAATTCTCAATCGATTCTCAAACCTTGCTATTGCCTCCCCCCACACACACCGATTCACTTCAAGCTTATCAATTCTACACGTGCCCATTCCAAATCTTCCTATTTTTTCAAATTCCAACACTCCAACCTCGAAACTCAGAATCCCAGTTTTTCATTGGAGCAATCATTCTCCCACACTCTCGTTACTCTACCTCTACTCTCTATCAAACACAGCACAGCCATAAAAAATGAACACACCGAAAGACAGTCACGATCGTCGAAACATTTGCTCGTCCTCGAATCTAAGAAAGATTCCAAAAACCTCAACAGATCTCTCCCCCGAAAGAAACCCAGTCAACGACGTCCGATTACCTGGCAAACATCTTTCCCCTTTCTCAGCACACACAGCTCTCGAAACGGTGCATTTTTTCTTCTCGATCGACGTGGGAAATCCGTCTTTCTTCTCACTCGAACAACTGATCAACGCCTCCGTCATACGTTTCTGCGTCGCGTTTTTCGCCTCTCTGACCGCCATTCGCTCGATGAACGACCGAAACCCGTTAGTCCTCTGAATCGACTCGTTCATACTCACGTCCTCGAATACGTCGTCGTCCACGTGGTCGTCGTCGTCGTCGCTGCTGCTCTTCGAGTAATCGACTCGTTCATACTCACGTCCTCGAATACGTCGTCGTCCACGTGGTCGTCGTCGTCGTCGTCGCTGCTGCTCTTCGAGCTAACCGAGTCTCGAGGGCTCGAACTCACCGAAACGCTCATACGACACGACGTGTCCGTACGCGAACTGTCTAAACGGCTTCTGCTGCTGATCGAACAGAACTTCGTTATTTCCGACCCGTCCGATAATTTATTCGCGTAGCACGAAACCAGAGATTCCTCGGAGTTCATCGATTTACAGGATACAGAATTCTCCGGCGAAAAGTCGGCCATTGGATCAACGCTGCCGGAATCGATCGTAGACCTGTTCGAATCGATCAGATCCTTTCGATCGTCCATCTCGCCCTCCTTCGAGGAGATCGATCTATCCTCGTCCTCCTTCGAGGAGATCGATCTATCCTCGTCCGTATCGTTCGAAGAATCGTTCTTGCTCGACGACTTTGCCAACGAAAGAATCGACGACGACGGTGAAGTATCGTTCGACAATTTCATGCAAGCATCTTCCCGATTTTTGCTGTTCAAATTGCCGTTCAAATTAGACAAGACGATCTTCTTTATCGGAGAACTACCGGAACTTCCTTTACTACCCTGATCGTCGTTCGATTCAAAAGCTGACTCGCTACACGATCCACAACTGGACATCTCGTTCGTCATCGACTGCGACCTGTCCAATCGTTTGATGTAATCGTCGGAGAGTAGATCGTCGTCGACGTCGATTAGGTTAGGATCAGACATGTTGGACTCGGAGCGGCACAACCTTCTGTAAGAATTCTCAGCTATAGAGATCGGCAGGTTCTGACCATTCTCGGACACGCAGCGTTGCATTCTTCCCTCGATAGAATCTTTGCCAGAGTTCTCCATATCGCTGCATCCATTCTCCTCGCTCCGAGAATCGTCGCTGTTACCGTTCAATTCCTCACGATTGGACGACGAGTTGTCGTTCTTCGAGGAGTCATCGCTGTTACCGTTCAACTCTTCCTGCTTCGACGTCGAATTGTCCTTCTTCGAGGAACCGTCGCTGTTACCGTTCAATTCCTCCCGGATGGACATCGAGTTGACGTAATTATTGTACTGCACGGTTGGACTCAGGTTGGTAATTGTCCCCTCTTCTCCAACGATCAACTCCTTCACGCAAACGTAGGCCACAGGCTTAGGCTGCTCGATGTTCAAGACGATGGTCTGCATGTAACTCTCGCAGATCATGTCTTTCTGCTCGTTACTCACCATGTCTCCAAAACTCACGTCTATAGCCTCTCTAAAGATCTCCTCTCCCACCATATCCTGCCTCCCCAGCACGTTCCTCTGATTCTTCGTCAGCTTCTTCGCCATAGCTCTGTTCGACTGCAGAAACACGGAGAACACCTCTGAAACTTCCCTGAAACTGTGCTCCAAAGACGACGTGCCCTCGTCCAATTGCTCGCATTCCGACGAATTGTCGATCTCTCCTCGAAACGGTGAGCCGGCGTTCGCGTTCAGAGAAGAATCGAAGAAGCCGTTCCTCGATTTGTTGAAGCTACGATTGAAGATAGGGCTGATGGCACTTTTGCCAGGTGGCGATTCCTCCGTGTCTGACGTCATACCTGTCGACTGTCTACGCTCGTGTTCCTTCGCCAGCATCATTCTCAGAGTGTCGTTGTCGACGCTGTGCCTCCTGGGAACAGGACTGCTGTGCGTGTTCCGAGGACTGGTGAAATGAGAGTTGAAACGCATCTCCAGAGCTTTCTTCAGCCTGTGGATCCCGCTGAACGAGGATTTTCCAGAATCCTCGCCCGCGGGAGACTTCGAGCCATGCCTCGTCGCTGGCGATACTTTGCACGGAGTTGGTCGAGGTGTTTTCGGAGTTCTAGGTATTTTCGGAGTACGAACGTTCATGTTTTTCAGCTTCTCTATCAGAACTTCGATGGAGGCGCTCATCTTTCTCCCGGGTTTCAGCTGGTTCAAATGAACCGGCGTGACGAAGGTGTCGTCCACGGGGAGCTCGAAAGAATCTGAGAAGCTGCTATCGGACATTTCCACTTCCGAATTGCTTCACCGATCGATTGGAAACTAATTGCTTCGATACAATTTCACCGTGGATTTTCAAGATTAAAATGAATAAATACGAAGTATACTTAATTTAGACGAAATGATCGGAAACGAGGCGAGAAATGGGAATATTCGTGTCTCTGGGTCACGTATCGCAGTTCAAACGAATACGTTAACGACCTTCGCGCACACTACAAAACAACGGTTTCTTTGTTTTCTCCGCGACAAATACTGGTTCCGTGGAAACACGCGATCTGCAACGGTAAACGCCGCGTATACACCAGGCGAACACTGATCGAGAGAATTTCGATGGGTTTGCAGTTGGAGGTAACGCGTTGATTAGACGAGAAACGAAGGACTACTGTGAAACAGAAAGTTCCACCAGGCCAACGGTTGATACTGGCTGTCGGTTCGAACCGATCGTGGGAAGGATCGGTGGTGGATTATGGCTGGATCGCAACGGTGTTTACAGTGGATTGGTGCCACGGATGGGCCAATAGGAATTCATTTTTCTAATAACGCGTAGAGATGAGCAGGGATCTTATTCGTAATACTCGGGCAATTTCTATTGGCTGCCTCCCGGGACTGTTGGAAAATTTATTTCACAATTGTTTATTGAATATTGCAAGGATAAACATTTTTCCTTTGTACTCTTTTAATAGAAATAAATTCTTTCCTTCTACCTCTCTTTGTCACAACTTTATTATTCTCTTGTTAATTAATTATTGTAGTAAAAGTATTTGTGTAATTTAGAAAATTGCAACTTAAAGTAATCATAAAGGGGAAAATAACGAATTAAGAATAAGTTTAAAAATTGCTTAAGATACAGGTGCAGCTAACTAATTTTTCAATCAAAAGTTGATCCTCTTGAAAACGTAATTAAAAAATCAGTAAGGATATTAAGTAGATACGTCATATTTGTTCTTGTAAATACAACTGTAATGTAGTTTACACTGAATACAATAAAATTGCAGAACCCCTAAGTAAATCTTCTTCGTTCATCCGATTAAACAACTCTGTTCCTCGAAAATAAAACAATCAAGAGTGCATACAAGCGTCGCGAACATTTCTTAAAAGCGTACAGAGTCACCGACCGTCTTCTACATTTAGCAACGTCCTACGATGCTAACAGAATTCCCAGAAAATCCAACAACCTAATTTCTCGATCCTGTCGCAATAACAAAATTATTCAGCAAGTCCTCGAATCAGAGAGGAGAAACAACAGCGACGAGCTAATAGCTAGACAATTTCCACGCAGGTGTATCTTAAACAAAGATCGTTTTACATCTCTATTATTTCCACGGCCGCGTGACAAATGAGCGCGTAGCGCGCCAGCTTCGAGCTTTATCGCGCGTGTTTTACGGTGTTTACAAGTATCGTCGAACGTGCACACTCGTTTCTTGTGTAAAACAATGGAAAAAATTGAGCGAAGAGTGTATTTTTGCTCGCGTCTCGTTTGCTTGTAAAAGTGCAACAGATCCTTAAGCAGCTTCTTTCCTCTTCGACGGTTCCGTTTTCGGTGGTTATTATTTGGACACCACGTTCCCGCTGAAGTCGAAATCGTTGTCCGTGGATTCTGCGAAGAGATTTAGGTGTGTGAAGATTTTTTCCAAGACGAACGATTCACTCAAGTACAAATCTAATCGTAGAGAAACTCAGGTTCTAGTATCTTTTCAATGCAATTCACTCAATCACGTAAAAAGGCACACCTTCGCGTTTTCTATGCAATTCTCTCAAATACAAACTCAATCGCACAAAAAAACAGGTCTTCACATTTTTTCCATACAATTTGCTCAAATACAAACTCAATCATACAGAAACAAGCATTCTTACCCATTTTCCATACAATTCACTCAAATACAAACTCATACCCTCGCCTCTTTTCCACGTAATTCTCTCAAATACAAACTCAATCATGTAAAAAGACACATCTTCACATTCTTTCCATGCAATCTACTCAAACCCAAACTCAATCACACAAAAGAAAAAAACACACCCTCAAATTTTTCTCATACAACCTACTCAAATACAGACTCAATCATACAGAAACCCACATGCTCACCCATTTTTTGTACAAGTCACTCAAACTCAAACTCAATCACACAAAAACCACCATCCTCACCACTTTTCTGTACAATCTACTCAAATACAAACTCATACCCTCGCCTCTTTTCCATACAATTCTCTCAAATACAAACTCAATCGCACAAAAAAACAGGTCTTCACATTTTTTCCATACAATTTGCTCAAATACAAACTCAATCATACAGAAACAAGCATTCTTACCCATTTTCCATACAATTCACTCAAATACAAACTCATACCCTCGCCTCTTTTCCACGTAATTCTCTCAAATACAAACTCAATCATGTAAAAAGACACATCTTCACATTCTTTCCATGCAATCTACTCAAACCCAAACTCAATCACACAAAAGAAAAAAACACACCCTCAAATTTTTCTCATACAACCTACTCAAATACAGACTCAATCATACAGAAACCCGCATGCTCACCTATTTTTTGTACAAGTCACTCAAACTCAGTCACACAAAAACCAACATCCTCACCACTTTTCCACTCATACAACCTACTCAAATACAGACTCAATCATACAGAAACCCACATGCTCACCTATTTTTTGTACAAGTCACTCAAACTCAGTCACACAAAAACCAACATCCTCACCACTTTTCTGTACAATCTACTCAACCAAAAACTCACATTTTCTCCTCTTTCCATACAATTCTCTCAAACACAAACTCAATCACACAGAAACCCACATGCTCACCTACTCTCCACACCATTCACTCAAACAAAAACCCACATTCTCACCTCCTCCCACGCAATTCTCCCAAATACAAACCTGATCACACCCAGTAACCCTACAACTCCACCTCTACGACTCCACAATTGAACAATTGAACAAACGAAAAACTAAAACAAAAAAGAAATTGATATCAAGACAAACAACCCATCGAAGCGAGCTTGTCCTCGATCATGTCCCTCTTCCTCACTCCCAGCATCTTCATCAGCTTGCCCATCATAGTGGTCCTGCAGCACTTGAATCCCATCCCCTCCTCCTCCATTTGTCCGACATCCTGATCGAATATCGCCTTGATCGTGGAGAACTTCCCGATGCTCGACTCCTGCGACACCCCGCCCCTGTCCTTCGCTTCCTGCCCGCTTTTTAACGGGGACAACGAACTTCGCGAAACTCGATTAACCTTGTGCAAGCTCTGACGAACAGCGACGTACAGGTTATCGTCACGATCGACGTCCACCAGCGGCACGTCCAAAGTTTTCCACAACTTTCGACATTTATTCCTCGTTTC
>NW_017100161.1:2490017-2516721 GCF_001263275.1 Habropoda laboriosa | reverse complement strand
CCTTATATTCCGCCGACTGTGATTTTTCCATGGTTTCTTGTACCATAGACGTGGTGGAATTGTTGACCTTCCGGTTTCTTGGAGCGTTTTCACGGAATTGGCGGCAAGCGAGACGGTGAAACGAGGAAGTTTAGAGAAGAGGTTGGTGTTCTTGGATTGTTATGGTTTATGGTTAATTGGCGTGGACTAATTGGACCGTTGTTGGAGTATTTAGAGGCTCGTGATTGGTCCTTTCTGTTGGAAATGGTGGCTCGAGGTTGGTACTTCACTGGGAGAAGATTGTGGTGAAAATTTGACGAAGCTTAATTGTGTCTCCAACGAAGTTTATTAATTGCAATTTTTGTTATAGTTTAACGGTGGATTGAAAAATTGTGTCCATTTAATAAATATTTCTTCCCAAACATCCCACAATTCTTCCCAATTCTCGTTCTATTTCAACAAACAACGAATCTACCGTTTCGTTACGCATAGAATACAATTTCAATTCTCCACAGAGCTTGAATTTCTAACTTGAAAAATAGCAAAAAAAAAAAAAAAGAATTCACGAGAATACCTACCAAAATTCCCAGCATTTCAAATTACAACCGCCTCTCCTGATCCTCTTAACGTTAAATTACTCGTCATCCTCATTTCCACAAGTGCTGATTCGTTAATTATGCAAACGGCAATATCTCAAGGTATCCTCGCGAAAGCAGACGCTGAAACGTTGATGAGACTCCGCTTGTGAAAAGCAGGTTCGCCTGGAGGCGCGTCGCGGCGAATGCCATTTTTTTCTCCAGCGGGAAATTCAGTCGGACAGGGGGCGAAACAGGCCTTTAAAGCTGGCCAACTTTTTTCCGTTCGCCGCGAGAGACAGCGGCGGCAGAGCCGCGGGAAAGTTCACCGGGAGAAAAGATACAGAGGGAAAAAGTTTTTCGATTAGAATAGCATCGTCTCGAGAGATTCGGTATCGAACATCGAGAAAAAACGGAAAATTCAAGATTCTTCCAGACGATACGAACGGGTTCTGCCTCTTTAAACAACTCCGGATTCAAGGAAACACCGTCTCACCAAGCGTGTTTTCGCAAAAACCGGCTTATGAATAGGAATCTCGCGCGGAACTTTGAGGAACCGAAAAACGGTTCGTTCAAAGGGAATTTCAAGCAAAGGAAGAATCATTTTCTTGCGCGTTTTCTTCCCGGAGAATATTTCACAGTTTTCTCGAGTGAAGTTTGAAATTTCAAGGAAAATCGTACAATTTCGATAAGTTCAGCATCGAGAGTGTCGCGAGAAATTTTCTATTTACGCGAAGAAGCAATAACAGCAAATAATTTGAGAAACTCCTCTGATAAATTTAGTCACTGGAAAATAAAACTACCGCTATTTTTTAAGTCTACAGTCCACTGGGACAATTTAACGCAATTCTCTTCGCGATTAAAGCACAGTAGTACCTCGATAAATTTTTCTACTTCGACAAAATATTTTATAATAGCAAAAATTTGTGAATTTCAAAGCATCTCCGTGTGTCTACAATTTTCGAATTTTTAATAACCGGATATCCAGAAAATCGTGAAAAATTGGAGTGAAAAGGATCGAAGGAGAATAGGTCGGCACTGATCAGACAACGGGTTATTGAGCTGACTTTATATTTCGCAACAAACTATCAAACATTACTACTTATTCAGGGGAAAATGTGCGCATTAGTATACTCCACTCTGCAACGATAAGACTATGCGAATTAAAAAGTAACGGTAATTCGCGCTCCAAAGTGCGAAGCAACGCGATATGATATTAAACACTGTGCTACCAACTGTTTAACAAGCTTTTTCTCAAGGGAACCGTGTTATTTTTTCCGCTTATCAATTACCATCTTACCTATCCACTACGATAATTACGTGTAAATTAAACATTACGACTAGCTCCACCAATGATTAACGCATAACAAAACCGATATTTTCATCCAGAAACTTATTCGTACCTAAGATTTGACATATTCAATTGCAGTCAGCTTTGCAAGTTACAGCTACATTCTAACAATTACTTTTCGTTATTTTACAAACATATCGCTCCTACAGTTACACTCTTCCAATCCGGAATGCTTCTTTCTCCGGCGCTACAATCGAAAAAGATTCCTCGCGATAATTATATTTACAATGTTCCCCTACAACTAATCGACGAACTCTCTAAGGAAGAAGCGAGCAACGGTTCCAATCGAAACGCTAAAAGTCAAAGATAAAACGCGGTAAAAAACAGCCTCACGATGTAAGGACGAAAGCCAAATGCCTCGGAACAGCGAGAAATGGCTGTTCAGATGAAATAAAAAATAACAAACAGTTAACAAAGTAAAAGGAAACAAGAAATCACCGTTTAAAAATCAGTTACAATCGTCGCCGTTGTTTGCTTCTTCCCCATCGTTAAACGTCGCTCTGCTCGATAAAGGAAATGCTCGATTCAAAGGCATTATCGTAATTTGAAAAATTGGCCTAAAAATACGAATAGATAAAGATTAAAATCGCAGGATGTGGTTAGTGAACTTGAAACGATACCTGTCCGCTCCTCTTAACATGTAACTTAAATCTCTAAACAATCGTACAACTACAAAATTCGTTACAATGTGAACACGGTGTAACTTTGATAATAAACTCTTCTCTTCTTTTCATTTCTTATTAATTATTTCTCGTTCGATCGTTACACGCGATCTCCGAGGACCGTCTGGAAATCCACAGCGCTTTGAAGTTTCCAGAGGGATCTCGTCGGATCACGCGAACGACGAATAGAATTCGCGAATTGCCATTGGACCGATTACAGACCGCCTCCGACCAACGATAATTCCACCGGAAACCTCGCTAATTTCTACCAATTAAGCGACTCTGATGCATCGGATATTTAAAAAACGAAAAACAAAATTAATCGTGAAAATAAAACGTATCTTCTCGTGCACATGTGTGTGATTAATGCGATAAAAAAAAACAAAAAAAAGACAGTTCAATAGAAAGAAACAGTTTGAATCTCTGCAGAATCTTCTTGTCGGTGATCGATCAACGAAGATCGATCGAAAAGATCGAGACGAGCGTGGTTAAAATCGCGAGTCCTTAGTAGAAGAAGAAATTCAGACAGAATTTCTCGATTATTAAGCATCGTGATTTTCCTTCGACAGATTCTCGATCTTCGATGTGTGTCGTTCGTCTGTGGACGAAAGTTCGTTGACCGAGTCGAAAAATTCGGGAGAATTGGTTCGACGTTCAATTCTCAATTTTTCGACGTTCGTTATTTTACGCGAGCCATGATCGACGATTTCTCAAATTCTCCAGCCTGTTCCCCGAAGATGTCCAGCAGTGGGGAACCGTCGACATGGACACCGCGTCGCAGTTGGTTCCAGGTAAAGGGCCATTTTCTTCGTGCCTCTTCTTCGTTCTCTTTCTGAGGAGCAAACGATCGTTGGTTTCGGTTCGACGCGTGAATTCTTGTCAATTTCGCTTGGATATTAGTTTTTTCTGTTCGTCTTAACACTAGAGCAAGCTAATCCTCCAGAATGGCGGATTTCAGAGATCTCTGGATTGTAGAAATTATTAAAGATGCTTTAACCCTAGAGCGGTCTTCCTTTTGACTGTACACTTGAGACTTTTGGGTGAAAAGGGAGCTAAGACCTTGTGTAATAATTTTTGTTCTCAACGCGACATACGAGCCTAGACAATAAACGTTTAAAATAATATTAAGGAGATATGAACTTGATAACAGGAAAAATTGCTAAAAATATGAAAAGGCGTTGGGTCAAGAAAGACCCGAAGACAGCTCTAGGGTTAAGAAATAGTTGCGAAATATGAAAACTTATTTCTTGTTAATTATTCTAATCTCGAAATTACCAAAGTATAATGGAATTAACTCTGGCTGCTTTAAACGAGGTTTATTGTGAAATAGAATTTTTCTTAAATAAACAAAATTGGAAAATTTGAATATGAGGAATATTGGTAAATATTAAGAAATTGTGAAATATAAAATATTTATTTTCCATTATTCTTTCTAATTTGGAAACTATGAAAGTACAGTAGAATTATCTCTGACTGCTTTAGAGTTGAACGACGTTTATTACGAGGTGCGAATCTCTTTTATTGTGAAATAGAATTTTTCTTGAGAAAGTATAAAAAAATTAATTTTCCACTAATCTATCTAATCTCGAAATTATAAAAATATAATTTCTCTGGTTGCTCTAGTGCTAAACGACGTTTACTACGAAATATGAATCTTCTTTATCGTGAATTAAATTTTTCTCAAGTAGACAAAATTGTAAAATTTGAATACGTAGAATATAGGCAAGTATTAAAACTAAATTCCGAAATATTTACGCGTAGAATATAGATAATCGTTGAGGAGAAAAACTGATCTCGAACTGAGAAATAAAATGATCTCGGCTGCGTTAATTAGTAAATCGAGAACGTTCTGGCTGCTCGAGTATTTCTAATTAACCTTCGATTCGAACGTGTGTATTTATACACGTCTATTGTATCTCACTCTACACAAGGGACAGAAAAACTTGTTTTGCTACGAAGAAAGAAAAACACACAACAGCCAACTAATGTCCTCTTTCAAATTTATATATATATCGCAAAATTTAACTGTAAGTGCTGAAATTTCGTCGTAAAATCAGTACAAAAGACAATCATTGGAGCAATTAACTGGCACATTTCACGAAGCAGATGTGCTCATTATTAAATGGCAAAGGACAAATGAATTTTTCTTCTCCGTAGCAGGTATAACTATATCTTAACCCGTTCCAAGCCAGAATCTTATTACAAAAAGGAATACCAGCAATTGGAATCTTTTTCTTCGTTATATCGAAAAAAGACGAGAAACGAGCTGGTCATTTTCTTACTTTAACTTCAATATTAATATTCATTCTCTCAGCCTTTCCTCTTAATTGACTACCACACCTTCGCCGTTCCAGCGATGTCGCAATAACGCTCAAGATAAAGGAAGAATGACAAATAAGTTCGAATAAAATTCGTCTGAACAGTTACAAATTTATGGTTCCATCTTAACCCTTTGTAACTGAATTTTTCTTTGTTCCATAGAAGAAAAATTAGGGCCGATTGAAATTTCAAATTTTCATGGAGGAAGCGAGAATTGATAATTGTTCTCTCGCGCAGGTACGGAACGCGTGGGGCCTTCGTTGACCGGGTTTATGGCACGCTCGCACGAGAAGGTTATTTTTGAGAACAAACACGCTTCGTAGCTCCGCGAAAAAATTAGTAATTTCTTACAACTAGTGTGGGTCGTCCTTAGGAGGACTCAGGGTGCCTCAAGCTTATTAGCTTATACCCCTTATCAGACCAGGTTTCTACTTTCCATCGAAACCACCAACCGAAGAACAAGCCGGAGAATGAGCGAGGACGCCCGACCATGCTTGAACCCCAACTTGGCGGTAAGGATTTTTGCTGTTGGACTTTTACAATTTCTAGACGTTAGTAAGGATGGAACTAACGTCTGTGTGAAATTTCAGCTTGATAAAACCAGCAGCACGGCTTTTCCAGAGACGGATTATGGAACGGTCACCCATCTTCTTACGGAACGCCGCCCAGTGCATCTTGACTTCTGTGATCGAACGGGAACCGGTAGACATGCACGGCTACGGCCGCTGGTCAGTAATTTCTTACAGAACAATGCCTTTACAATTTCGACTCGAAAGGGTCAGTCCACACGTGCGTATAACGGCACTCTCGGCCGAGGGTTGACCTGGCGTCACCGAAGGACAGCGAAGATTCCACGTACCCGCAGGTAGGGCCCCACTCCTTCCAAGGAAAAGCGCGCTAAGGGTGGGTGACACTCAAGGGGCACGTTGATTGGTAATTTGTGCGTACGTGAAAAACCAATCAGCGTGCCTTCTTGCACTTGGCGGGGGAGTCACTGGGGACTCCAGAAAAATTCGGCAATCGAGAAACACATTCGCAAGGATTCTCTCGTATGAACACATTCTCCAGCCATTCAACGAGATACAAGTAGGAGTCGCGATCGAATACTCGAGTTTAAAAAAAAGTCGTCGATCGTTTTTATGGCGCACTCTAAATTTGCTAACGTTCCGAGCAAGACAAATTTTCGAATTGGTTACCTAAGATTAAGTTGGCGGGTAACAGTCGTGAGCGCGAACATTTTGAATAATCAAAGGAGAACGCGACGCGACAATAATTATCATAAAAATATGGAAGAAGCGAGAATTGATAATTATCGTGAAAAATATAGGTCAAGTAATTTCCAAGTTAAACGTTGCAAAGGGTTACGTTTGTAGCTGAATCTTCGTATTCCTCGAGAAATCTGCCTGTAACGAAGCCCTCAAAGGAAAACGAGGGGGGAATGGCGTGATTCACGCTAAAGGCCCAAAAAGCTGCTTACAAAATCCCGTAATCTCGCTCCTCGTGCCGCGTCCAGATCACGGACGTTCGAGATCCAAACAAACGTGCATAACTATAAACAGAGTAAGCCTCGTAACCGGGATGCCGAAGCGAGACTCGCGTAATCCGCGGAAAGAATCCAAGGGAAACGCGATACGAGTCAGCCATCTGGCGTCGACCATCAATCCTCTTGGTCTAACAACCGTGTGCCACCGTAAAACCACTATTATTACGACGCGAACATCGCACTCCGACCGCCACGAAACGTCCGAGAATAATTAAGAAAATGGGCGAAAGCAATGGTAGAGATGAGGAATGTACGAGGCGAATCGGGTGAAAGAATTGAGAGTGAAGGGAAATTAGGGAATTTTTAATTGCGAAGGGAAGATAATTAACGTCGAAAATTGATAAAATTATTGCCGCGCCGAGTGAAGATAATAGATTCGTGAGAGGTGGGAAAAATGAAAGTTAGCAAATTTTTGACGCAGAAACGAAGGTGATTAATATCGAATTTGAACTCGGTGGAGAAAATTTGTAATCCATCGAGTGGAATATACAACATTCATAGAAAATAGAGAGAAAGGCGTGAGAAGAATCTCCATTTTCAATTAACAAACGAAGATAACTAACGTACAACTGAAACTAAATCAAACAATACTTGCAAAAATCACTAACGCGTCGAGCAAAAAAAATAAAGAGTCGCAGAAAATAGAAAGAAACGGGTGAGAAAGACGAGCGGGACCAAATATCGAACGCAAATTAGGCGAAAAAAATGGGCGAATGAGTAACACATTGAGCAAGATCGAGGAACGGCGAGAAAGAAGAAGACAGGAATGAAGTAGACGGCGAAGTTTTCGTTGGAAGAGAAAGACAGAGAAGCCAGAGAGCGGGAATCTTCGCGACGAAGTTTCTCGCGCTGCTGCCAAAAGGCGCGTATAAATAGGCCGGCTGACAAAAACAAGTCGCCGCGTCGTATTGCACGGACATAAAGTTTTTAATCGACACAGCTGGCGAGCTTTCCGAGCTTTCTCGCGCGAGAAACCTCGAAAAAGCTGAATTTCCCATCCCATAGACGATCCAGGACTCTTACCGCTTCTTCGCCACCGTGAATTATTTTTTTTTTTTTTTTTTGGATCTTGGATCGTTAATCGCGACGATTTTAACGCGTTCAGGACGACGTAGCACACCAGTGACCACATTATTGTAGAATGTTGTAGGAGAACAGATGTATGTCTGAGGAAATTGAGGTAAATGAAGTATTAACGATGATAGAGACTCGAGTAAAATCGAATTGGATTATAAGCAAGTGTTTGGTGAATTTCGCTGGCGTACTGAACGTCTTAAGGCTTCTGTGTATCGAAACGACGGTCTTGTTGTGTTTTCTTTTCTCTCTCAAGGTTAGCTGCGGGTGAACTGAATGTTTAGACACTGTGAATGAATCACGAGGAGAATGGCGAAGCTAGTGGATTACAAATTATTCTTTCTGAATCAATATTAAATTATTTGCTAATAATAAAGTATTAATATTAAATTTTCTAATATCTTCTGATAATTATTCTGTATAAATTCTGTAATATCTTCTGAAAATTACTGTTTCTGAACTTTCTAATATCTTTTAAAAATTACTCTGTCTAAATTTTCTAATACCTTCTAATAATTATTCTGTCTAAATTGTCCAATATCTTCTGAAAATTATTCTGTGCAAATTTTCTAATAGCCAACGAAAATTATTCTGTCTAAATTCTCTAATATCTTCTAAATAAATAAATATAAATTAGAAATATATTTTTCATAAATTTTGAAACAGGATTTAATTATCTATCGTTCTTATATTACAACAACGAAAATTCGATCGATACTTCGTGACAAGATTTATCGAGAAATACTTTAACCTCAAATTATGAAAAATTCAGATAACCTACAATTTGAACAATTCTCGATAGCTGTATAAACGTAGAAAGTTCAACTTTCGAACAGGCAAACGTTCGTTAGAAATTTCAAGAGTCTCTCGAACGATCTCGAACCTCTCCTTGCATGAATATGGCTTCGAAAAACGAACGTCTAATTTCACAATTCGAAACAGCAAACGAAACGAGCGAATATTTCATCGACGACGAATTAACAGCTAATTTTAAACCTGTTACTACAATAGCCTGTCGGTAGAAAGGAAAAATTCGCAGAAAAGCGTCTAGAAATTCAGAATCGACAATACGTAGAAACAGACGACTGCAGAAACGTAGACAGCAGAAATACGCAATACGAATAATACAAAATTCTCGTTCGTTCTCGCTTTTCACAACACAACGAAGGGCCGATAGTACGAATTCAAGTCGGAATTCATCTTAATAATACTTATATATAACAATTTTCGTGGTAAAATCTCACTCGGTAGTCTATTCAGCTTACCTCGTCAATATTCTCGACACGTCGTCACCTCATGCTGTTCCAGCTGCGATCTGAACGACATTCGACACTCGGCGTCCCGTTAGGCACAACACTCACTCGTTCAGATGGCGTTCGAACGCGCGGGACATTTCAATAGGGAATTATTCTATGATTTGCGATTATTCGAAAAATAATGCGATAACCATAACAAATGGTCGAAAAATCGTCTAGTACAATACAAGGATAAATATTACGAAGGTTATCTTATACATAGAAATTATTTTGCGAGAGAAATTTCATTGGTCGAGGTGGTACTCGAAAGAGCGGGAGATTCAAATTCTGAAATATTCCCGAAATCGAATGGATTGAAGGAATGTGTTAAAAAATGAAAATTTGGTAAAGGAAAATTTAAGGAAACGACGTGAGAGATGTTTAAATGATATTTGGACGAAAATTTTGGTGTAAAGTCGAGGGGAAACAAAAGGATTGAATTGGCGGGATTCGAACTCGTGATGTTCTGAGTTCCCTGAGCTGGCCA
This sequence comes from Habropoda laboriosa, assembly GCF_001263275.1. Lineage (NCBI taxonomy): Eukaryota > Metazoa > Arthropoda > Insecta > Hymenoptera > Apidae > Habropoda > Habropoda laboriosa. The sequence goes on along the minus strand of NW_017100161.1, from coordinate 2,507,436 downwards.
GCTGGATTTTTACTCTCTGTCAAACCAATCCCTGAAATCTTCGCGCCTCCAATTGCTAATGACTAACTATCTCCATGGAGAACTAGTTCGAAGCAATCGACGAAAACGAAGCAATTCGAGAAAAAAATTCAATTCTTCCCCAAAAAATCTAAATAAAAAAAAAAAAAATGATCATCAAAGAGATTGAGAAATGACGTCGACAGAAATACTAATTATTCCAGTTCGTTCTGTTGCATCCCGCGTGGGAACCCGGGAAAAAGCAGCTGTGATTTGGAAACGCGGGGCCGAAAGTTTCGTGCCTCGACCGAAACGAGGAATGGCCAGCATTTTCGAAATTCAGCGAATATTGTGTTCGGTGGGAAAACGATGGCATACTTTACCGTCGATTACAACCGCTCCGCGGTGCATTGAAATTCGTCAAAACACGCGTGTTGGTGACTGTCAAAAGTAAATTACGAGAGGGCGGGAGAGGCGGGAGTTTGCGATCCTTGTGAAATCAGCCGCGCACACCGCGCTATCGGTTAATTCGTCTGTTACGAGAGCGCATATGCAAGTGTCATTTATAAGTTTTAATTGCGACACACGCGCCCGAACCCGCTGCAATTTTATGCCGCATTGATTCGACGCCGGTATATCGCGACGTGACCATTTGCCCATTGAAGTTTATTGCGATCGTTGCGTATAACTTGCGGAATTATTGGTTGAAAATTGTAATTCGAGTTATTGCTGTACAAGCCGCACGTACAGTACGTCGATTTACGGGAAATATTGTGAAAATTGGCGAAATGAAACGTTGTTTATTTTAAAACGGGTGAAAGTTAACTTCTTCCTGCGGGAATTTCCGCAGACGGTAAACAGAGATAATGAATTTTCCATGGAACGATTTAAAAAATTCTAAAATTATTATTTAAGCGAGAATCTGAATTTTTTTGAAAATTGTCGAGGGAGAAATTGAGATAAATTTTTACACTCTGTTCTCGAATGGAGGAGCAAGTTTTTCGCTGGAGAATTTTTAGGAAGAGACAAGAATTGTGGGCGATAAGCCACATGGAGGCTTTGTTACCCGGATGACACGTTTACAACGAGCGAGACGGAAACGAGAAATCTACCAATTACGGCAGACAATCTTCGCAAATTGAAATCTACGAATCGTCTTCGACGTTGGACGGACTTCGCGTGACGATATTTCGTCGATACGTGGCCAGGTTTTTTATGACGCACCGTTCAAAATCGACGACACTTTTGCTCGTGACGCTCGTTCGTCTTTTTTTGATACTCGTTACTCATCAACCGATTGTTTCTGCCTATACGGACCACTTATGCGCGTACACACTTGATTTGTACAGTTTGTTCGGCGATTACGTTGGTCCAAGTGTCGTTAGATTTCTATGATTTTTTTGTGAATTTACCGAATTCCTACTATAGCAATCGAAGTGTTTCCAAATTTCTAAGACACTGCTTTGCAGAATTTTGTGTAGATACCACTATAGCAGTGAAAAGTAAAAGAAGAATCCCAAAATTCCACTTTGCCAAATTTCCAAGATTTTTTCTAAATATTCCAAATCTCCGCTATAGCAATCACAGTGTTTCCAAATTTCTAAGACACTGCTTTGCAGAATTTTGTGTAGATACCACTATAGCAGTGAGAAGTAAAAGAAGAATCCCAAAATTCCACTTTGCCAAATTTCCAAGATTTTTTCTAAATATTCCAAATCTCCGCTATAGCAATCACAGTGTTTCCAAATTTCTAAGACACTGCTTTGCAGAATTTTGTGTAGATACCACTATAGCAGTGAAAAATAAAAGAAGAAATCCCAAAATTCCACTTTACCAAATTTTCAAGATTTTTTCTAAATATTCCAAATCTCCACTGTTAGCAATCTAAGTGTTTCCAAATTTCTAAGATACTATTATACTTTACAGAATTTTTCATAAATACCACAATACCAACCAAAATCCCACGAAACTCCGTTGAAAGAAGAGGTCCCCAGTGTTTACCTGAAAAAGACGAAACTCCAAAACTCCGCGAAATTCTCTTAAAGGAAGAAATTCGCATTGTTTGCCAGAAAAAGAGGTGAAACCACGTTGCAACGGTGGACTGCAAACACGGTGATCGGGAACAGTGTACACGCTTCATTCGCACGGCCTCATCAGCTCGAAGGACGAAAAAATATTGTAACTCGACTCGATTGCGTTTATCATTCGCGAGTCCCACGATAACGAGATGGCCACACACGCGCAAACTCGGAGAAGAAGAGAGAGACGTGTGTGCAGGTGCAAGGAAGACTGGTGGAAGCACGCGTGTGACCAACCTACGTCATCGGGGACACGGCTGAAGAAACGAGCGAATTTCAATCGCGATACGTACTCCCTGTTGACATTTTCTCCAAGTCCTTCGAGCCATGCGTGCGTGCTACTCGATCGTCCGACGATAAATAACAAAGAACACCAAAACCAGTCCCGCGACCTACATGCCACGGTCGGATGAAATTGCACTCGGCCCACCAATATTAATAATTAAGAGACACGACCGACGATCAACCATTCCCACCCCCTCACTCTCCTTTTCACTTCTTCCACGGTTCATTCTTTCGCTCGAACATCCTTCTGCTGTGGAATTGCGTGCGAATACCGGGTGTTGCAAGAGTTTCCAACCGAATTTTCACCCTCGAAGCCATTGAAATTCAAAAAAATTGACGAAAGTTATACAGTTTTCATTCTTTTTTTTTTTTGGATTGCTTGTTAAGATAAAATTTTGTTACTGTTTCTGTATTACTTAAAATATATCCTACTCTTCGAGGAGAATATACATATTCCGTTGAGCAGAATCTTATTAGCATCAGGTAAAATAGGCTTCCCTTTTTCACGGACGTTGATTCGGCATCACTGCCAGCTTGACATTTTCAAATGGAATGTTATTATTATCTTACGCCGCATTGACATCAAGCCTGTTTCATATTTCTGTCGTAATTCTCGAAACCTTCAAGTTCCCTCCGATATACACTCGCCAAATATACCAACGAAATCAAAAGCTACCCAACGGATTCGTAACCACTCTATCAACATCTAATTAAACCTTCAACCTTGACCAAAAAAACTCTAATCATCTAAACCACAAATAACCCACGTCTTCCATCATAAATTACCCAGTTAAACCACCGATCTTTCCTTCGAATTAAAAACTAAAACATCTCCAAGAAACGAGAAGAGCTAGCTCTACCTACCCTGCGTCGCAGGAGCGACAAAATTCTCCTGGCGAATAATTCAGAATCCCAGGTGTATCCCAAGAGGAAGTCCCTTGCGGTGGTACAGAAGCGATTTATACATTTATCGAGCGACCAGGGCGAAGGCGGAGGAGGAAGGGGTAGCACTAGTCGAAAGGATACGTAAATAAAAGGCGACGGGATATGTAGGTCAGGGAATGAAAAGTAACGAGTCAGCCGTGACTGGGTGGACGTGAATGAATGAACGAAGCGGAGTCGCGAGGGAAAAACGGGCGTAGGTAAGAAACGACGGACAAAAGGGGAAGACAACGCGGGCCCGGGGACAAGGGAAAAGGATGGAGAACGCGAGCCACGCTGGGGAAAAATGGGTCAGCAACAGCAGGGTAGAAGGAGAGAATAAAAAAGCAGCGCGTTAAGAGCTCGGAGTTGTTCGTTGAAACATCATAGCGGGCTCTCTGCGCAACGTGAATTTCTTGCCGTTGGAAGGAAGACGAGGGAAGGGAAGAAAAGTATGCGTCGTGTGCGGTTAAACGCGGAACTGGCTCCGCGCTCTTGCTAACGGGCCAAGCGTTAATTCCCCGGGCGAAATTTTGCCGGTTCCGCCATTTCGGCGAAGGGTTAAACAGAAGGATCGAGGGTGAAATGCGCGAGAATGCGTTCTTTCCGCCGCGTGGAATTTTATTTTCAGCCAGTTTCGCTCCGAGGGCGGTTGCCAGGCTGTTTATCCGGGGAGTTAATTAAAAGTTACTCCGCGAAATTTCGTTGTAACTGGAAAGGATAAATTGGACGTGAGGAGTTGTCGAGAATATAATTGTAGTCACTGTTGTAGATTCAGCGTGGAGCAGGAAAGGAAGTATAGTCGGTGGAAGAAATATAGCGAGATTAGATGTTCGAGCAATTGAGAAGATAAGGAAACTTCAGTTAGAGCAGAATAAGGTATACACCGTAGCTTTAGTTCGATTAAAATGACGCACACGGAGTGACACTGCATCAATTTGCGACCTCGTTACATTTCTTCCACCGGACATACCCAAAATTCTAATCAAATTCCCGTTCCTCCGCATCGTACACTTCTAAGCCCTCGACACCTCCAACAAGATCCAACCCCTAAACAGCAGAACAAACACTCGAACGAACCTACCTATCAATTTACCCAAACCCAGCACCCCACTCGTTGAAAAAAAAGACCTAAAATCGAGGTACTAATCATTCCCAAACCCCCAGAGCACCCTCGTGACCCCGTCAACAAAACTCGGCGCAGAAATGTCGAAAAAAAGGGGGAAAACAGCAGAAAGCAGCGGATCCGGTCAAAGACAAGCGGAGATAGCGTCCGGACGAGGGTGGAAAAGAAGAGAGGGAGAGACGGGGAACAGGTAAGTAAGAGAGAAAGAGAGATATGGGTCAGAGGATGGACCGGACGGAATATTGATCCGGCCACCTCACGATAGTTGCCTGTGTTGCGCTATGCTCTGCCATGTTTCCTCTCTCTCTCTCTCTCTTTCTCTCTGCTTCTCCTTCCATCCCGTGGAAAGCGGATACACAGAGAGCTACGCTGAAGACCCTTACAGTTTACCTTGGCTCTGCGGACTCGTGCAGTTTTAAATCGAACAGCTGCGTGGAGGAGGAGATAGACAGGAAGCTTCACTGATCGAAAGGAGAATCGTGAGAAGGTTTCACGAATTGTTCGGGATGGTTCGTTTTGGTCGGTGATTGATGAGTCTGGAGATGATTAAGGGTTAATTTGGTAAGTGATATGAATAGTAATGGGTCATTCGTGTGCAACGTGTTCTCGGACTGATGATGGATGTAAGGAGGAGAACGTGAGGAGACATGGTTATGCTGATTGGTGAAGGGTAGTCTTGATTGATTTCGACGTTTCTCCATCGTGGGTCCTTTTTTGTGAAGTAGACAAAGGGTGGACGCGAAGGGTGTACTTTTATCAAAATGCAATCCATCTTGGGTTACTTACGAAAATTAACACTAAAACTACCGACCGGGTCAAAATGACCCATTAGCGACTTTCCAAAAGTGAACTTTTATGTAAGTAAACCGTGATTGGAAAATTCGATTCATACCGATACAAATGGAAGCATACATGTAGAATATAAATTCGGAAAGTTACAAGCGATAATACTTACCAATATAGAACATTCACGTTTTTTTCGAAAGGTGCTAATGGGTCATTTTGACCCGGTCGGTAGTTTTAGTGTTAAATTTCGACGCAGAATGGACACTGCGAAATGTTTCAATTCCATAAATTGCGGTAGCTCGATGAATATTTTTGTGGAAATATTCGCGTGTAGGATTTTTAAGCGTGACAGGAAGTTCTCGAACGAAGAATGTATCGCTGTCTAACTGTCTCAAAAAAGAGGATAATTTAAAGGTTTCTCTACTTAACACTAACTCCACCAAATTTCACCCAAAGCTTCCAAAAATCAACACCCCCTCAATCGTCCACTATTCTCTACCAAAAACACACAAACACCTGGTAAAAAATCCATCGCGATGTACTCGAAACCAGTCACAAAACACTCACATCCTCCCAAGAAACTGCACAACCATAGCGAAAACTTGGCAGCCCCGAAAAATTCGTTCGAGCATTCTCCCATCCGTCTGCCGCGTGAAACTTCCATAAAACACTCGAGGAATAAAGAAAAGCACGGGAGAAACAAAGTCTCGGGGAAAAGTTCGGAACTGCACGCGGCATCTGGCTAATTTACAGCCGGCATAAAACCGGCCCCATCAATCTTCCACGCGATTCCCCTTTTCGGAGAATGAAAAAGGTGTCCGATTTGACGAGCTCGTAAATCTCGCGGAACGGCAGTCGTCGTGACGCGTTACTGTCCCGCGATGATGAACTCGCGTAAACTCGCGGCACGGGGCACGCGTGCTCGTTATCGTCGCGAATGGAACCGGAGGCTGTGCTCAAAGGATCCATGTTGACACGTAATTATCGCTGCGTGTCTTTCCGCCGGCCTGTTGGGCCGGTTGTTTGAGTTTCGGCGGAGGAGACACGGTGCTGGCTGGACCCTGATGAAAATCGCTCACGTCCCTGTGATAAAGTAAAGCTTCCCGAGTGGAACCGTTGATTGCAGGGACCAGCACCAGACGTACCCCGGCGGGCGTATCTTTTTGCAGGAATTTCTGCTACTCCGTGATACGGAAGTTTTCGGACACGTTTTAATTCGACGGAGACTTCGAATGGGAAAGTTGAATCGGGACGATCGAAGGTTCTGATAGTGATCTTTGTTGAAGAAATAAGCCACCTGGATTGAAGTTTCTTTCTTATTTTTTTTTAAGTATTATGGAGAAAATGACGCACCTTAGGTTGGTGCCTTTTAAATTTTGTGAAATGAGGAATTTATCGTTGCATATTTTGTGATAAGAAATATACGATCGCTCTATTATTTTCGGACTGAAATTTCTTTCTTTCTTTTCTTTTGAGTGATGGAGAAAATGACGCACCTTAGGTTGGTGTCCTTAAAATTTGTCATTGCTCGGAGATATTTTGCATATTTCCTAATAATGATTACTCTATTATTTTCATATTACATAGCAACTATGTGTAAAATAATTTTTAGCATTTGTGAATATGGACTAAAATTACCTTGAACGTTAAAAAAAAGTTTGCGAATCGATAGGATTAATCACAGGAAATTAGTAATTAACGAAATTCCAGGGATGTCAATTGAAATCTGTAAGAAGCAGAGAAGAACAAGGGAAGATTCTTTTCACTGCTGAAAAAATTGTGAGCAAGTTTCCACACGAATGGTCCCACAGAACACAGAGGCTATACACTATTACCCACATCGAACAGAAGAAAAAGAAACCTCGAGCATTCCTAACGTTATACAAAAGAGGTTTTCCAAGCAGCTCTACTGACCACTCTAGACGCGGCAGGTAAAAGTTCGAAGGTGAAGTAGAAGTTGCCCGACAGTTCTCCAACAGCGAGACAAAACTTGCGCGAAAGTTCACGCTTTGTTCACCAACTGCTCAGCCTACTCAGGCCAGAAACACTGGAAAATGTATCGACGTAACGCGTCTAATTCCGCCCTATTCCAATTCAACCCTTTCCTTTCCAATCGTCCAACTTCTTCGAACTCATTTCCATACCTTTTCCCTATTTCACTCTGAACCTAAAGACTCGAACCCAAAAGTACCCTTCGTTCTAGCTTTATCGCTGCGATACTCGATGCACGAGGTTCGCCGGATCGCAGAATTCGGGCAAATTCGCCGAAATTTATTTCCTCAGAGTGACCAAATTTTGCCAACGTGAACCGTCGTTACTTCCCTCGAAGGACAGAATTTTTCCAGCGTCAACTATCGTTACTTTCCTCGAAGGAGAGAATTTCTCCAACGTGAACTGTCGCAACGTTCCCTAACTCTCGGTATTGAGATGAAGGGAGGATCGAGGGGGGCCACAGCGCACTTCCGCATTCGGTCATCGTGAATGAGTTCCGTGTGTGTTACACCGCGTGCACAAGTCATGAATGGGAGAGAATGCACCGTATTGATTTCAGTGTTTCGCAACTACGCTCCTGCCGCGCTGCATTCATCTCCACGTGACTATAATCGCGCGACTGTAACACCGTTGCATTTCTATGATACTTTCAGTAGAACGTGTGGGCGATGCACACCTTTCTCGAGCTATGAATAATTTCATCCACTCGATATCACTCTTCGTTTTATCAGTTTTCCTCCTTCTTTTAACGGCCACCGTTGAAATTTACTTCGGTCGCGTTGCAAACGAGTTTCTTGGATTAATTTCGCACACTTTGTTTCGACCGTTCTTTTTTTCTTTTTATGGTCACCGTTGAAATTCCCTTCGGTAGCTTTCCAAAGGAGTTTCTTGGATTAATTGGACGAAAATGAATAATTTCATCCACTCGATATCACTCTTCGTTTTATCAGTTTTCCTCCTTCTTTTAACGGCCACCGTTGGAATTTACTTCGGTCGCTTTCTAAAGGATTTTCCTGGATTAATTGGACGAATTTGTAATTTGTTTCGGTTAGCTAAATTTCGGTTGCGTCTTTTCCGGGCCTAAAACCGACGAAATCTCGTTATTTATACACCGAGAGAGTTGCTCGAGGCGCGAGCCAAAATTCGTAGCGCAGTGCAGTGGTAACAAATGATATAATTATCCTGTGTGAGCGATTGTACGAGTGGCTGGGGGCGCAACGGGAGGCACGAGGCTCTCTTAGTTTGATATAGTATCAGGTGTTGCATTTCTGAGATATGCTAGCGGCGCGTAGAACACGTAATTTCTCCGGATTTATGGATCACCTTGAGAATTCTATATATTTCCCCGTAAGTGTGTTTTAACAATGTGGCGAACAGAGCCGCGTGAGTTTCTGCTCTCTCGAAGAAGCTTCACCTCTTTCCTTGCCTTCTAGCGGAATTCCAAGAGAAATTCTCTCGATTTTTGTGCTACAGACGCTATTTTTAATTTACGTTCCTGGTAAATTACGACGACTAATTCTTATCCACCTCAACGCGCTAATTTCAAGCGAGGCAAACAGAGGACGCAAATTTTAACTGCTCCTCTCTTCGAAACGGTCGAACAATAATATTCCAAATTACCAAGATTCTCAAGATAAAATCGTCCTCGATCGAAATTACGCTAAAATTCGATTACCCTGTTTCCCGCGATCAAATTCCCCCGAAACAAATAGTCAAGCGACGAATATCGAAATTTCCAACAAATTCCTCCTTCCCACACGGTGTTTTTTTAGCAATTCGTTTACAGTAAATCGTCGGAAAGAGACGAGCGAAATGAGAAAACGAGAAAAATAGCGAAACACGTGTAGAAGAAAAAGAGGAAAAGGGGCGATTGGAAGTGGACCAAGGCGGAAAGTTATGGAGGAAACGAAATTCCAGAGGCGACGGTGTCCACGTGTCGTCGCGGAGCAACGTGCCATGCGAGTTACGAGCGTCGGGCACGCTTTATACGGCAAAAGTTGGACGGCTGCCCGTCAAAGCTCGAAAGTTCAAAGGAACGATTCTCGAGCGATGCACGGCCTCGTTGCGCGGACTGGCCAAGTTCGTCGAGCTTCTGACGCGTCCAATCAAGGTTCGTCGAACCTGCACCGCGTTATCAGCGCACGGCCACGATAAAGGTCTCCGATAATCGATCGCCGGAAAAGGTTCTCGGTCGCCGAGAAATATTTCGCCCCGTGGAAACTTTCGCGGAACCGTCTCTGGATTCGCCGAAAACTCTGCCTCGCGAGAAATACACAGACGTTCGCAAGTTGTGGGACACACGTTGTGTTCGCGCAGAAAGTACGACTTAAATTACACTCTTCCTTCTACCTCCTTGATTTTTATTATCCTGAACGTGATACAATGGATTTGTACACGTAAAGAAGTAGATAAATATATCCGTGAATACTGAAAATAATTTACAGTGGACCTCTGTGTAACGTGAAAAATTGTGGCGTGTTTACATTGTCACTTGTTGGTGATTGGTCCTCTGTCAATTAAGCTGTGTTTGAAATGAAATTTGAAAAATAAGTATTCGTAGGTAATTTAGATCAGTCTAATTGTTTTTTTCGTTTTTAAAGATGACCAGAAAATGTACACCGCCGCTCGTGGAAGTATAGACACTTGAGAATTGAAAGAAAAAATGAATGCAGAAATTGATTAATACAAAAGAATTTTACTTCTGGTCAGTTCTTTGCTCGATAAAAATAACATTAACGAACTGTGCATGAATAATGAAATAAAAGCGAATAGAGGACTTTTGAAATTAAATTTTCTTTTCATCAAAAAATCCTCCTTTGGCGAAGTGTCCATACTTCCGCGAGCGGCAGTGTATATCTCCTAAAAAGATTTTCAATTATTTCAAATCTAATTAACTCTACTGCGTTCTTCGTTTCGACTGTACACTTAAGACTTTTGGGTGAAAAAGGAGCTATTGGAAATGGATTATGGAATGAAATAGTCTTTTATCTTTGTAATATACGATTTTATTTACGGTCTCAGAGGAAACGTCTTTACTCTATTGAATCTTCTGAAGGACTGTTTCTGGGCAGCCAAAAGAAAGTTGGGGTCCCCTTGTACCTAGAAACTGTTTACACTATGGTATGGCATTGTGCAGTGAGTGACTCTAAGACGGACACCAGATGCATCTGGTGGAAGTCCCAGTGCCTTTGTTTAAAATAACCCGGAGACATTTTTGTCCTCGCTTGATTATTTCCATAGGGTGTTGTTGGAAACAATCCAACAGGAGCTAACACCTTATGTGTAATAATTTATGTTTCCGACGCGACATACGAACCTAGACAATAAACGTTTAAAGTAATGTTAAGGAACGTAAAGTTGGTAACAGCAGAAATTGCTAAAAATATAAAAAGGCGGTGGGTCAAGAAAGACCCGAAGACCGCTCTAGGGTTGAGAGAATTAGCGAGAGGGTGAATTACTTTAAAAAAGTGGATTATTTAAAAAAAATGTTAACAAGTTCGATTTCACGAGAATCGTTCTCCTCCTCGATATTCAACCCGTTAAAAATTCCATTACAATTTAATGAAACACTTGAACGAGCGCTGCATAATGCACGGTATACGTGTACCCGTCAACAGAATTACGCTGAAATTTTAATGATAAATTTTCTCAAGGAATCCCGAGGCGTTCGGAATGTTGAAAGCAAGAAGGCCCAGTTTTCCATGGATAAATAATTACGCTATTTTCGCCAATTGTTTACTATTACCACACGGTTGCGCCGCGGAGTTGCTCGAAGCGGAGCGTTTCGCTTATCAATGTAGGTCGCGGTTGCCTTTGTTTCTCGAGCTCTGCTCCCGACGTTCCACGGGAGGCGCCTCTGTCGCAATAAAACGCGCGCCGTCGATAAACATTTTCGCGAGCACGCGCGAACGACTTCTCTCTCTCTCTCTCTCTCGGTGATTAACAACGTTAAATAACAATCGGGATATTTCGCGAAAAGTCCACGTTTCGGAAAACCTGTCGAAAAATTTTTGAACTTATAACGTTTAAGTAGCTCCAATTAACAACAGGTGGTACACTATTTCTGCGAAAAAAAGTGCCTAATTCTTTTACGTTATAAGTGTGGGATCAGAAATATAAATAGATATTTATTAACAAAATATAAGAATACCTATGATACATTGGGCTTTGACACACGCTTCTCGACTTTTTCAAACACGCTGCCCCTTCATCCCTCGCACGCTGTACTTTACAGCCAGGCCCTCCGTGAGCCTCTTATCGTCGGGGTATTTCCCTTTGGGCCTGGCTATCGTCGCTCGTCGCCCGCTTTCTCTCTCATCCTCACAATTACGATACTACATGAGCATATCAAATTATAAAATATTCTAAATAATCTTGACAAAAAACATATTTACCGTTAGATAAAATAATTGTAATAAAATTACTTTTCTAACATGGTGATTTAATATCAAAATTGCCAAAGTAGTCTGGAAGACTAGACGTCTATGGTCTGTATTTGAAAATTATATGTATATCATAGGTAATAACACTTTCTGGACGAATATAATGGGTGTCCTAATACTTACGAACCGCGGTGTATATTTCACGATATTCTTTCATCCCGAAGAAGAGGAGAGTACGGTGCCAAAATTTGACTAATTATAATTTATGTGAAAATAATTTTATGAAATTTCTGTACGAACATAATGGGTGTCTTAATAGTCACGAAGACCAGCGCACATTTGTGTAACATTTTTTCATCCTAGACTAGAATGCGGTGCCAAACTTTGTTTATTCTAATTAATCGAAACACAAGCTTACATAGCGTGTGTACGTCACAATTTCTATGCGAACATAATGGGTGTCCTAATATTTATGAACACCGGTGTATATTTATATAATTTCTTTCATTCTCGAGAACAGTAAATTTGTCTAATTAACATCATTAGGACCACAAGCTTATATAGTGTGTGAATAATTTTTGGGAGTAACTATACATCGTACAATAATTTCCATACGAACGTAACGGGTGTCCTAATAGTTACGAACATCAACGTACATTCATAAAACATTTTTCCATTCTAGACTAGAATACGTTACGAAAGTTTGCCTACCTACTTCAGCGTCACCCCGTATATAACTATAATATCTACCAGTCGTACCTTTGAAATACTACGTTACGACCTTAACTTCGCAGGATTAGAAGAAGAGAAGAGCCCATTTACACTTGTACGTAACAGCGAACCTCTTGTGTTCTCTCTCCCGGCGGCACACCTTTTTCGCTGTCCCGATAAATTTGCAGGCGTTTCGAAAATTGCAGTGTCAGAGTTACGCCGCTACCGTGTCTAACCCCGGCAATGAGGCGACAACGAAACTCGATTCCACGCGTCGAACGAAAATCCCGAAGTTCACGGTGGAACGCCGGAGTTCCTGTTCCCACGGTACCGTCATCGTTGATTTTCTCCCGCCTACCGGCAACTTTTTTTACGGTTCGAAGAAACTGTGTCAGATTTTCCGCAACATCTACGGAGCCCCGCGAAAGATACGACGACAAAACACGGTTCCACGCGTTTCCAACGGAACGGCGCGGGGAGTTCCCTCTTTCACTCCTCTTCAGTAACGGAATCTGTTCACCATAGAAGCAGAAGAAGAGGAAGAGGAGGAGAGAAGGAGGAAGGAGAAGAGGAGGAGGAGCTGACGAAGAGGAAAAGGAGGAGAGGCCGACGAAGGGGAAGAGTAGGAGAGGCCGACGAAGGGGAAGAGGAGGAGAGGCCGACGAAGGGGAAGAGGAGGAGAGGCCGACGAAGGGGAAACGGAGGAGGTGCCGACGAATGGTAAGAGGAGGGGAGGCCGACGAATGGGAAGAGGAGGAGGTGCCGATGAATGGGAAGAGGAGGAGAGGCCGACGAAGAGGAAGATTAAAGATTATGTATAAATTTAAAAATCCTAATATTAGAAAAAATAATAATTCAAGTCAAAATGTAGTGTAATTAAGAAAATATGAGTTATAATAAAATATACTTTTGGATAAATAATTTTAATATTATTTTTAAAGAGAATTTAAAAGTAAATTTTTTCAATTAAATAAATTGATATTAGTCTTATTAGGTGTACAAATTGCCCGTCAATTTCATTGTAAATGAAATAAGTCGTAACACAGTAAATGTACTGGAAAGTGTATTTAGAAATAAAATTTTAGTTTTATAACTAAAATATTTCATTTACGGAGGGGCGGAGGAAGAGGGAGAGGAGGAGGAAGAGGGAGAGGAGGAGGAAGAGGAGGAGAGGAGGAGGAAGAGGAGGAGAGGAGGTCGAAAAACTGTCCACGCGAAATATTTCTTTTTTACTTTCTCCAATGCAAACTCCACTTTCGAAATGTAACAATAAAACGATCGTGTAATAGTTTTTACAAGGAAGTTTGTATTAAAGATTTGTCGACTTTGCAGAGAATTTTTATTCAAATTTGCATCGATACTCTGCAAAACGAAGCAGTGAAAAAAATCAATATTTGAATTTGCATATTTCTCCAATATAATTTTTTTAAGTACCCAAAGCATCGATCAATATTTCTGCAAAATTTGAGTATCCTAATCTCCCTACTCTTCTCAGAAAAAAATCCCAAAGGTGTGCAAAATAAAATAGCAATTTAAAAACAATTTATTAAAGGGGCAAGAGTAGATTTTGAATTTGCATATTTCTCGAATTTAATTTTTTTAAATACCCAAATCATTGATAAATATTTCTGCAGAATTTGAGTACTCTAATCTCGCTACTTTTCTCGGAAAAAATTCCCAAAGGTGTGCGAAATGAAATAGCAATTTAAAAATAATTTATTAAAGGGACAAGAGTACGAAGTACAAATATCGCGAATTAACGAAAAATTGATGTTTCCGCTTTGCCAAAAATCCGAAAGAAATTTCGTACGCGTAGAAAAAAAAACAAGGAATCGTGTTAGAATTGGGGGGTGCAAAAAAAATCTCGACTAATTTCTCCGTGGAACGCGTGCGCGGGAGAGCGCCAGAGCTAACGAGCGTAATTAGATAAGCCAGGATTAGTCGGCTACGTAATTCAGCGTGGATAATTGCAGTGTCATCGTACGACGTCAAGCGATGACGTTCGCTCATTCATTCTGTCGGGGGAGCCTGAAGAAACGGACTCTGTAACTCGCTAATCCCACGACAAACGAAACCAGTCTAGCAAACGACGCGAACAAAGCAAACAATCGATCGTCTCTGCCTATTTATTCTATTACGTCAACAATCTCTTACACTTCGATTTATTAACTCTGATCTCGATGACGTAACCGCGCGGAAGCTCCGACAGTTCCGCGAAGAATCGAACAATAAAGATCGAGAAAATTCTCGATATCTCTCCGATAAGACGAAAATTCCAGATCGTCGATCGAGCCTCTTTTTACACGTGAATTCGATCCCTCGATGAAAGAACCTTCAAACTTTCTTTTCTTTTTCTATTTTAGATTTTATTTCAGATTCTAGATAGATATTTAGATTCTATTTTAGACCATTTTCGAGTAATTAGCCGGAAATTTCGATTTTTCGCGGGAGAAAATCGCAAAAACACAAAAAAAAAAAAACGTAGGCAAAATGAAAGAAATTTGTACGAGAGGAAAACAGTAATCCGTTTGCCCATTGAGGAACTACGATAGCTCACTGCTACCTTTTACGATCCTTTTATCGCCGAGCTAAGGGATCGAGCGCGCGTAAAAAGCAAACTCGATCTCTCGAGATTTCGGTATCTCTCTCTCCTTGGTAAGATTGAAACGCATCCCCTCTAGAAACGATGATTAGTAACATACAAGAAGAACCCAGCTGAATAGATCAACGTTTCTTCTTTTTTTTCTTCTTCAAGAATTTCTCGTTCCACGATAAATCGAGATTTCACTCGGATACTATATCACCGTTGGTTCTGGGTCAAGCTAGACTCGAGATCGTATTTCACTCGGCCTGTTTTAATGCATAAAATGTACTCTTTTAGACAAAAGCCACGCGCTTGTACGTGGCTGGACGGTAAAATATGAAAATACAGCTGGACTATAAAGTATCCTTAAAACTGGCTAAATAAATACGAGCCGTTTCGAGGGAGGACTAACTTCAATTTATATCCCGCGGGATTAATATTCCACGCTGGAACAGCGTGCAGAAGAAACGAATAATAATTTTATCTAGCGTGGACTTTATACACGGCCTCCAGTCATTTCGCCATCGATCATCTCTTTCTCTTTCTCGATATTCAGGAGAAACTGTAGAGCAGGGATGGCCATAGCGCGGCTCGCGAGCCGCGTGCTCTTACGCAAATAAGAAAAAAAATTATTAATTATGTAGAAAGCGTAGTGTAGGAACCTAGGGAAAATATTGAGGGACCCAACGGGAATCGAACCCGGGACCTTCGGCTTAGCGGGCCGAGGCTTTGCGCGCTACGCCAACCACTCCCTCTCTATTGTCCCTTCGAGGTTTCCTATTTGGGTACGGAGGCCCCGATACTACACTCGGCCATCCTGAACTGACATTCGCTCTCGAATGTCCTCAATGCAACACAACACAACTCAACACTTGGGGTACACTCCCTCACACAGTGGCACTCTCAGCCGAAACTCTGTTTCTCAACTCTTTTTGGGAGACGTGCAACCACCCTCTCACATGTTTTCATCTCACAGCGCCTGGCTTCGTGTAGCCGTAGATACCTCCATCCCGGACGAGACCCCATTTGTAGAAACCGACGGAAAAAAATATTGAGGGACCCAACCCGGGACCTTCGGCTTTGCGCGCTAGGCCAACGACTACCTCTCTATTGTCCCTTCGAGGTTTCCTATTTGGATACGGAGGCCCCGATACTACAGTAGCTTTAAGAAAATGTGGCGAGCATAAAGGAGAAAGAGGGCGACGAGCGACGACAGCCAGGCCCAGCGGGAAAACCCCTGGCGACGAGATGCCTACGAAGGGGCTGGCTATAAAGTATGGCGTGCGAGGGATGGAAGGACAGTGTCGTCGGAAAAGTCGAGAGTTAGTTAAATGTTAACTAAATGTATTATAGTTATTCGTATATTTTGTTAATAAACATCTATTTATGTTTCTAATTCCACACTATTGAAGTGAAATTATAGAGCAGGGGTGGCCATAGCGCCAAATAATAAATATGGTAAACTAAAACTGATCAATGTCCGAAAGTAGTTATTATCAATGATAATGTGGCGACCGCCACGGGAGACCTACGTACCTAGGCCAGGCAACTCTTGGCCCTCGAGGCGAAGAGTCGAGAGATGTTTTCCAAACATCTCTGGGTTTCTTCGTCCTCGAGGACAAGAAAGAGGAGGAGAGGCCGACGAGGACAAGAGTATTGCCTTGGCAATATGGACCCGCGCCTCCACTTCCTGAGACTTTCCCAGGGGAAAAGGAGCTACTTAAGGGAGCCCCGAAAAAAGGACAAGGCTCTTTTGTCGCAGATCCTCTTGCATTAACCCTTTCGCGACTAGCGCCGGTTATATCCGGCATCCACTAAGCGTCGCCTCAACAACTCAAAGTGAAGATTTATTACTGGATTTATTTTAAAATACAGAACAAGGCCTCAACAACATTCCCTTTACCCAATACATCCTTAAGTCCTCTGCTGTTCCAACGAAATCCTCTAAGATTTTACACGAACACACTGGGAGCTCCAAAAACGCGAGACACTCATGGTGTGCACTAATAGCACCAAGACCCGTCCGTTAGTGGCGTACTGATGCCTAGTTCCGCCGTCGCGAAAGGATTAAACATCGTGTCTTTTACACATTTTACTTTTACATGTTAAATAGTTGTCTAATTTTAAAAAATATATATCACTGTTGACAACCTTCGCGTAACGATTAATTTACACCCACGTCACTTCCAAAATAACTATCAAAGATAAATAAATGGCTTCCAGGGCTGGCCACCCCTGCTACAGAGGATGCAACGGGTTGAAAAAGATGGCGCGGAAACGCGAGACCAGCTCGTAGAAATAATTCGTTCCCGGTGAACGAATCTCGCGTCTTCCATCAGCGCCGTCCGAAAATCGTAAAGCTAATGGAATTCTCCTGGTCGGGAATGCCTCTGCTTATCGATCGCTGGCACAACCGATGGCTACCGCCTCGAAACGCCAACCCTTTGGCAAGACGAATAGGAAGCGTTCCGCTGATGTAGCGTGGCCTACGACAGTTCTCCGTTTGAACTTGCCGAGCAGAGAAATTCCAGGGAGATCCTCCTGGCGAAGAGGGACT
>NW_017100161.1:2470804-2489990 GCF_001263275.1 Habropoda laboriosa | reverse complement strand
CTTTGAATTAATAATAAACGGAAGGGACTGTTGACAAGGAGCGGTCTTCTATTCTCGATGATCTTCCCGAGGGATATTTTTCTCGTTTCGGTTTACAGATGAATCGAGGTAAGGGCTAATCCTCGAGTTCTCGGCTGGGGATAAACGGTGGGTGGGTAAAGGACGAAACGGAAGAAGAGGAGTTTTCGAAGTAGGTTAATGATTATTTGAAAACTGTTGTGGGGGCTTAGATTGAAGTATCGCGGCGCTTTGATTTCGTACAGAATGGATATTTTCGGTTACTTTAACGCGGTCTAGGAAATGGTATCTTCTGAGAGGAATTTTTAGGTTGGTTTGAGAAGAACCGTAATCACAGATTGAGAAATATTTCAAAGTACACATCGAGTATAAGAAAAAGGTCTACAAATCTATTGAAAGTTCGAAATAAAAATTCCAATTTTCCCTGTAGGTAGAACATAATCGATGGGTATGGTAGGTTCTAGATCCACACGATCTGGAGGATCAGAAATATCGAATTACAAAGAACAACGTCGATTTTCCCTCCCATCGAGCGTCCAAGCGGTACTCTCGGATGGCAAAGATCGCACGAGCGGCGGCACGCTCGAAAGCATAGCGTACACAGAGTAGGGAGAGGTAGAGTGAATGGAGGATAGAACAATCGAGCGGAAAATAAAGGAAAATTCGCGGGAAGGATCGATACGAATTGGAACGAACAATAGTCACGGTAGAATTATACGTGTGTGAATGTGTGTGCGTGTGTGGTAGTAGGGGGAAAAGCAGGGAAATCACAATAAGAGGGCAAGCTTAATTTCCAACACGAAGCTAGAGAACCGGAGAAGCTTTCGGTATCGAGCAATTTATTTCGTCTGGTGCAAAAACGAGATCCAAGTGCACGGAACGTTCCGCAAAATACCGCGCAGAGAAGCCGCTGTTCGCGTTTTATCGCTCTCTCCTTGCCTCTTTCTCTCTCTCCACGTACTCGTCTCTTATACAGGTTCGGGCTTGAAAGCTTCTAAAGTTCAGGAGTCAAAGCCGCGCGGCATGCTGCGGCGTATGGCTTCAAAGAGCTTTTCCACGCTCGTCATCGTCGCGACGAACACGCTGCCCTCTCGTGCTTTTAGCCGCTGGAGAACACGATCGTTCCTCGCCTCGTTTCCTGTGCCCCCAGCGTTACTTATCGACGCGATCTACGTGTAATCGTACGAGGGCTCTTTGTTGCGTGGCTTCCAGCTGAATTTCTCAAGGTGAAATTAACGTGTGCCAGTTAACGTGCTTTTAAGAAAAGAAGTCTTCTCTGTTTCTATTTTTTGTTTTGGATTTCTTGGGATATTTTTGATCTTCTGTTATAGCGGAGGGGAAATTTTCACAAATTTTCTAGAAAAAGATTTCAAACTCTCGATTTTTCTATAGCAAGGGAGGAGAAATTTTCCTACGTCCTCCGGAAAACAATTTGTAATCTCTATTATAGGGGAGGCGAAATTTTCCAAAATTTTCCAGAAAAACATTTCAAACACTCGATTTCTCTACGGTGAAGGAAGGAAAATTTTCCTCTGTCCAGAAAAAAATTTCTAACTCGCGATCTCTCCATTATAGGGGACGCGAAATTTTCCCAAATTTTCCAGAAAAAGATTTTGAGGACTCGCGATCTCTCTATCACTGGGGAGGCGAAATTTTCCACAAAAAGATTTCAAACTCTCGATTCCTCTATAGTAAGGGATGTGAAATTTTCCCAAATTTTCCAGAAAAAGATTTCAAACTCGCGATCTATCTATCGTAGGGGAGGAAACATTTCCCAAATTTTCCAGAAAAACATTTCAAACTCTCGATCTCTCTACAGTAGGGAAGGAAAATTTTCCCACGTCCTCCAAAAAAAAATTTCGAATCCGCGATCTCTATTATAGAGAAAGAAAAATTTCCCAAATCCTCCACAACTAAATACCGAACTCGCGATCACTCTACTCTAGTACACCAGAAATAATACCGAAGAAAACTCGCAACACCGTACAATTCGCGTTGTTCAATTTATCGCACAAACGTAGACAGAAACTGCGACACACGCAAGATCGTAGAACAAGTTTAAACAGAAGTGATACTAAACGACAGGCTTGTCAAACAAAAGCAAGTAGATTGTAGCACTTCATGATCAGACCCGTTGCCGTGCACTCGTTCCCGTTGATTTATAGTTTACCGAGTTCAGAGATCAACTTGAAAAACGAGGCATAAATTTAATAACAGATGGACATAAATTTCAACGCTGGATGTCACCGTCTGCAATGCAGATACTCCACTACTTCCAATCTCTTATTCCACCAACTATCAAAAGCGAATTTTCCTCTTATACGAACAAGGTGGATAAATAGATCGAAATGTGGAATGTGGTGGTCAGACAGGATGAAAATCCCTCGGATATTAAATATGATTTGTCGTCTTTCGCGAATTTAGAGACGAGTTTCGCTAAAGGAGCAGAGGCATCAGACGAAGTAGATTGCGACGGCTCATGGTCAGACAACTTTATATTACCCTTTACTATTGCTCTTGATTTGTTGTGATGTGGGAAAGGAAAACTCGTTACTCTGATCAATTTATTCGCAGAACCAACAGCTCTGACTTCTCCGTTAACGGTGAATAATGAATTGAACCTCCGTGATAAATTGAACTCTCGCCTACTTCAACATCCTAATTTCCCAGTAATATTACAATTTCGCGATATTGTTGCGAGCCTGCGATAAATCACCGAAAATTCACAAAACGGTGAATTAAAACGGAGGACGTTGTATCCGTTAGAGTGAATGTTTATCCGTTGCAAGCTTGGTCATTTTTATCGCGCGCCGGAGAATATTGATAGTTAAAATTCGATATTTCTCCGTGATATTCGAGTCACGGACGAGCTACATGTGCCGGGTGTACACGCAACGTTTTCCTGTCGGATCGTCGCGCGATTCGGTATCTATTAAAAGCTGGAAAAAATATGACGGGAAAAAAGAGAGAAGACAGCACAGCGAGGGTGGGAAAAAAAAGGAAGATTGCCGAAATAACAATTCCCTTTGCCGGGGGAAAAAAATCTATTTCGTTCAATTTCCATACAAATACCTCTTTGCCGGCGTTCATCATGTTCAGCTGCGTGGAAATGTTAAAACGAGACGCGCTGTGCTTGGAAAATTAGTTTCGACGATAGTCGAAAAGAGAAAAAATGGAGGAGAAACGTAGGAAAGAGGTCGTTCCTGTCGATACACCGACATATTATCTGACCAATATTTAATTCCGGCAAATATGGAACGAACGAGAGACACGATAGCGATAAAGTTCGTACTCGAGTTTCCGTGTGCAAGATTTGCAAATGTTCGATAATCGTGGTGCGTATTGAAGTGATTGAAGGATAGGAGAAAAAATTTCAATCGCGAATTGTAGTTACAATTGTACAGTAACGATTTGGTTGAGTTAATCGGGAGATATGATGGCAGTGATCCTTAAGTATCGGTGACTCCAAGCAGATAACCTCAAGTGAGAATCCTAATTTTTGATGACGTCAAGTGGTGTTGAACTTAAATATACAGATAAACTTGAGCGGCGAGAATTGAATGTAGAATAACCTCGGGTCGTGATAACTCTAAACAGTGATAAACTTCTGACCAGACCACCAAGTGATACAACGTTAAATTAGAATGACCACGTTGAATTCTCAGAATTCTACGAAGCAATGACTTCGGCTCCTAATTATTCCAAAAATTGCATACCTTTATACTTCATTTTTTCAACAATTTCTTTTCGAAGAAAAAATTCCCAGCGTTTGCATATGAATCTCGAAAAAATTAAACCAGCGAATTCTACGTACCGATGACTTCGACTCCTAATTATTCCAAAAATTGCATACCTTTATACTTAATTTTTTGAACAATTTCTTTTCGAAGAAAAAATTCCCAGCGCTTGCATATGAATCTCGAAAAAATTAAACCAGCGAATTCTACGTACCGATGACTTCGACTCCTGATTATTCCAAAAATTCTACACTTTTATACTTAATTTTTTGAACAATTTCTTTTCGAAGAAAAAATTCCCAGCGCTTGCATATGAATCTCGAAAAAATTAAACCAGCGAATTCTACGTACCGATGACTTCGACTCCTGATTATTCCAAAAATTCTACACTTTTATACTTAATTTTTTGAACAATTTCTTTTCGAAGAAAAAATTCCCAGCGCTTGCATATGAATCTCGAAAAAATTAAACCAGCGAATTCTACGTACCGATGACTTCGACTGCATATTTTCATACTTAATTTTTTTTTTATCAAAAAATTCCCAGTGCTTGCATACAAATCTTGGAAAAATGAAACTAGAGACTCCTAATTATTCCAAAAATCGCATACATTTCTTACTTTCCAGTTTTCCAACAATTTCTCTGAAAAAAGATCAAATTGGAATATTCTCTCAGCTTCCTTATCGCCTCGTAGAAATCAGAAACGAGAAAATCCTCAAATTCCCTAATCTCCTAATCTCTGGGCCAAATCCACATCGAACGTTCTCATCTAGCCTGCAAAGCTAACCAAACGGGACGCAGAAACGAACACATCTCGAACACACCTGCGCGTGTTGCCTTTAGTTGAACGAGTTATTTTCTCCTCGTTTAATTGCAACAGGCGGGCTGTACCGCTCTAAAGGCCGTGCAGATCGAGTCCACGGCTCGTGAACGTCGCTCGTAATCTCGCGAATTTACCGTCGGCCAAGGTGGATCCACACCTGCGGTCGTGGCGTCGCGACGCCCCGCGTAAACTTGGCCTGAACTCCGCCGCCGCGAATATGACACCGGCAACTGTGTAATTTATGCGAGCGCGAAAACACGCCGCAGTTAAAGTCACCGGTGTGACTGCGCGTTTGTTTCGCGGAAAACCGAGCGATAAATCCTGCGATACGTTGCTGCGAGTGTACGCGAAACGTCGATTAGATTAGTACAGAGACGTTTATTACTCGTGATCTTGTTTATGAAATTACTTCGGTGTGTGAGAAAGGCGTCACCGCACATTTGCTCGGTAATTTTTTTCTTTTTTTTTATTCAGCTGGTGTTATAGTGTAAATTTGTTCAATAAACGAGCAGTCTTTTGCAAAGAGAATAGCGAACTTTGAATGGAAAACGAAACGAAGTGGTATAACAACGAAGTGAAAGTTGGATCGAGGAATTCACGAATTTTGCACAAAGTTCCGGATAAAAATGCGCATTACTGAAGTGACTCTGTTTGATCAATAAATTCTCGATGAATTAGAAAAATATTCGTTACCGCGGAATTCGCATACGTCCATCGAACATCGAACTGAGACTTGTCGTTGCGTTCGATAATCCGTGGTGTAATAAACGTAAACGATCGAACAATCCATCGAAACTGGACGCACGACGCGTTAACAAACTTTCCACATCCGTCGACCTATTTTATCTCATCTTCTCGCTTTTAACCCGTCTCGCTTAATCTCGCGCGTGGAACACCCCTTTTTCTGAAACATAAATTCTCCGCTCGGTAGGTCGGTCGGAAATTCGAATGTAGCCAACTGGACGATGAAACTCGGTTCGTCCTTCGGTGATTTTTCGCCGTTGGAAAGTCGTCGCTATCGTTCGTTCCAGCCAATTAAAAGTCAATAAAATCAGGCGGACGAGGCGCCGGAAACGCGACAGCCAGCACGATCAAGCCATTACGCGGACACGCACGACGTGACACACAGGTGTGATCCATAGGGACGATACGAGAGGGGTAGGAAACGTATCGACGTTACAGCGAGCAACTTTAAACGTCCATCGACCCAATTTTCCCGAGCAACGCCTTCGATACGATCGTTTCGGGCTAATAAATTTCCCGTATCTTCGAACGTTTCTTTTTTATCGCCGGAAGTTATCGGCGTAATGGGGAAAGTTCGTTTCGTCGTTGCCTCTCTCTCTCTCTCTCTCCCCTCTCCACCCTTTGCCGCGATTCCTGTGTCGTTTCGTTGATTTACGAACGGGGGAATCCTCCGGGCTTGCACCTGGATTTGCCATTGAAAGGCGATCTTTATTACCGGTACCGCGATTAAACGCGATTCTTTCAGTCAGAGTAAAATTGTAATTCCGAGTAGGACATTTCCGAAGAATTTTCGTTGGAAACGAGAAAAATGTGATTTACGATAAGTCTGTGTGAACTGAACGGAGATTTCCGTTCCCGGTGCTGTTGTCTCGTATGGTTACTATCTGCCGCAGTAGAATGATACCGCGATGAGACAGACACGTATCGTAGGGGTGATAGAATTTTTCGAGCGATACGGTTTGTTTAAGAATCGCGCCTGTGTGTGTTTGGTGCTAATATTTCGATCGATACCGGGTGTGAAAGAAGTGTGCAACGGTGTTGAATAACTGATTAGAATGGGAATGAAAATTTTAGGATCACCGTTGCTGTTCTGCTGTACAAATTACGTATTAAATGTAATTCTTCGAGCGATACCATCCGTTTGAAATGGTGTGTTAATATTCAGGTCAATACCGGGTGTGAAAGAAGTGTGCAAGAGTGTTGAATAATTCCTTAGAACGGGAATGAAAATTTAAAGAACACCACTGCCATTCTACAGCAAAAAAATTCAAATATTAAATACAATTATTACAGAATTTTTCGACACCGTCTGTTTCAAATTGCGCGTTAATATTTCGATCAGCACCGGGTGTGAAAGAAGTGTGCAAGAGCGTTGAATAATTATCCTGCTGCAAAAAACTGAAACATTAAACACAGTTTTACCGCTTAACTCTCCTTCGCCGGCAAATTACTCTCCCAATATCCCCGAAACAAAAGGCCAGACGAAACCGCGTGAAAAAAAGGATGCAAATGAACGCATCCTTGGCGCAACACCTCCCGCCACGCCCGCGGAGAATTGAATCCCCACGTGGACGAAGCTGAAAGGGGGTGGGAGGTGAGAACGAAACGAGAGGACGGGCAATTTAATCAGCGGCAGACGCGAAAAGGTAAACGGCGGCTGGCACACCGGCGACAGGATCGAATTGTTCCCTGGTAATTACTTTCGTTCTCCGTCGAGGTTGGATTAAGCAAAAACCAGGCTTCTGGTCCAGGTTTATCCGTGTGTTTGTCCGCTACAGAAACCTCTTTTTCAACAACTTTTCCACTGTCCTCTCCTCCTCCCTCTATTCATCCGTCAGCTTCCTGTTTTCGAGACTCCTCCTTTCGTCTTTGATTCTCCCTTTGACATCTTCCCTCTTCACCGCTTTTATACCCATTCTACGGTTCCTCTGTTCTCTCTCTCTCTGTGTTTTGCCTCTCTCAACTGGTTTGTCCAGCTTTCTCTCCTTGCTTTGCTTCGCATTTATATCATGTATATATATATATGTATGTATAGAGGTCGGATATTTACGACAGAGAGAGACAACGAGGGAGGGAGAGAGAGAGCATCGAGAGTGCACACGGTAATTGTACGTACACCGTGCACCGACCGCGTTTATCCGTTCGAATTTCCGTCGGCCGGCATAAAGCCGCGTGCACACTGATCGCGTTACACGCTCCAACGATCGACACTATCCCATTACACGCTGATTCGGAAGCGCAAAGGGTTCTGCGCCGCTGTTTGCGCGCGATTATCGGGCACAAAGCGGAGAATCGGGGCCGGACAGATCTGATACACGATCGACGTGACAGTTTCTTTCCTTTTTTTCTTTCTCTGCCTCTCAATCGACATTCTCCACGGGGAGGGCGGTTTGCAATGCTTTCGAGGGTTGCTGATCGAAGGCAACGATAGTTCTTGGGACTGAAATTCTGTTCGCTGGTTGGGCAGGCGGTGTTTCAACCCTTTCGATGGATTGTCGGTAGATTGTGTTTTGGTTGGGAAGTGTGTTAGGTCAGTTTGCTCTTAGAAATGAAATTGTGATTTTACGTTCTTTTGTAGTACATTTTGCGCAAAATATTTTTGTGCTAAAAGATTGAGACTTCGTTGTCAGGAAGACACGTTTAACCAAAGTTTGCCTTCTGATATTGCAATATTAAAAAATTCCTAAATTAAGAACGTCCTAACTGCTCCAAATACGAAATTAAACTGAAATACTTCCATGGTAAAGTATTAAACACTGAAAATACATATCGCATTCGCTCATCTTTAAAAAAATCTACAAAACTGAAAAGAAGGAAATTTGCCGATGCTGCAGATCCTTTAATTTAAGGCAAATTTTAGTACAAAACGCGCGCGAAGGACTCAGATGTTCCTCAACAGCAGCAGATTCTCTTTTTCAAAATCATTAGAAAATTTGTTTCGTTGAATTAACGTGGAAGAGTGCAGAGGAGAAGATTAAGGCTTGAGTTAATACAGAAGTGCGCCAAAAGGCTCCAATAACACAGTGCGAAGAAATTTTCAAAGCGCCTGTTAGAGTTTAGCTTGCCGAGGTTTATGACATGGAGCAGGCAGGCAGTTATCTTTGAGACCTTTGTTGAATGCATTAGGATGGTACGTGACAAAATTAGTTTTTCCCTTTTTCACCTTTTTAATCATGTTTCGCTAGTTCATAGAATTTAGGACTCGGTAACACAGGCCATGTCATAAACCCCGAAGACCCAAGCGGTGACCTGGCGAAAGACGACGTCACCAAGTCCGGGGTTTTTTTCCTAACGGTGAACAGTTATTCTCCCATTTCTCCCACTTTCTCTCGGGAAGGACCCAGTTCTCCTTCCAGAAAAGACACACGCCAAGGGCGCAATGGAAGGGAGGACACGAGGAAAGGGAAACGGGAGTGCTGGGACCGGACAGGGTTTTTAGAGGAGTAACAGAAGAGAGATTATAGAGACAAGACAGTCAGAAGCGTCACTCGTTACTACGGTCCCAAAGCCGTTATCAACCTTTGGGTGGTCCTTCAAGAAAACTATAGACGGCACGTAGTGCAATATTCAGGGCTCGAGTTCACCCTAACAGCGCCAATAGCGGGTTAATTTAACACAGAAGGATTCCCTTCTCATCGAAGTGTCCTCAAAGATGAAATAGAGAAACTTCTTCGAGTAACCTGCTTCCAACATGATTTTTCGTCGTATTAAAAAGGCAGCGAAAGGGTCAATTTGACACGTTTATCCAGCACAGCTGATACAAGCAACACTTCTCGAACTGCTTCTCGAAATGATGAGACCGAAGGGCCGAAAAAAGTGACGAGGAACCAACGGATCGATCGATCGCGCAGCTCGAAATCTCACGCTCTATTTACGCAGAGAAGAAGATGCACGCACACTTCCATACCAGACACGGCCTCGTTCCGATCGATCCAAAGCTCTCGAGCGATTAAACACGAATCGCGGGGACGTTAATTATTTCGCCGACGGGATTGCACCCGGTTTATTGTTTCGCGGCTCCTTCCGAACAAACTGCGAATTTGCAATTCAACGGTTCCCTCCCCTACGGCTCGTGTGATTTTATCATTCGAGCGCCACGTTGCGTGAAAAAAAAAAAAAAGGATTCGCCTGAGTATTTTACGCGCGAATTGAATTAAACGAAAATTCTTTTCACCATGGAAGAAATGAATTTCCATGGAAATTGGAACGATGAGCGTATCTATCACTCGTGAATATTCCTCGGTGGTTTATGTGACGTTTCTATCGGTATTTATTACCGACACTCCGTATAAATTTAACAACGCGACGTTAATGAAATGCTTCACGTTTTTGTGAATATTTTTATGGGGCAAAGTTACAGGGCATGTTTCTTATTTGCGAATAATAATTTAACAAACTCGACAATTTCTTCACTTTCTACTCGCGCTGCAATTAACCCTTTGAGCACGGTGAACGCGTACACGCATCTAACGAGCTTCGCCGATACCACGGCGTGTATTACGCGACAAAAGCGTTTCATTTTCATTGTGTAGCTTAACGTGATAAAAAGTTCGAATATCGCGTGGATTTATATAAAGCCCTTTTGCATCAAGTTAGCTGATTAATTCGGTCGAGTTTCTTTCAAAGTATTGTTACTTTTACGTATGTAAAATATATTTCTGTGCAATTAATTTTTATTCCATTACCGTGAAATATTAAAACATCGATAAGACTGAATTTTCAACACTCTAATCATTTGTATATACAACAGTCAGCAAAAGTTTGGCGCCACTGATCAGTTTAAAATATGATAAAATACTAATTATAAATTTCCTTCGTTTCCTAAAAAAATTCCTCAAAAATATCTGAAATTTCTACTGCACAGCTCACAAAGCTACTTCCGGTTTGCTCCAATTCCTCGAAACTCGGAGCAGATATTGGGGTAACACTGAATTTAAAATACTTAACCCTCAGTTTCGCATCTAAATAGGTCCCCCGGTGTTAATTTGACACAATGGTAAAACATCGATTAAATGAAAAGGTAAGTCATTAATTTTGTAAATTCTTTTATTAAATATAGAAGGTAAACGAAAAATGTTTTCTACAAACAGACGAATAATACAATATTTTAGCGGAAAAGTGTGTGAAATTGACACGAGGGACGGATGAGGGTTAAGTTCACTGAAAATTCAATTTGCAAACACTGTTTTCCAACCTGTTAACCCAAAATCCCCCAAATTGAACAGATGGGAACGAACCAAAAAAAGAAAGAAAAAATAGGGAGAGTCAATTAAATTAATTGGTAGAGGCAGGAATGACGAGAACACCCTGGAAGGGAAACTCGAACCGATCAGATTCACCTTGCTGTCTGACCTATTAGAGGCGTCTGTTGCTTGGGATTAGCTGCGAGCGAGGGTAATCGAGAGCAGGCCGATTATTCGCGTGGCGCATCGCGTATCAGCGAGCTTTTAGCGAGAATAGAAGCGCGCGGATGATCGTGGCGTATCAGCGGCGTCCCGGTCCATTCATGACCGGCCATGCTAACTTTAGAAAGCCGAGGAGAGAGCTTGTTTGGGAATGTTACCAGCCCACCCCCTGACACGCCACCCCCTTTGGACACCCGTCGTCCAACGGTCCCGGCTTGCGTAAAAGGGCACTGCTCCGTTGCGTGTCGATCCCGTGACGTCAGCGCCGCGACGCGACGCCGATCGCCCAAGAGACGTCTGCGAATTATCGGTCGAGGAGTCTCTTCAGGGGTTTATGTTTCGAGCTGTATTTGGTGTTACTGGACGGTGGGGAATGTTTTTTGAGTGTCTGTCTGTTCTACGGTTTCGTGGAATTTTGAGGAGAGGAGAGCTGTGCTCTTTGGTTTCGAGGAATTTTGGGAAGAGGAGAACTCTGTTCTTTGGATCTGTGAAGTTTGGGGATGTGGAGATTAACGCGTGGAGAGAAGAACTTTGTTCTTTGGATCTGTGGAAATTTTGGGGTATGGAGATTAACGCGTGGAGAGAAGAACTCTGTTCTTTGGATCTGTGGAAATTTTGGGATATGAAGATTAACGTGTGAAGAAAGGAACTCTGTTCTTTGGATCTGTGGAAATTTTGGGATATGAAGATTAACGCGTGGAGAGAAGAAATCTGTTCTTTGGATCTGTGGAAATTTTGGGGTATGGAGATTGACGCGTGGAGAGAAGAACTCTGTTCTTTGGATCTGTGGAAATTTTGGGATATGAAGATTAACGCGTGAAGAAAGGAACTCTGTTCTTTGGATCTGTGGAAATTTTGGGATATGAAGATTAACGCGTGAACAAAGGAACTCTGTTCTTTGGATCTGTGGAAATTTTGGGATATGAAGATTAACGCGTGAAGAAAGGAACTCTGTTCTTTGGATCTGTGGAAATTTTGGGGTATGAAGATTGACGCGTGGAGAGAAGAACTCTGTTCTTTGGATCTGTGGAAATTTTGGGATATGAAGATTAACGCGTGAAGAAAGGAACTCTGTTCTTTGGATCTATGGAAATTTTGGGGTATGGAGATTGACGCCTGGAGAGAAGAACTCTGTTCTTTGGTTTTGTGGAATTTTGAGAAGAAGAGCACTCTGTTCTTTGGTTCTGTAGAATTTTGGGAAGAAGAGCCACTCTGTTTTTTGGTTCTGTGGAATTTTAAGAAGAGGAGAACTCTGTACTTCGGATCTGTGGAAATTTTGGGATATGGAGATTAACGCGTGGAGAGCGGAACTCTGTTCTCTGGTTCCGTGGAAATTTTTTGAATACGGAGATCAACACGTCGAGTGTCATCATGAGCCATCGGTGAACCTGCTCAAATCGTTTGGTAATTTCGTATAACAAAAAAAAAAACTGTCACGAAATGTCTGATAATCATCGTGTATAATGCAATCATTGTACTGCGGGCCATTAATAGTCCACGTGTGATACATATATAATGAATGCAATAACATGGGTCATCGATGACCCAGGCGACCTGAATGAAAATTCAAATAAAATTGACGCGACATTCAACGCGTCGAGTAATACAATACAACTTTTTTAACATGATGGAACTTAAAATTAAACGTAGACAGTTGCGTCAAAAAATTACTATTCAATATTACAAAATTTTCAAACACCCCAATCTTTCCTGTTCTAAAGTACCAAATAGCAAACTAGAAAATCGTGACTGCGCCAATTTTCGAAATCGTAAGAATTCCCAATTAAACTGAAAAATCATTCATACTTAATTACCCTTACAGGAAAAATTGATAAACTCTCTCCCTCTCTCTCTGTTCCTCAACTTTGTCAAGTTCTCGAGTAGAGAGATCAAGCAATAAAGATGACTAACACCTGATTCACTCATTCTCACGATTAATATCCCCGTCTGAAAACGAACTAATGAAAATTCACCGTGTTCACGTGACGTACTGACATTGCTCGTCGCGATCACGTGACAGCCAGATGATCGGTGGCGGTTCAAGTTACGCTCTAATTACGGAGATAACGAGCCACGGAAATTAAGCATACTTTCTATTAAGAGTCTAGATAGAGGGAGGCAAGGTACTACTACTCTCTTGGCTGTCGACCAAAACCCGTGACTCCCGACAAACCAGAACAAATCCTTCCTAACAACCGCACCGTACTGCGTTTAATCAAAGGGCGCGGTGTGCCTGTAATCTCGAAATCGAACGAATATTCACGATATATCGCCGTCTGGTTACACCTGATTATCAACGATAACGTCCTCCATTCACAGGAAACGCACTCGCAACTCTCTATACAATTTTCCCCATCGATATTATCACGAACACGCGTTATTGTTACAGAGACGACAATACGCTAGTTGAGATGGTGCTGGAATAATAACGCGAGTGTAACCAACGATATCCCCCCATTGTGAAACGTTTATACGTTATTACTCCAACGACTATGTCGACGATTGTTAGAATACGAGATAATCAAAAATGAAATTGCAGGATAAACGGCGGAATTAATGCAAGCTTCGACGTATGTATTCCTTCAGCGGAATTGGCTAATTAATTTTCTACACATGTGCCGGCTTCGCTTTGTGCGACGTGGTTGAATAAAATTTTGCAAACATTTCCTGGAGCAAAGTGTGTTTTGTTCGTTCCTGTCAACGCGAAATTTCAATTGAATGCTGTTTTTAAAAAGGTGTTTTGCGCCGGGAAATTCTAAAATTATCGCCGTGGGTTGGTGGAAAATGAAAATTTACATATGAAAAATTTGCTGCTTAAAATTCACGCTTTAATACGTAATGTGATTAAATAAGCGGTAGAAATTTGCATGTTTCTTATCAAGTCGAATATTGATCGATGAAAAATGAAAATTCGAATTTTAAAAGTTCGGTATTTTCGTGTCATAAACCCTGAGACGATGATTAATTTAAAATTCACGCTTCAATACGTAGCGTGACTAATTAGACGGTAGAATTTTGGATTTTTCTTATCAAATCGAATATTGATCGATGAAAAGTGAAAATTCGCTATTTTCATGTCATAAACCCTTGTGATATTAATTAATTAAAAATTCACACTTCGATACGTAGTGTTAGCACAACATAAATAAATGTAACACACGATAGGCTATTAACCAAAATGTATTATATTATAATTATAAGCGGCTGCAAGTACTCCGGTGTCCGTCTTGCTCGACGGCTATTTTAAGAGTGTCCTCTCCGCGTCCTATCCTGCGTTGCTCCGAAAAGCCGTTGGAGCCCCCTCGTTCGACTTTCCGGGGAAAGGGCTTAGTTTATGGGACCCTCAGATACCCGCGCGATTTCTCTTCATGGGTGACAAAGTCCAGGCCACCACTTCGCCGCCGAAATCTCGCATTTCGTACAGTAGCGTGATTAATAATTGAAACTTAATAGTTGAATTTTTCTTACCAGACAGGCAGAATACAGTATATTCTCCACAAGTGTCAGACCACAAGGAAGCTAAAATTGACACTCGTAGAGTCAGGGACTACGTTTTCGAGCCCCGCGCCCGCCTTTGTAGTTTGCCGAACGTAGACAAGGACAGAGAATAAAAGATAAGCATGAAACGTGTGTCGAGGCAACCAAGCGATTTAAATATCAACTTTTTTAATTTTACTGATGAAAATAACATAAAACACGACATAATTTGAACAACATTTACTTATGAACACGTTCACTGTTACGCCAGATTTACAGGTTGCTGTCAGGCGGACACAAGAAAATACATTTTAAGCATATACATTAAGCAGCTCATATTTAAGTTGGCAATACACAATACAAGTAACTACCAAACCAAATCACCAGAAAAATTTTCAATATTATTATTGAAGTAAACTTTCGTAGAACGAGAGTGAAAAATTGAAAGAATCAAAAGAAAAAACGCGAATTCGTATCTTTTTCGATTCTAGAATATAAGAAAATTTGAATAAAATACGCGACGAGAATTGGGGAGAAGCATAAGTTAAACGCGTAAAAATATTCAATAATAAACGAACTAGGAATGAAGCTGTTATTTCAATACGCGATGCACTGACTCTAGTATTTACTAAAATTCAAAAATTCTCGTATAAATTCCGAAAATAGATTATTAATTACGGTAAACTACTGAGACGGTTTAATTAAGGGTGGGCATGGTGCTGCTTTAGTTTGAAATGATTTATAAACACATAATTAACAGAGGAAAAACCGTGAAACGGCAAAACGTCAACATTCTAATTGTTATAACATGTAAACAGAACTTTAAATTTAGTGTAAACAGAAAAAATATATAATACAATTTATTTCACGGTATTGCAACAAATAAACGTTGAATCAATATTTAATTCGTATAAAAACAATTATTTAACGTAATAATTTTACCTTCACTATGGCTATTTTTAATCTACGACCACAGGTCAACCTGATATCTAATCCTTACGAACTTTAAATTCAGTCTAAACTGAGAAAATATATAATACAATTTATTTCAGGTAAAATGATTTATATTTGTTTTAAAAGCTGGTAGTGTATTATTTTTGTTTTAATTGTGCTGAGATTTGTTGGTTTGTTAAGGGAGGATAATAACGAATAACGTGTGAAATTTGAAAATGAGAGTAAATAGGAACGATTGGATAACGAAATTGGGAGAGTTAGAGAGAATGTGTGAACAGACGAGAAGAAGAGAGGTAAATGATCCAACATGAGAATGTAAGTGTATATTTTTCGGTAATTACTTTATAATTGCTTTATAATTACTTTATAATTACCGATTAGTGGAGAATATTGTTTACATGCAATGGAAGTTTACTGGTGATGTTTATAATTTCGAAAATTCAGGTAGAATTGTAAATATACTGTATCGTAATTCGAATTTAAGTAAATTAGGTTGAACTGCAGTACACAGACGTTACTTTAGCTTGAAATAAATTCGAAACATAGAATTCACAGAGAAAACACTGCGAAACAGCAAAACGTAAACGTTACAATTGTTATAACATGTAAGCAAAAATTTCAGAATTAATTATACGAGTATTTCTCATAAGATTACCGTTACAAGAATATTTCACGTTTATTAATAATTTTATAAGAATTAGGAATATTAATTCACTTTGTTAAAATGCAAAAACTAATAATTTTACAGCAAGTGTTAAGAATTAGGAGCAGCATTCGTTACAAGTTCCACAAGGATACTGAAAGAAAAATTTCAAATTAATTTCAATTGCTATTACGAAAAAGCAACCTCTCAAAGTAATTTCAATATCCTATTCGACAAGTCTGAAGAACAACGATGACTAAAATTCAAATGTTTATTTCCCTAAACCTTCAAAATAATTTCGAAATATTTTATTCGAAGCGGAGTATTCCAAGTCAGTATCGATAATTGAAGAAATTATTTGATTGTATTTAAAAGAACCGAAAGGAGAATATTTAAAGTCTGATATTAAATGTCTAGCAAGTACCAGTAATTGGTAAAATGATTTATATTTGTTTTAAAAGGAAAATTTCTAATAGGTATTAGTTAAAATGAATTGTTATTCAGTCTATTGTATTGAAATTCTAATTGATTCTAATGTATACAAGTGTTACAAGAAGGCTGAGTGTGTACAGGGTGGACACTGACTCTAGTATTTACTAAAATTCAAAAATTCTCGTATAAATTCCGAAAATAGATTATTAATTACGGTAAACTACTGAGACGGTTTAATTAAGGGTGGGCATGGTGCTGCTTTAGTTTGAAATGATTTATAAACACATAATTAACAGAGGAAAAACCGTGAAACGGCAAAACGTCTACATTCTAATTGTTATAACATGTAAACAGAACTTTAAATTTAGTGTAAACAGAAAAAATATATAATACAATTTATTTCACGGTATTGCAACAAATAAACGTTGAATCAATATTTAATTCGTATAAAAACAATTATTTAACGTAATAATTTTACCTTCACTATGGCTATTTTTAATCTACGACCACAGGTCAACCTGATTTCTAATCCTTACGAACTTTAAATTCAGTCTAAACTGAGAAAATATATAATACAATTTATTTCACGGTATTGCAACAAACAAACGTTGAATAGATTCTTAATTCGTATAGAAACATTTATTTAAAATAATAATTTCACCTTCACTATGGCTATTTTAAATTTACGACCAAGGGTCAACCTGATTTTTAATCCTCCGAACTTGATTTCACAACGAGAAAGTAATAAGATCGTTGAAACGTACTTATTTGTCAAAGAAACTTGCAAAAATGTATAAATAATAATATGTAATGTTTTAACAAATTTTTGGAAGTATAAATTAATAATAAAATTGTGAAAATTAATAAATTATACGTTATTATAACATTAATAGAATTATGACTAAACCGAAGTTCGAAGTCGAGTATTTAAAGTCTGATATTACGTGCCTAGCGAGTGCCGGTAATTGTTAAAATTTGTTTAATAATTAGTAATAGAATTAAACGATATTCTCCACCAAACTGGACAAAGTACAGTAACACTTGTACTGTCACTAGTGGAATCGATCCTACATTTTACTGATACTTGTGGAATCGACCCTACATTTTACTGATACTTGTGGAATCGACCGTACATTTCTTTTTTTTTTTTTACGTGGATGTAGGCGGTAGGCCGCCTCTATGTGATAAACAATTGGCAACCAAGCGGTGGCTCGCTAAAGCGATATATTATGAAATTAAATTAATCACTCAATAAGTTTTAACGTTAGATTGTTTCCTCGATATGGCCATGGTGGTCATCAGTGACTGGAGTGCCTCAAATGTTTAGAATAATTAAAATAAAATAAATGTTGTCAACTAAAAATTTTGAACGTCATAGCTAGCTAGACATTATTTTCAATTGAAAAAAAAAATTATAAAGCATAATACTATAATCCTATGCTTAAAGTGTATTTTCTTGTGGCCGCCTGACAGCAATCTGTAAATCTGGCGCGATAGTGAACGTGTTAATAAGTAAATGTTCAAATTATATCGTGTTTGATATCATTTTCATCAGAAAAATCTCAGCAACATTTTAAAAAAAAATTCCAGATGAAAAAAAGTAAAATTAAAGAAATTATATTTTTCTATTATGATTTGTCGAGCCGTGTAATCTCGTAAAGGAAACCGACACACTTGACTGACTGCGAACGAGATAACATGGGCAGAGCAATGACGCAGTCCTAGGCGTAGGACCATCTATACTGTCACTTGTAGAATCCAAACTTACTGACTCTTGTAGAGAATTTACTGTACACGGTATCAGCGGCGAAAAGAGTTGGAGAAAGATCTTTTTCTCGGAAGGCACTTACCTGAAACAGAAAACGTTACCGCGAATGTTAGAACGTACGAACTTTTTGACACGTGATGCGGTGTGTCACTTGCGTACACAACGTCTTATCAATTCAGCTGTTGCGCCGCACGCTTTCCGGCCTGATAAGCAAGCCCACAATTTCTGACGGCGTTTCTACGCGCAAAAATGACTCGCGATAGTCGAAACGGAAATTGCTTATGTAATTTCTCTCTGCGTGTGAGCTGCGGTTACGTTACAACGCTGTCGAGTACAAATATTTCACCAGTCACCTTTCATATTTTTAATCTTTATTTATAGACCACGACAAATTTCCTCCCGAATAAACACTTTTCTACGGTGATAAGACAAACTTTGTAATCTGTTACAACTCCGGTTCGACGAATAACAGAAGTTCTATCGTAACAAATGACCAAGTTCATTACACAGCGTTTCGTTTAAATTATTATAGATAAGAATTCGTGGAATAGTTAAAAACAACAAGTATAAATACGCATGAGTTTATTGGCTATGTTAATTGTTTGCACCGGATACTGCATGCAAATTCGTCGATAACGACGATCAATTTTCTCGAACGCGTATTTAGTTTCGTTGTCCGCGAAGGTTTAAGATCAGCGGTGAGAAAATTGGGTTAAAGAGCGTTAACGTTCAGGATACACTTCCGGTAAGTTTAGCGGTGAAAATAAAGTAGAGCTCGTGACTTTTGGCAATATTTCGCCTAGATTAACGAAAGAGTTTCGATTCAGAATTCCGAGAGGAATGAAACTTCTCTGACTGCATCCTTGGAGAATAGTGAACCCTACGATTTTTTCAGCGAATTAGTCGCAAATTTAAAAAAAAAGCACTTGGGGATTATATTTTCAAGACTACAAATATTCGAAAAATGCAAAAATCGCAAAATCGATTTTTTGACACTGCTAGACCAGAATACCCCCTTAAAGAAATTTCTTGTCTGACCACGAACGTCTCATTCCCCTTACGCTCTGACATCTACTCGTAGAGCTGTGTAAGACGTAGCGATGAAACTTCCAAGGAATCCTTTGTACTACTGTAAAAATGTAAAACTAACGTAATTAACGTGACGTAAACGTTTTCAAACTCTCG
>NW_017100161.1:2470079-2470768 GCF_001263275.1 Habropoda laboriosa | reverse complement strand
GAATAAAAATGACCAATTACTTCCATTTGGTGCAAATTTGAATAAAAAGTATTTTACACTTAACACAGGTACAGCAGTGCGATAAAAAATGACTAATCCTTGGATAAATAAAGTACCGACAACCCTAGTCACCGGATTGCAAGTTTAACTCGCTGTCGACACGCCACAATGACGGTTGGTATTTACGTCAATCAAACTTGTATTTTCTATTTAATGGAAATAAGAAAATTTCCGTGAACAGGAGAACGAGATCTATAAATTTTTCAAAATCTTATCCTTGCAAGTCCTAAACTCTGTCTTCCCCAGATAACCCTTTGCGGTCCAAATAGTCCAGTTAGTCACCACTCACTTGGTCACTCTCGGGCAATACCACGTAGTTTCCCTTTATTTCGATATTTCAGCGCAATATTGGTCACAAAATACTAAGTTTCAGTATAACGTTGATGCATAGAAAATGCTTTATTACCATTTATAAATTATAACTTATCGCTGCATGATATCCGAAGGCAGAAATTCTTAGGACCGCAAAGGGTCAATAGGTTACCGAAGAAAAATCCTGGTTACAAAAACAGCGTAAAAAAATAATTGCACAAAGTATAAACACGATACTTTTTCCACATTCGGGCGCATTTCTCGTTCGGCAAACTTCCGATAAATGTTCGCGAGGCGGGCAGAAACGGAATTGTCAG
>NW_017100161.1:2464702-2470052 GCF_001263275.1 Habropoda laboriosa | reverse complement strand
TTGGAGGAATACCACGGTGGATTGCTAGGGAGCGTAAAAAGCGCGAGCCATCGGGGCGAACAGCTTTATAACCCGAATTTATCGCGCGATTTTCGCGGGCCGCTTCGACCACGGCCGCTCGGCTGATTTGTTTCCTCGTCTCACGCAATCGCAATCGGCCTCGCTATCTGTTGCGAGCCGACGATCGATCTTCCAGCGAATTCCGTGGCGCAGGGAAATATCTTGATAACAGATCAACCGGGATTTGCGTCGTTTTCTCGCCCGCTAATGACCGAGCCGCCCGTGTTTATCTGTTTCTCCCTGGATTCTTTTTATTTTCCACTATTTCTCCACTACTTCTTCGCGGACGTTTCTTCGAAATTTGTGTTTTCAGGCGGCGATATATTTTTGGTCGTCGTTGTAAGTTTGTGTCAAATTTTTAAAGGAAATTTCGATCAAATTTCATGGAAAAATGTGATTTTCTTTCATTTCTTGTTGAATTTTTTACCGAAGTCGTTACACCGTCGTTAGGAAACTTCTTTAGTTTTCGAATGAAATATTTGACGCTTTCGTAATCTTTTTCACGGACAAACTATCAAATCTGAAAAGTGATATCATGGTATTTTTTGAGCATTTCAATATTTGAGGAAGAAAGTATGGTTGCAAGATCGCGCACTCCTCTGAGCTTAATTAGAAGTCTAACTAATACCGTATTTTCCAACGTAACTACATTTGTCCACGCTCGAACCCTAAATCCCACCCTAATTCAAAATAACGAAACACCAAACCACAATTCTTCCATTAAATCCTCCACCCTTATCTCCCACTGAACAAACACCGCTATCTCCTTCGTTAAACACACACTCCAAAGCCCACTCCTCCAAGCAAACCTAACTTCACATTGAATTAAAACAAAGAAGTTAAAAAATTCACTCCCTTTGATGAATCTCT
The DNA here is from genome assembly GCF_001263275.1 of Habropoda laboriosa. Lineage (NCBI taxonomy): Eukaryota > Metazoa > Arthropoda > Insecta > Hymenoptera > Apidae > Habropoda > Habropoda laboriosa. Next base: position 2,469,122 of record NW_017100161.1, on the reverse strand, counting down.
CCCAGAAACAGAATCCTAACAAAACACTAAATTCCTCTTTCTCGGACCAGTTAGAACCAGCCAATCAATCAACCCATCAATCAAGCCCACCGCTCGGATCTTCAAAAAAAAAAAACGAAGAAGAAAAACGAGGTAGGGAAAAAAAAATAGCAAATCCGGAAATCAGAGCGACGAATCAAATCAATCTAATGTTCGAGCTGTTACACGGGTCAAAGGGAGAAAAGAAACGAATTAAAAAGCAGAGAAACGAAACGGCGGTGCTCTTAACGAGCATCAAAGAACCGTGGCGTTTTTCTCCAGCGGAAAGCAATTCGCTGAAACGATTCAGCCCTCCTTTGGCGCGGCAAGGACGAAATTCTCTGGTTGGTAACGCGTCAAAAGCATACCGTTCCCTAGGTCGGAACAAAGGAAACGGTCGTGGATGCACGCTCGATCGTGCATATCCGCCGTATCGTCTCTACAATGGCCGGAACGAAATAACGCGCCGAGATAAAGGAGCAAACGAGGCGGAGAAAAATATACTAAATACGCGGAGATGAGGTAAGCTGGCTGATGCGAAGAACGAAGAGTCGGGTCGTGTCCCTGTAGAGTCGTCTTCGAGAATTGTTGAAATTAGGAGAGATGGAACGTGAATTTTGTCCGTTTGTTCGTAATTCAGCAGAGGATAATCTAACCGTCGTGTCGTACGAAGATCGTCTGTACAGGGAAATGTTTAGTGGAAGAGGTAAAAAGGGAGAAAAGGAGAAAAAGGGAAAAAGAAGGATCAGATAACAGGTGTAATAGGGCTTCGACGTGGAGAACGCTATTTATTGTGGTCGAACGAGCGTTATTTATTCGCGTCGAACGCCGGAAGGTTCGACATCGCCGCGAGAACTGGGAAATTTATCGCGGACGTCATCTCGTTGAATATCGTTTGATATTTCCAGCGAGCAACGACTGGAAATTTTTCGGCCGACAAACGGAACGCGGATAGGTGGAAGAGTTGCTGTAATTCGCTTGAAAATTCCAGCTTTCGACGAGGTAAAACGTTACTACCAGCTGGTTTTTTTCCCCCGTTGATAGGAGGAGAATTACGGTGTATTTCGCGTCGAATTTCGGGGGTTCGTTAGTAGGCTGAAATTCCTTTGTGGTCGATTAAAGATACTTCTATCTTTGTAAATACATTTTAATTTGTTTTTTATATTTTCTCTTTTCTCTCTCATCGAGTTAAAATTCGACGAGGGAAAACGAGGTTGTTCCAGCGTTTTGAGGATTCGATAAGTGGGCTACCGGGTTCGAATAAAACTCTCCCGTTCGAGTTGAATTCGATTTCATAAGCTGCATTAAAGGCTCGTAAAATCGTGCGATGAAAGTCGACGAAAACGTGGTCGACCTGGTTATCGGGGATTTCAATTTGTGCCAAAGTGTTAGCCCATTTTTCCAAGTTCAGTCCGAGGAGCACGGGGTCGGCCAGATTGGCGCGGTTTGTTTGATCATCCTGATTTTCGATCGGGAGAAAATTAGGCTGCTGAATTAGTTGCGCTGAATGAGAAACTAGAATGTCAGAATTGTGCGAAGTTTAACGTTCAATACTATTCTGAACTTGTTTGTAGTAAAAATTCTAAAAATTCGCAATTTCTTATCAAACACAGAAGTGCTCTAGATTTTTCTGAGATAAAATTCGCAAGTACAAACCACGTCAAACGTAAATGGACAGTTCTCAGATCCTCAAGTCCTCGACTCGAAGAACACTTTCCTGCACAGAAAATTCCATAAAAAAGCAATCCTTCCAAGTTCCTCAAACCTAAACCGTTCAGTAGTCAAAGTCCTTGAGCACAAACCACGTCAAACCTCCACCTACACTTAATACAGCACAGTAACCTCTAAAGATCACAATCTTCCCAATCTAGCAATTCTAGAACACGAAAACACAAAGATCCTGAAACACAAACCTCGTCAAACCGCGTCAAACCTCTACCTACACCTAATACACCACAATAACCTCTAAAGAGCAGAATCTCCCCAATCTTGCAATTCTAGAACACGAAAACACAAACCTCGTCAAACCTCATCAAACCTCCGCACACGCCTAATACACCACAATAACCTTCTCTCCGCTAGCGTCTTCCCACACAATCGTCCAACCATCGCCACCCAATTCTCCCTCTCTCTCTACTCCTTCCACCCCTCGAAAGAGGAGCACACGCTCCTAGAGATTCACGGGCAACGTTCGAATCGATCCTCCAAGTGCATGCATCCGCGACGCGTGGCGTGCATTCGAACCGGTGGTCGTGCGACACGAGCCGGCGAACAGAGTAAGAGGGAGAAAAAACGAGGTAAAAGAGGGGAAGCCAGAGGGAGCGGGTTGAAAAGCGGGAAAGGTAGGGGAGCGAGGAAGACGAATAGGCGAGCATTCACTACGCTGGCGCGAACCTATCGATCCGCGTTCGAGGACACCGTTGCGGGATGAAGAACCGTTGCATCCACGGCTTAGTCGACCATCGCGGTTCCAACGGAACCGTGTCGCAACATCGTCGTCTCGCACGTTTCTTCAGGACACGCACAATGCTGATTATCGTCTCAGTCCTTAAGATCTCCATCTGATTTCTAAATGTACTTTCTGCTTAACACTAAACTATCTCGTAGGAAACGTAAATGTTCCTGAATGCCAAGTTCACCAGCCTGCTCACCAGTGCCTAGCCTAATTGCTAGGCCATTCTAAATCATTCGAAATGTTTCTGTTTTCGACCATATTAACACCCAATTAGTCGTCCCTGAAAACACCTAATCGCCGATCAGCGTGCCTAAGTAACACCTTAGCACCCTTCGTTTGCACCCTTAGCACGCGATGCCTTGGAGAACAGGTTGACAATCTCTCAGCCGAACGCAGCGAACGTTCGACAACTCACAAACTGAATTCTGATTCGCTCTTTAAAAGTCCCACCGTACGACACACTTTCAAACCATCGAAAACGACCTTTCGCAACCTTTAAAATTGCAAACCTAACTTTCTCTCGCCAGAATCCGATACTCGAAACGCAGACCGACAGCAAGGGAGGTTCTAATCCGCAAAATAGTTCCTCCGACACGTCCATGTCGCAAACTACCGCGCTAATACGTTCATCCAGCATGATTCATCGTGGATCGATTACACCATCGATGGATCAAACGTAAGTTGCCCCCACTGCTCGTCGAAAGGGAAACGTTGCTTCTGTTCCTCTTCTTCTCCCTCTTTCTCCTCTTGTTTTTTCTTTGCACTCGAACGATCCATCATCGTCGAGGCACGAACCGGGAGAAATTTATCGCGTGTCCTGAGAGCTAGACTAGATGGAGGAGACGCGTGCTTTCGTAGCGGGGTATTATCTCGAAGGAGGTGGAGTTTGAAGCTGTTGGCGAAGGTAGGATTGGGTCGAGAATTTCTAGCGTACGATGTTTGTATTCTGGATTATTGGTACATTTTTGGAAACTTGAAACTGGATATACCGTAGGTAATTGGTAGACGAAGATACGGTGGATTCATCAGCATCACCGATAGAATTGATTTCATCTCAGATTTCGAAATCCAAGGTTTGCTTACACTGTCAAGAGCGACCCTCAAATATTTGACTAATGGGAATTATCGATCTACCCGCGGAAACTTTAATTAACGTCCCTAATTAATCAGCGTAGAAAGTGGAACGGGAAGTAAAAATTCTCGTTTAACGACGGCGACACATTTCACCTACAACTTCTAACTCGCCGAATTCACTCGCTTTGTCATCGTTAAAAAATTATCGGTCTACCGTCGAAACTTTCGTTATAAACCCCGTGTACAGTGTGTATTATAAATCCCTCGCCGAAACAAAGATTCTTCAGAATCATAAATCCAAAATTTACTCCAATCTACCGCACGACCCTCGGAGACCTCATTAACCCCGTTCCCAACAATTCAACGAAAAGAAGAGAAGAGAGAGAGAACTGCCCTCAAAGCGTTCTCGAATTGCAGCAACACCAAAGGCAAAACCCGAGACACACTGGCCATCCCGGTTTCGAACTGCGAAACATTTCCAATTCACTTTACAAGCGACAATTAAACCTGTGAAAACAGAACGACGTCGAACCGACACCGGGCTTATTCTGAAAACATCGAAAAACGAACCGGTGTTTATCTATCCGCGCGAAATACCAACCGACCCGGTTCGAAAAATTGCGGTTTCCAGCGACAAGATCCAGATGTAGACGAGAGAATCCACCTCTCTCTTGCTTCTGCTTCATCTCTCTGGGTTGAATCAATATTTCGAGACGCGGCGACCACTCGTCGGTGGTGCGATTAAAATCGATCGAATTGATTCGTCCCGATATCGAGAGTGTCCGAGTAGCTCTCGTGACTGGCTAAATGGGTCGAGAGCTTGGCACACGGAATCGCAGATTGCTGTTGCCAAATTCTGCGAATGCTTCGCGC
>NW_017100161.1:2456010-2464675 GCF_001263275.1 Habropoda laboriosa | reverse complement strand
GCCCAGGGATCGATCCTATCCGAAGCGTAATCGATTCGACCAATGGACAAGATCACAGTGGGAATCGCCGGTTGCATCGTCACGCTGCTCTGTTATCCGCTAACGTTTTCGCTGCCGATCAACTGTCCGACGAGTGGGAGACTTAAATGGCGACGTCGGACCTCGGTTTTGTTGGGTGATATGTAAAATTGATTCGACGTGGATTTAAGTGGGAGAGTGAGTTATTAAACGGTGATTAGGGAAGTTTGATGGTTTTGGGAAAAATTGGTTTAGTTTGGGAACAAGTGGAGAAGTATTGTTTGAAGGTGGACTGATGTGAAAGATCCTACTCTTTGGAGAACGAAATAGTGTGATATCTTGATCATTCTGGCATGAGTATCTAGTGTGCATTTTGTTTCTCGGAAAGTTCGTGACAATCACAATTTGTCTTTTGGAGGCTGAAACTTGAAATCTTCAAATTTTCAACTATTGTGTATTTCATTCTTCAGAAAGTTCGCAATAAAAATAATAATTCTACTCAGTACTTAATTTTTCCATCGAACAACAGAAACCTAAAATCGAAAAATTTCCAGCTACCCTGCATTTCACTCTTCAAATTATCGTTCTCGCAATGATCCCTCTATTCCCTGATTAATTCCAAAAAGGAAACATTCTCATCTACCCTACGCCAGAGCGTAACGCGAAAAATAATCAAAGTAAAAGAGCCAGACAGTGACAAAGGAAACTACTCTGTTAATGGGTAGAGAAAGACACGGAGTAATTCGTCCGCGAGCATGCAGAAAACGAGGTATAACGAGAGAAGGTGGAGGTATAGTAGAGAAAGGGTGATGTTTTCTCGAGGAGGGGTGGAAAAATTGAAAACCGGAAATCGCCTATTGGTCCCGGAAGTTCGTCTGGACGAAGGAAGGAACGAGAACCTAGGCGCGCGGATCCTCGAGACGAAGAGTGGAAGTTGGGGAGAGGGGGGACGAGATCTTGTTTTCCGAGGCATTAATTCGCCTGGACACGGGGCGAAACGTCGGAAATGGCGAAACGCGGTCGTGCCGGGGATGTCGATTCAATTTTCATGACGTTTCCGCTGGAAAACCAAACTTTCCGTGGGAGACAGGGCACGGCCCGGCCTGGGCTAGCTTGGGAAGAGACGACGAAACGAAACTCGAACAACAACGACACGGTTCGTAGCTACGAAGAATCGCACTTTCGTCAACGAAGGGAGAGAAAGAGGAACAAGTTCGATGCGGAAGAAAAATTCCCGGCGAGACGGCGACTTATTTTATCCATCTTTTCGAATTCATTACAATACGCTGGTGTATTGTGGACTTGGAAAATGTATTCTTGCTCTTCTAGCCATTGACTTTACGTCGTTTTTCTATTCTTTCTTTTTGGAGAAGATGTAGGGTTAACGGGGTTAAATTCTTTTAGATAAAATTCACAGAGGATTTAAGAATATTTCTCAACTATTTTTACTTCTATTGGATAGTCTTGGGAGAGTGTTCGTGCTCTTCTTGCCATTGATTCTACGTCATTAATATCTTGTTTCTATTTAGGGAAGATGTAGGGTTAACGGTGTTAAAATTTTTTAGATAAAATTCACAGAGGATTTAAGAATATTTCTCAACTATTTTTACTTCCATTGGATAGTCTTGGGAGAGTGTTCGTGCTCTTCTAGCCATTGATTCTACGTCATAAATATCTTGTTTCTATTTAGAGAAGATGTAGGGTTAACGGTGTTAAAATTTTTTAGATAAAATTCACAGAGGATTTAAGAATATTTCTCAACTGTTTTCACTTCCATTGGATAGTCTTGGGAGAGTGTTCGTGCTCTTCTTGCCATTGATTCTACGTCATTAATATCTTGTTTCTATTTAGGGAAGATGTAGGGTTAACGGTGTTAAAATTTTTTAGATAAAATTCACAGAGGATTTAAGAATATTTCTCAACTATTTTTACTTCCATTGGATAGTCTTGGGAGAGTGTTCGTGCTCTTCTAGCCAGTAATTCTACATCATTAATATCTTGTTTCTATTTAGGGAAGATGTAGGGTTAACGGTGTTCAATTTTCTTTAGGTAAAATTAATCCAGGATTGAGAAATATTTCTGAACTATTTGTATTTTTCTTGGATAGTCTTGGGAGAGTGTTCGTGCTCTTCTAGCCATTGATTCTACGGTCATTAATATCTCTTTTCTATTTAGGGAAGATTGAAGATTTGGGGTTAACAGTGTTCAATTTTTTCAGATAAGATTAACAGAGGATTTAAGAAGATTTCTGCACCATTTGTGTTTCTATCGTATAGAGTTGAACAAAGTATCTTAGGTCATTCATTTTTTCCTCTTTTTAGGGGAAGATACAGGGTAAAAAGTGTAAATATTTTGCGATAAAATTATTGGCGAGAGAGCAACTGAAATATTTCCGTGAACCATCGTCGAATTTATCGAGGAATTAAAAACACCACTGTCTACCTCTATCTTTAAAAACAACGACGAAGATTGATTAGATAACGCAACTACCGATTACCGCGAACAGCTGTAAGCACGCGGTGTATTTTACGCGAAATTATTCCCGCGACCACGAGGTGCAAGAGCAGCACGGTGTTCGTTACCGATTGGGTTAACGAAACTGTGAATCGTTGACTCGTGAGTAAAGCGCAATATCTCGTTACAAAATAACGAATTCCCTTGAAATTCATCCGCGAAGGAGAGGAGTGCTCTCTCCTCGAAAGTGTTTCCCGTGGAAAAGCATCCGCGCGTTATCTATCGTTCATTGATTACCGACGAACGATTCCCTTCTTTGCGCTCAAAGAAACCCAACCTCCACGGTTAAAGGTGTAATCACCTTTTCACCTCCGATAATCGACCGTTCGGCTAACGAGTTTCCAAACCTATAGAACTTTCCGTCCGACAATACACTTGGTAATCAACCGAGTGACGCAATCTACAAGCCTCTCGGCGATGGAACTGTCCTTTGGAAAATTTCAATCGACGAGAATCCCTTTCCCGAACGTACCACCGCGCGTCTCCCTTCGCGTCTGACCACTGCACAACTCGTTCTACTGATTCCTCGAAATATCGAAATCTCCGCCATTTTCTCGGTAACTTTTGCCTATCTAAACTACAATAATTTCCCTTCGTTCGCAGAAAGGAAAATTACTGCTGTTTACTATTTCACATTTATACAAAACGAGATTTGTAAAATATAGAAGAGTCTTGGGAGAAGAGAACAATTCGAAGAGATTCTCTAAAAAGAGATTACAATCTCTAAAAATGTGTAAAGAGATTGCAATCTCTGCGAATAAGAGATCCGGCGATTCCATTAACCAGAGATTCGATTCTAAAGTATCGCAAAAAAGAACAATCACGCAACGCAGAAATTTGCACGATTCGTTTCTTCTTCGATCGAAATGAAGCAAGTCTCGTAGTGCTCCAAAGTCGAAGCTGGCCACAATTCCGATCCAAAATCGATTAACCCACGCGTTCGGAGCGAGCCAAAGCTTGCTAGAGTGCCGGGGCGAAAAGTAAATCGGGCAATTTGCAAGATGTCCGAGCGATTGCGAGAGGAGCGGTCATAGCAGGCGGCGGAGGGGCCGATGACAGGTTACGTGGCCGAAGAAAAATGTCCCGGCAATAAAAGTGCTAATTCAAACGGGGCAGCTCGCATCTGGAACACGTCCGTGCAACTTTGTCGCGTAGAGAGCAGCCTGCGCAACACCGGGCACGTGCTCGGCTCGCGTAACGCCGTTTAGCCTCGCGTTACGCCGCTGCTAATTTCGCAATGCAAACCAGTGGCGCAGCTCGTTTCAATTTCGCCAAATAATGCCTTCCACGTGCGCCACTCCCCTCCCACACACACACATACACACAAGCGCGAGAAATTATTTCGCCAATTCTCCTTGTCGATAATTTGGCAATTTGAGAGAGCTCGTACGTTCAGACATTGATGGTATTAACGTACCAGTGATAGGATTTTCTCTATCGAGCGAGTGTTTTGGGGTAGATTCGAGAGCTACGGAGGCGGGAACGAAGAGTGCTTGAACTGTGGAGAAGTAGAGGTGTGAGGGAAAAGGGTTCGAGTGCGGGAAAGAAGGCGCAGGGTCATCTACGGTTTTTGGTGGACATGATAGAATGTCTAGAGTGAAGGGAATAGAGAGAATGTAAGGGTGAGAGGATTAGAAGAGTGTGGACAAGGCAGGTGAGAGTTGGGGTACAAGGTGTTTGAGTGAAGATTCGAGTGTCCAGGATAGACAAGAATTAAAAAAAGAAAGAAAAGTTAGGAATTGAGGAAATTTTGAAGGGATTTTTGAAGAAACGAGCTGAATTGCTATTAATCTGCGACATCAATTCTAAAGAGAATATAAGGGTGCAAGGACGAAAGAATATGAAAGAGTTGGTTAAGGATTTTCAAAAAATTTAGGAACTGAAGAAATTTCGAATGAATTTTTACAGAAACTAAGTTGCTACTAATCTGCAACGTCGATTCTAAATAGAATATGAGAGTGCAAGAGTGATTTTCGAGAGACTGAAATTGTTGGTAGATTCAATACTGATAAAGTCATTCTTCAACCTGCAGGTAGCAACAATGTCTCTCCCTTTCGAGTAACACGCCCCAAAAGCAGACTTCGCAACAGCAAAACATCCTCGAGCCCTGAAACCCATTCAGAACCATCGTTATACCTGGTGGAAAGAGAAAAGAAAGGCTCTCCAGGTGGAAAGGTTAGGTAGAGAAGAGGTGTGAAAATATTCGCGACAGAGTCCTATGGAGTAGTAGGAGGAAAAGAGTGTCGTCGTGGGCTGTCGTTTCACGGCAGCCTTTGCCCGCGTGCATAACTAGCATTTTCACGTTCTCGCAATTTCGGGCGGGCCCTCTAAAGACACAAAGCGCGACGCGCGCGACCTGGCCAGGGGTGTCCGACCGAGTTGAAGAGGCTCGTCGGCCGCTGAGCTCGGTGTTGGGGGCAGTGACACGTAAGTAAGACGCAGAGGCCCGGCTGGAACGAAGAAAAATAGCTTCCAGACGAAGAAGGCGGCCAGAGGGGAGAGCCTCGAGGGCCTTCCGTCGGTGTTCCAGCGTTAGGAATGCGAACGAGGGTCGATCGTTTCGCCAGGAACACGTCTCGCCTCCACTCGTGCTACCTTTCTTTCTCTCTCGCTCTCGCTCGCAGAGCGAAGGTATTTAAAGGGTAAAAGCGTGAAAGAGGAATTGGCGAATCTGTAGTGCTCGATGAACCGAGAGGAAAGTGAGTTTAGATCACTTCGAGTTCAAGCAGGGTTCGAATTCTTCTCTGGGATCTTTGTACGAGGTTGTTGCACGTAGAACGGCTGATTTGAGAAATTTTAACCCTATGTGGACGATAGACTCATACGTGTTCAGAAAATATTCTGAGCGCAACCAATGTGTACGATACTCGACTCGTGAACGAGACTGGTTTCAGCTCGAACTCGGTTAGTATCGTTGCGCTCCCGATGTGTTAATCCCGGAAGGGCGAAATTCCTTTATTCCTTAATTAAGAATATTTTTCAACTCTGTTTATTTGTGGTGGTGCGTGGGTACATATTAGGTCGGTGTATGTTTTGATTGGTTGGACGTTGAAGGTGGTGGAAAAGAAGGTCTCGAAAAATGCGGAGGTGTGATTGGATATTAGTGGAAGGAGAACGTGAGGGTGAAGGTGGTGTGCAAAAGTTGAAATAATTTGGGGAAAACCCGGAAAGGGGAAAGGGATAGGAAACATGACCAGGGTGCGACTTGAACTGTTTTATGATAGGGAAGGAATTCGTTAGGGGCTAGGAAGACGGCTGGAAAGGACTGTTTATTAATTTATAATGTGTTACCGTGACCGGACACAATGAACTCACATTTTTGGAAGTAATGAAAATCGTTGACCATGAACGCACAGTATATTAGTGAAAAATGTAATTTTCAGATGATTTGGTTTTATAAAAATTGAAGTAGCGACCTAATTATGTATTGTACAAGTAATCAGTATTTCAACGTGACACGTAGTGCTCCTCCGTCTGCAAAGGGTTAACGCTCACAGCTAGCCCAAATTCGTTCGTTATTTTATCGTTCAGTGGTAGATTTTAGGCTGTACAAAAATTTCTATTTCGTTCAAAAATAAATTGTTAAATTTTCTTTTCAATAAGGGTACAGATGACCTAGTTTCGCAGTGACCGAAGTAGATGATAATTTTATCGATAAATACATTTTTACTAGAATCGTTCGATCGGTCATTTGATCTGCGACAACCTGACACTTGCTAATTTGAATCAGCGAATCAGCGAGACAGAGGGAAATTGAACGAAACTGTGGTTCGAAATTGCTCGTTAGTACCGTGAAGACGCCTCGATCCTCTTCGATGTGTAAGTGCTTTCTCGAAGAATTTCTAGAGTAATTAAAAAGTAATTGAAGAATGCACTTGAGAATTCGGAGAGGCAGAATACACGCTAATAAGGTTCTAACAACGTATTAGGTATCCAACCTCAATTACTTCTCCGTGGCATCAGAACCTGCTTCCTATCCGGCAGACATTAATAACTGCACAATACACAATATCGGTGATTATCCTCAATTACTCGGGATAACTAGGACAATCAATTATCCGTGCAACAAGAACCTCGCCAAGAATATTCAAACTTCCCTCGAGCAACGCTGTCGAATCTACGCAAAACCAACTTAATCTCAATCTTTCATCCTCTACATCTCCAAAAACACTTACGAGTATTCTAATTCTATGATCAATCTATCACTCCTCTTCCATTTCGTCGACACAATTCTCACAGTATCCTCGTCACCTGCTCCTCTTAAAAACCAAAAAAAGAAATCCTTGTCCACGCGAAGAATCCTGTCGAACCGTTCGCCCTTTGCAGCGAGCCGACAAGGTATCGAGGCAGGAGGCGGCGTAAAAAAAGACCACCTTGATTCGCTGGAAAGGTTGCAGTGGACGGCGTATCTAGCTCTAAAACCGGGGTGTAACGGTGAAAGCGCGAGACCTTCGTTCTCTCGGTAATCGCGTCGCCGTTATATTTATCGCGTTTATCACGAGGTGGTGCGTGGACGCGAAAACGCGACAAACGCGTATCGACCGGGCTGGTGTCGTTTACCAGACCGCCATACCTCGACTCCACTCTCGCATCACCCAAGAGAGAGAGAAACGCTTCATCTCTCCGTTAGGAAATCCGAGCGGAAGGACGTTGCGATAAATTTTTCATTCGATCCTTGCAACAGCTGAGAACACCCCAAGGCGGCCGAAACACCAAGATTTCGTCCAGATAACGCTCTACCAGCGGCGAAACGAAGGGAGCAGGGACATGATCAAGATGGCGACGATGAGGATAATAAACGGGGAGGGAACCGTGTCACTGTATCGCGGCAGAAATTCCAAAAGAAAAGCTTTCCCAAGTCTCTGTCCTCTGTCCTCTTTTGCTTCGAGCTACTAACTCCGTCGAGACTTTCCATCTCTCTTTTTAACCACCGCGCTTCACTCTTCCTCGACGATGAGCGCGCGCGTTGAAAAATAATGAAGCGCGGGAACAAAGCTTCTCCAGGCGAGGCTTGGAGGAACTTTGAAAGCGGATACGTCGTTACAGGGACCTGGATGCCTGTAAAATTCCTCCTCCGTCGAGGCACTCGCTCAGAAGCGGTAATTAGACCCTGGCGAGCGTCGCAGCCCTGCCTCCTGGAACGCGTCCCTACACCCGGGGAATTTTAGCCGAGTTCCACGATAGATTTTAAGGGAACACACGGTGGAAGAGCGACGAGGCAGGATCTTCGGTGTAAGGAGGTGCTCGGGATTTGAATTATGCCCCGGATGAGAGCGTTTGTTGTGAGAGGCGATGATTTCGAAGGGGAATGTGCCTGTGGTGGTCAGACGCGAAGCTAGAGGAACAAGGTGTTTTAAAGATTCTCGGAGACACAGTTTGAACCAAGTGTAGATAATACTTTTGTCTTTGAATAATCTGACTAATCAGCTTCCTTGTTTATTTAAAACTAGCAATGTGAAGTGAGACTCAAAGAGAAAGTTACCGTGAATCTTGAGAAACAATTCTTGGAAATACAACCTGAACCAAATGTGAACAACACTTTTGTCTCTGAAAAATCTGACTAATCGGCTTCTTTATTTATTTAAAAATAGCAATGTGAAATGGAAAAATTACACAGAACAGAGTCGATCGAGAGAATAGTTGAAAATTTCTCGCCGAACCTTCTCGCACGTTCAATAAGACGATTTGCAAAGGAAAAGTAGCACGTTCGAGGAGGCAGGGAAGGTTCAAAGTGGAGGCATTCATTGATACTATTCACGCGAGCTAGCTTGATAACAGATATAACGAAAGCTGATAAAGGAACGGGCTGGATTTTAACGACGTCGCGAAATATGACGACAGAAATTTATAGTCCACTATATACCACCTCTCTCTCTCCCTCTTGCCCTTGTTCGTCTCGCGACAAAAAGATCAGAGACGACTGGAACGTTAAAGAATGACGACGAGAGGGAGAGAAGTTTAAAGCAGCTTTCGAGAGAACGGTTATTACGGATATAAAAGTGAGATTGGTCTCGACGAGGACGATGACGATGATGACTTTAATAACGATATCGTATCGTTCAATAGCCCGTCGTTTCCAACGGAGGAATCGTCATCCCATGGCGCAAAAGAGAAAGAGAGAGAGAGCGTGGCG
>NW_017100161.1:2454445-2455983 GCF_001263275.1 Habropoda laboriosa | reverse complement strand
AAAAGCTTTGAAAAATTCCTACAAAACGCGTCGCCCGATTTCTCGCCTCCAGGGAGAAGAATAAGATCAGCAGAATCTTTTCGCGTTTAATCCTGTCGTTCGAGTCCATTTCACTCGAAACGACGTTCGTTTACCGTCCTCTCTCTCTCTCTCTCTCTTGCATCCGGGCTTTACGATACCGACGTGACTTTCTCGCTGTTCCCGAGATTTCGAATTTGCATCCTACGCGTCTGAGTATCGTCTGAGACGTTTACGAGCCGGAACAATTCCAAAGTTTCGTTTAGCGCCACGTAAAACAGCTAACTTCTGCCGGTAGAAAGTAGAGATTACACGATAAATACGTAATTACAGCGAGATAGATTTTGTAATGGCACGATTGTTGCACTTTTCTGGACAGATTCGACGTCGGATTAACGAAGGACAACAGCTATTTCGAGATTGTTACATCGATTATTCAAATTTCTCCACCGCCGGCGATAAATTTGAATGTTAACGATACGTCTGTTTAAATACTAATTCGCTGATTTTACAAAGAGATTGCGAAGCTGGGGAATGAAAAATGAAACTTCTAGAACCTTCAAATTCCTTCGCAGGTCTGTCGAAATTTGTAAGCTCGAAAATACGCGAGAAATACGAAAGAAAACTACACTCGTAAGCTGCACGAGGAATAAGGAAGCAAATCTTGGAGGAAAAGCTGTTCCAAAGCGAAAGTTTCTCAACGTGGAACATCTACTGGTTCGTCAGAAGCCTGTTTCGCGAAGAACTGGCTGAAAGTTTCGCGAAGAACGCTCCTCGTGTAGAAAACGGCACGAGTTGATGAATAAACGAAGGACTGATACGAGATAATATCGGTGTCGACTGCGTTTCGGTGGGAGAGAATGGCCACAATTAAAAGTTTCACAAGCTGAATGCATCAGAGACGAGAGAAACTCGCGACCTTCGGCTGGCCACGCGATTAATCGAGCAGCGGTCTACCTCCTCATTCAGGAAAATATTGTTTAACGAGCGTCAATCAACGGCGGAATGCGTGTTAAGCGTGACAAATCGGTGTTTCATTATTTAACGCGGTTGAACGATCCTCGATGGTTCGATTGCAGCTTCGCTATTTCTACGCCCGCGATCATTCAGGGACTATTAATAAATCTTCCTCTAGCATTTTATCCACTGACCGACATTTTTTTACTCTACTCTAAATTGAAACCTCGATCGTCGAACGGAAGATCTGGCAATTTATTCCTATTGTGGACGTAGGTAACAACGATCAACAACGATCTAGAAGATAAGTTGGAGCTTTCTTGCCGAGGAATTTTTCGATTTAGCACCAGTGAATTGGAAAAGTTTCGAGCAAAAGGGGACCTCCAGCTCGGCCTGTATCTTTTTAATCAAGCAGAACCAGCATGCGTGGTGATCAATAACTCGTGACACCTATACAGCCACTCGAAACACACGATCCAGACGGCGACTTTAGACTCTGGTCGATCGAAACGCGTCCAACAGCCCTCGCAGCCCTTCCCGGCTATCTAAACCGCTGATCAAAG
>NW_017100161.1:2431813-2454341 GCF_001263275.1 Habropoda laboriosa | reverse complement strand
GACCACATCTCCCACGGAGAAAAGCCTCGAGCACAGCGTTACACCTTAAAGAAGCCTGTGTGTGCGCTCTTGGTAGCCGCAAAAATCAATTCAAACCCCGCCTAGTCCCTCTCCAACTCCCGTACAAAATCCCCGCTTCGATCTATACAGATTCTACACAAACTCTGTAAATTTCCCTCCTACCGAAAACCCCAGCTGGAAAGACATAGAAACTTGGCCGAAATAGCTAATCACGGTTCTACAACGAGGCTAACTCGCTTGAAACCACAGCTGCAAACCGCAAAATCAATCTGCAGAACGATCGGTGAACGTGGCGTTTTCCACGACGTGAAAGTCGTTTGGAATAAATGGTGGCGCGCGCTGGGTAATCCAGGGAAAGGGAGCAGAAGGATCAACGACAATGCACACACAGCCGAGTCTCCTTGCTCGTTGATCCAACTGCCAGGTCCAGGTTCTCTTCTCTGTCGCTTGTGTACGGCCTTCCAGCCTCGTGCCTGGCAACCTCGACATTTTCCCAGGTCGCGGGGAGCAGAGTTAAGCTGTGCCTTAAACGTCGAACAAAGTAGAGAAAGAGCGACAGAGATAGAAAAGTAATCCTCTACAGACTCTCTCTCTCGTGGATCTCCCTCTCTCTTTCAACCAGCCGGGTCTTTTTCAAGCTGGCATGTAAATACAGCTTGACCACACATGTACACGTGTACGTACAGATTGGACAAAGTTGAAGAGAGAGGGGGTCGAAAGAAAACACCGGACACGGCGGCACGTTATGAATAAGGTATTCTATGCGTTACTACGGGGTTGGCCGTGTGTATTGATCTGGCCACGGTGCCCCGCCTCTCTCTTTCTCTCTCTCTCTCTCTTCGCCCCTTGCTCTCTTCTCGCCGCTTCTCTCTTTCGCTGCCTCGCTCAGCCGCCCTCTTTTCTTATAAATGTTCTTCCTTTTTTTCCCCCTCTTCGACGGTGTTCTTCTTCTCTTTTTTTGCTTTCTTCTCTTCTCGTCGTTGGGACTGATAGGAAGACGGGTTGGTGAAGATGTAGGGTGATTTTTCGATGTTACGGCGGTTTTTTTAGGAGCGGCGAAGTGAAAAGGAGGGTTGAAGGGGTAGGGACACGCACTCCGGCGAAATTCGAGGACGATGGCTCACCTGTTGATGCGTGAATACGAAGGGCCGCTGTCCTGGCACGAACTTCATGACTGGAGGATCACGATTACATCGGGTGGCTGGAAGCTACTCGTCGCTGGGGGTTTTAATTTGTGAAATTCGAGGCGACGATGTTGCCTCCACGCTGTGACAGGAATTTTCGAAAATTTTTAATACTCGGACAAGTAAGACTAGCGAGAAATCTAGAAATAAATTGCTAAGAGCTGCAATTTATCAGCTCTTATTTGCAATTTCAGGTAATTTCAGAAATGTTTATCAATTTTAGACACTCGGATAACCTTCGATAACAAAATTTCTCACCGCCGACGCATCAAACTGAGTTCTCGTCGAAACACCAATTACCTTCTACGAGCAAAAATAACGAGACGATTAATAAAACATTACCGTGTCACGCTGACATTCCTACTCTATCGATCGATTAAAAAATTCAACAATTAAACGTCGTTGAATCCGAGATAACCCAAATTTTCCAAATGTCCACTTCGCCATAAATCACAAAAAATCATCCCTCCAATTGCTCCTACTCCCACTCCAACTAAACTACTCCAAGTAAACTCGAAAAATAAGTAAAAAAAAAAAAAGAGTCTACAAGCCGAATCGCGCAGCCTCGCGAGAAGGGTGCTTTGGCGCGAGCGGTAGGGGTGGAAGATTAAATTCGCGGGGGCAAGGAGAGAAGGCCAGGCGGTTCGATCAGATATATTCCGTGGAGTTCGAAAAGCGGGCCACGTAATGAATTCGTGCGCCCTTCGTCGATGGCCTGGTTTCATTGCGAACGACGCCATGCTAAATGAAGGTACGACCTTCCGCGCGCGCGAGCTCCTCGCGATGAAGATTAGTCGCCGCTACTTTCTCGTGAACCTGAATTCCTCCTACGAGAAATCCATCAAGCCTCGAGTCTTCCGCCGTCCGTTCTATCTAACCGATCCGTGAATTAACATTTACGCCTTGCTACAGCCATTCAGAGGCCCTCCCGATACACTCTTCCCACTCTTCCACCCTCCTTCTTTGTTCAAACTTATCCACACGTCGTGCAAACGTCCCCTTTTCTCCTCGTCCGCGTATCTCTTTCTTTCTTCGCTCGAGTATCGCCCGGAGGACGAAGAAAAGAAGCCGTTGTGCGAGTTATTAACCCTTTCAACGTTACGAAACCGTACACACCGGTCTGAAATGTTTTCTACGGTTTGATTTATCCTTTTCAGCAGAGGCTAAGTCGTTTCAATGCGTGGATCGATGTGATCGTCGAGGCACACTTTGGACACAGGTAACTCGAGCAAATTATGTCCTTTCGATAACGATTTTAGATTTTAGAAAATCGAAGTGAAAGTGAAAAACTCGTAAGGGGTTCGACAGAAAGTCTGTTGTCCACTTGAGAAAAAGAGACCAGGACTGCATCAGCATTTTACCCAGGTCCCTTAGGTATAAACAGTTACAGGCCTATGGGTCCGATCACATCTGGTCTACCATATTATTTTCACTAGCAGTGTTTCTCGTATACAGTGGAGGACAAAAGTATTCATACACCCTATAAAATGGAATAACTTTTTTAAAATTGGGCCAAACGACTTGAGTTTTTTTTTTTGAGAACTTGGAAAGATTAGATTACTAGATGACGTGTAGAAAAATTTTTTGAAAAAACTGCAATTAGTCGGAATCGCGAAGAAAATAGCGAAGGTCTAAGAAAATTTCAAAAATACGTTTTGTAGATCTGTGTCAATTATACACACGCTGAAAAATTCATCGAAATCGGTGGATGGAGAAACAAGCGACAGGCATCGAAAGATATAAGAAGTTCTAGGCCGAAAGTCGTGAAACAGTGCGATTTTCACAATCTTTAACCGTTTGTAGCTCATAGCAACGTTAACCCTCTATGAGCCCGTGTAACTTTCAAGTCACATACTAATATATCGATATTTTATTAAATAATTGAACTTTCTTCCACAAAATGGCTGAATGCCAATGGGTGAATGCTGAATTCACTGTTATTCTGTATTTATAGGTCGATATTTGCTAATTGTACGTTACATAAATTCTTTTACAGTCAAGAAAAATATTCGGCCCATAGAGGGTTAACCGATTTCGATGAAATTTTCAACGTGTGTCTAATTGACATAGATCTACAAAACGTATTTTTTAAATTTTCATTACGAGCTCAGATAAAAAAATTGTAAAAACGACCTTCGCTATTTTCTTCGCGATTCCGACTAATTGCAGTTGTTTCAAAAATTATTTACACTTCATCTAGTAAATTAATTTTTTTAATTTCTCAAAAGAACTCAAGTCGTTTGGCCCAATTTTAAAAAAGTTATTCCATTTTACAGGATGTATGAATACTTTTGTCCTTCACTCTATATAACACAATTCATTTTTGCTTATTAGCTGACGCATTATTATTAGTAACAATCCAACAATATTTGTTGAATTTGCTGAGAGACTCGTTTCTTAGGTTAGATTGGTAGTTACTTGCTCGTTAACCCTTTCACTGCTACACGCGTATATATACGACCAATAAAATTTGTTTACTGCAATACATTTGCTGTTTTCCTAAACCGGTGCAACAGTAAGTAGGTCTCTTGATAGATGACAAACAGCAACTGTTCTCCTATGCTTACGATATACTTTTCAGCGAGTCTCAGTGGCATAGTCTGACGGTCCTTGGTCAGAGCACGCCGCATTCAAAGGGTTGAGCATGCACAACGATAGTAATCAACTTGCAAATTTCTCCATTTGGAGATCTCCAAATCTCTCGAGTGTTCCAATTCTTCCCCTTCTGTCGAGTAATTCCTCTAGCATTAGATCTAAACAAAAGCTTCCTCCCCGATAGCAAGAAAATTGCATCGACAGAGAAAGAAGAAAGCTTCACGGTTCCCGGTGTTTCTTAATTGTTCTCACGGCCAGTTCAGCTCGTTAAATCGCCGATCGACGTTCCAGTTTGTCGTTGCGGACGGTCTGGGACCGGAAGGGTGGAGGGGCAACAGCATTTTTCTCTGGGCAGCGCAACGGCCCGTTAAATAATTGTCTTCCTGAAACGATCGTAGGATAGCGATGCAACGCGATTAAATCGAAAAGTCGATTTCCCCCGGCATACTCTCTTCTCTCTCTGGTGATGTCGCTAACGGGATCTGACAAGGCGGGAACGCGCCTAGCAGTGCGTCTATAGGGGCGTTTATCGATTCCCCGCGGCAGCAGGAACTCGCTGACAAGGTTACAAGGTTGCACTAATTGAGGGTTTTAATTTCCTGTCCGCCCACCCGAACCAGCCGATTTATTCCCGCGACCGTGATACACGCGATCCCTTTGTTTTGTCCACCGGTGAATGGTAACATTGTGGCGAACCTGCCGATCCTACTGGTTGCGGCAAGGTATAGGTTTATAGTGTCTGATTGCAACCCTCTTGGGAGTTAGTTCTGTGTAGTATTTCGCCGTTGATACAAGTCGAGTGGATCTAATCCGAGGCGCTTGTGGAACAGGAGATGTGCGTTGCATTTCATTTACTTGCGAGCTTAATGGATCATAGACGAATAATAATACGCACTGTACGTGCATCGTGGAACTTCTAAGAGGTAGTTCTGTAATTAATTTTAACACGTTCCCCGCCACGATTGCATATTTAACGTTGAAACGAAGTGAAACAGTCGCATAAAAATATTTCATTCGAGGAAATTTCATTGGAGAAAAATTATCGACGGAGTTCTAAAATGTACAATTTAATATTTGAGGAAATTTATTATAATTGGAGAAAAATTATCGATAGACTCCTGAAATATAGGAAATTTTTTGGGAACTGTGCCGAACACTCAGATTTTCTCTGAATAATAGAAATTAATTTTGAAAATAGACCGTGATTTTATTTCGCTGGATTTGTCAGGTGTGCTAGCTACTGTATCAGATTATCTTTCGACCTATTAACCCAGTTTTTTATAACCTGTTCATCCGCCGAGCAAATTGCGGGGACATTTGAAACGGAGAACGGCAAACTTTTCGGTTTCGAATATTATGGGGAACGAGGAGGGGTTTCTCGAGGGTCCGGAGGAACCTCGACAGGCTTAATAGGCTTAACGAACTTGGACGTCTCGAGAAGTTCGAAAAGTCTCGAATGTGTCGAGAGACTTTGTGAATCTTCGAGGATCTTCGCGGAACTACCTTCTACCAGAGAGCGCCTTCCACGGTTCAATTTATTAATTATTCCAACCTGTAACGCACATCGACGAGAAAATCGAATTCGTGCTTTCTTGCAAAGATCGATCACCCACGAACGTGATTTAACATTGTTAATAACGTGCAATAAGGATTCCGGTATTCACGAGAATTTCTTAGACTTCCACGAAGACCGTTTAGTTAAGGATTCGATAATCTTCACGGCTTCGCCGCCACGTAATCTCGAGCGACGTATGAAACTTACGGCTATGAATTAGACCGAACAATGAGCCGAGTTTCAATGGGTTAACGGGTCCTTGGATCGGGTGCAATTACAATAACTATCGTCACAGTCTCCAGCGACAGTCTGAACTGATGCTTCCCCGGAGATATTCACCGTGCTTTCGCATAATCTCAGACGGTATTCACCGTAAAATTATTCCGGTGAAAAAGATCCCGGTTGCGAAGAGCGAGAAATTCGTTTCAATTGGAACGAGAATGGAACAACAGACGAGGAGAAAGAAGCTGCGTATAATACGCCGTGAACGAGACAACTCTGTCGTTCTTTTACTCTATAATAAATACGACTAAATATACTTCTTTGCTTTCTGGAAAATTGTAAAACAAGAATTGTCTACTTTGCAAAATTGAAACTGCGAAATAGAAAATCCATCTTGAAAAGTAGCGAAATTCATTTAAATTTCACAGTTTCAACCGTTTCGTTTCTTAGTAATTCTAGAGAATTAACCCTTTAACCTATGATTTTTCTTCTGACTGTGCATCTAAGCGTCAGCCATTTACTGTTTTACTACTGTGTCAGGTGACAAAAGTTAATCTGTTAAAGATTAATTGTTCTTACTGATATCGTTAGTTTTGTCACATCTTGACCAGAATTTCTCCCACGAGTCTGACACGTTGTTGTGAAACGAAACTTGGTACATAATTAAAAAGTCGAAGTTGAAAAATGATTATTACGCATTTACATCGAGTGTTCGAGGAATTTCACGTAGGATTTTGCAAGAGCGCCCTTGCGAAAACTTTAACTTCACCCTTGGCGGGAGAAGAAAAGCCTGGGTCCAGCCATGGACAACGGAGGATCCTCGATTTCAGGGTTAATCTCGATCACGGGACGAGGCACTCGAGCCGTAAGAGCATCCACTCGAACGCCAGTCGCATCCACGCCGCGCTCCAAACGATTCCGTAAATTTCCGCCAACTTTCGATTCTCTCCTTCGACCCTTCGCGATTCCACCGAATATCTCTCGAACCGTCAAACTCCTTTTGTGCGAGGAGATGGCCCTCGAGAGGCGACCGTCAACGGATCGTTTGTCCACGAAAATAGAAGCCCGTCGGGCCCGACGTGTCGCGTTCGCGATCAAGAGGCGCAAGGAGAGATGAAAGAGAGCGACGGGACGATCGTTCATTGTCCAACCGTGCCTCTGTCTCGCCATGCCAATTACGAGCAGAGCTCATTTACCGGAAATCGAGGGTACGTGTCCAGTCGAATGGATTTTCGTCTATCGAGCGGATTTCTTTTTCGTCAAACTCTCTTTTCGTTTAGACCAGATTTATTATTGTATACGTGACGTCACGCGAGATAGTGAAATGATTTTTGAAGGAAGATTTTTAAATGGTCACAAAGGTTGAATTAAATT
The DNA here is from genome assembly GCF_001263275.1 of Habropoda laboriosa. Taxonomy (NCBI): domain Eukaryota; kingdom Metazoa; phylum Arthropoda; class Insecta; order Hymenoptera; family Apidae; genus Habropoda; species Habropoda laboriosa. Next base: position 2,447,390 of record NW_017100161.1, on the reverse strand, counting down.
GCGAAAAGAACCCTGAACACTTAACACGTGCAAGTATACTTCGAGATTCGTTTATACTTCCACACTCAATTATTAGGTCAAGTTTCCTTCGCAGTGGGACAAAATTAGAAACATCTAAATTTCTAAAAAAAATTTAATTTCCGAGTTTAACTCTTTCAATCTCACAGGTGGATTTTTCTGGTGGATGTCGTTAGATACGAAAAATTTCGTTTCAATCTCCCTTCGAATTTCTAACTTCGAATACACAAAAGGGTTAAAAATATACAAGACAGAGTGTTTTATCATCACCATAGATAATGGAGAGATTTTTCATCGATCAAACTGCCAAATCAATTCTCAAAGAATAGTACAAATCACTTTAGATCTCACTGAACGATTGCTCGTCACTGATCTATCCTACTTACAGCATCGAGCGAAATTTGAATCGAAAAGAGCGCGACTTGTCTCTTGCACGACCAGAGAACGAGAAAAACGGGACAATTATAATAGAAATGTACGATCGGAGGGTAGGGGAGGGGGTTGAAGAAGCGCGAAACGCGGGCGAGAACAGGAGAAGAGGGCCCCCTGTTTATTTCTTCTTTCGTAAAGTCAACAAAAATTTCGCCGATCCGGCACGAGCAGCGAACGAACGAACAGTGGACGACGGTCGAGCCAAATGTAGTTGGCCGACCGGCCAAATGAGTTTGTGTCTATTATTACACTCCACCCAGCCGTGAGCCACGAGCCGCCACGGGGCCCGGTTATACTGCTGTCTATACTTGCTATACTAGCCACTATATGCGTACTACTGTAGTAACGCCCGATTCCTACGCCCCTCTACCAGCTGCTATTTTCTTTTTTTTTTTAATTCTTCGTTTATTTCTATTTTTTTTTCCACTCCGGCGTCACGGTTCGTTCAGTGTGACATTATTCGACGATCCGTGACCAAACTCGATAGGGGCGGATATTTAAATTCGACTAGCAAATTAACACCCCTTGCTTCGCCAATTTTTCACGAGCCACCGTTGTTTCTCTTTCGAATGACGAGTGAACTGTTTTTTAATTAATTTCATAGAGTATATAATTAGGCTCAGTTAATTTCATATGATACAGTTAGTTTTTTCTATGAACAGTTTTGGGAATTTACTCTTCTAAAGGGTACTACTCTGTGGATAAGGAATTGAATTTTTTTTCGAAGAAATCGAACGATTCAGAATATTCCAATTGATCTGGTATTTCGACGAAGAATAGCGACAAGTTAATATAGACACTACTACTATTTTATAACGAAAACAATGCGTTTCTGTGGACCGGTATAGAACGAACACCTCCGGACGCGCGTTATTTTAAACAGGTTGCCAAGAATACGTTCCAGTCACCGCAATTTTCGCTCTTTCCCCGTATTATTCAACCAGCCGTAGCCGACGTATCCATCCTAGCAGATGGATATCAAAATTCGTTCCGCTGATTTTATCCAGGCGTCGTCATCCGTATCAATCCAAGGCGTAACTGCCTCATGAATAACAATTGTTCCATCAGAGAGCCTCTCTCTCACTCTCTCCCTCTCTTACACGTTATTTTATTCGTCGACTAATCAATCGATCTCTCCAAAAACAATACGCGTATCACGACAGAGAGAGGGAGAGCCGGGGAGAGCCGGGGAGAGCCGGGGAGAGACAGAGAGAGAGAAGGATGTTAGCTTTTGGCAGAGAGGGGAAAAAATTAGGGCACAGATGCCACGACACATTCTCGATATTATTATCACGATTCTCCAGGTTACAGAGCGATCTTATCAGGCGCCACGTGGGTGGCAAACACATGTCATCGTTAAATCTAATTAACATTCGTAAGAACACATAACGCTACTGGTATGTTTGCACGCGTTAATCCTCCATCTTTTATCAAGTTACATACGTATGTGTGTTTGTGTGTTCATAAGGATAGAGCATAGTTTGAACGATCGTCGGAATCATTCTACTACTTGGCGAGATTCTACCGCGGTGACTAATAGAACAGGTAAATTGATCAGTGTTACCTTAATGACTAACCATTACACTGTTATCTCCGCGAAGCGCCGTGTGTTTACGTCGCCTCCTTTGACTCGTGCATCTCGATGAAAACTACTATTGTCTCGTCCTTAATGCCAGAGATTATCTTCTCGAGATTAACTTTTATAACTGGAACGAATTGAGTGGTGCGACGTGAAACGTTGCTTATCTAGTCGTTCGCTAATTAATCGCTTGTCCTATCAAAAACGGTACAATTCTCGGTAAGTTACGATCACAAAATATAGGTAACAAATTTTGAACATCGCTACCTAACGCAAAACCATACCAAACCGTCCATCAACTCAAAATCACAACTTTCGCAGCCATCCACGATCATTACCAAAATGTTCCAAGCTCCCGAGATAAACAAGAAACTACTCAGAGTTTCAGTTACTCCATCGAACCTTCAAAATCACAATGAATCTGTAACCACCTCGGAATCCCAGCCTCATCCTTAACAAAATTTCCACGCCGCTGTTACAAAGAAGAAACTACTCGGTGAGAGCAAGATCGACAGATCGACGCGTTTCGAATAAATCATGGCCGGAGCACGTGGTCGGCGCTGGTTGTACCGTATCATAGTCTCTCGATGTCGGTCGAAAAACGATCGGCAAGTTGCTCGAGCAACGAAAATAGCATACGAAGGCAGGCATTATGAAGCTATGAAAATATTTATAGAACGGTTGCCACCGTTGGCAAATAATGACACACACGCGGCTATCGTCGCCGCAGAATAGTTTCGCCTTTAATAAATAACGCCACAACACACAACGACGGTCACACGTTACGTCGAATGATGCAAATCCTAGGATTAACGTGCTGAATACCGTTGGGGCCACGTTCCAATATTTAACGCGATATCCCAAGATCCAAGCAGTGGCGGTGCTGGTGGGTAGAGGCTGCTTCACAGAAACAGAGAGAGAGAGAGAGAGAGAGAATGAAACGCTCGCGCGGATCGTTCTATATGCATCGCTGGCCAGTTTTGAAATCGCGGGATTATACCGCGAGCCACTCCGTGATTCATTTATCACTTTCGCGATCACGAGTTCTCGATCATTGCCAGTTGCCTTCAATTGAACCCGCGCTACTGCCTAGCCTCCGCAGTTCACTCTCTCGCACTCTCTGTTTATTTCGACGGCCTGATGTTTCGTCTACTGACACTTCTGCTTCCCCCTTCCTTCCTGATTTTTCTTTCATTTTTTTTCTTGTCGACAAGCCTCCGCGCTTCCTTCGAAAGTTTCTTAACTTCGCAGGACTTCTATCGGGGAGCTGTTTTTCGACGAACCGAGTTTGTTGTTATCGTGACAGTTGAGTGTAGCCGCCCTGATAAGGGCTCAGAGTTCCCAGGCGGTGCCTATTCCTCTATCAAGCTTTAAGAATCTACGCATCAGCCAGCCACAGCCCCGAAACGGGCGATGGAAAAATCCAGCCACGCCGCTGAGCGTTTTCAACGGATGAGCCCTTTCGTTACGTTGCCAGTCAAACCGGGCAAATACCCCGACGTCGACTGCCACCGCATCCACGGGGAACCACGGGAAGGCGGACTCACCAGTACACGCAAGTACTGTGCTCTGACCCTGTTACAGGCGAGAGGAAAAATAAGGAAAGGTATTGGATGGGATGGAATAAGGAGATGATGGGGAAAGGGTTTGAAGCTCAGGATGCCGGGGGTTCGCTAAGCCCCGGGTGTCCGAAAACACCCCCCTGCGGCCGTTGTTATCGTGACAAGTATTGTGTGCGTATTATTGGGCTCGATCAGACGATCGACCGGCGCCGTACCTCGAGCTTCTGCTCTATACCGGCTTTCGCAAGAAGATGTTGGTATCTCTACTTTCTGGGGTCCATTGCCAGGAGAACGCGCGCTTCGGCGGAGTGCGCGCGACTTGGAAAAACCCTGCTCTCACCGTTCGGATCACAGAGCAAGTTGGACCTACCCTTTCGGGACGCAGCTCACTTAGCCGACCCTCCAGGCTGCGTGCAGCCCGGAGCGTCGTTACCAGCGGGGGCTACGGGGAGGCGGAGCTGCGAGCATCCTTACTTGGTCCCAGCAGGATGGCCTTACTGGCCGATTTGAACCTACTCCACCACGGCTCCATTACTGGGGCCGCCTGCACTGGTGAATGTAGGTTGGAAGTCCATGCATACGCACATTACCCATCACTTTGCTCTGGAGCGATTGCTCCTGATTCTATTTGGAACAGAGGTGATACGGTTAACACGTTGACTGCCGCGCGCATTTTACGTGGTTTGCCCATGGCGCCAACATGAAATTTTTATTATGCGACGCCGGCCACCGGTGACCCCCACGACGCTGCAGCCAAGTCGAGTGCCGGTCACTGATGACCCCCATGGCAGTCAACGTGTTAAGGGGGTCTTCTAGTGTGACGGTTTCAAAAAATCGATTTTTATTTTTTTGCATATATCGAAAGTGCAGCTCTTTAAGAATGTACTCCTCAAGTTTTATAGTTGTAATCGTATCAAGGGAGAATCTAAATTGCACTGAAAACTTTAAACGCGTTTTTCTCGGAGCCATGTTTTCTGAAATGGTTGCCACGGTCTGGCAAATTTTGCACATGTCTTCAGAACATGTGTGGCTACGGTCGGTAGTAGAATTATGCCAAAATATATATTTTTCTGATTTTTAGAGCCTCTGAAAGGCGAAAAAAGTCGAAAAAATCGATACTTCGTATTCAAAGTGCCGCCATTTTTTTCATTTTCAATATTTTTCTCTTACTCTACTACCGACCATAGCGACATGCGCACTAAATAAGAATCAATTGGATTTTTTAATTTCTGATAAGCAGAACAGCTCAAATCATGGCAACCGTGGACCTACTTTTTTTTTTCATGCTCCTGTTTGACGTGTTTCACAGCAGCCGTATCTAATTATTTTTCAACAAAAAGAATTTGTAACGATTCCTCAAGGACAAGTAAATACATAGGAATAAAGCTCACGTTAGTAACTGTTACCGTACTTCTGTGATAAATTAGCAAGAAAGGCCTAGAAAACTGCCGTCACACTAGAAGACCCCCTTAAATGGAACAGTGGAAGAAACAGGGAGGTTTTTCTGCTGCAAATTCCATTCAACGATATCACTGCGTCGCGATAACAGTAAACACTGTTCGTCCGCGCGAGACAGGGAACGATTCCTGGAAATCCTTCGGGACTGACAACAAACGAGAAGCTAATGAAAAAATTTCGAAAAAGTGACGAGTGTGTTTACTTCGCTGTTAGTCGTAGGAATGTTTATATTTCTGCGCTGCAGAAACCTCGAAAAATGAATATTCTGGGGAAAAGCGAAGCGAGGAACGTCGAGCTCGGAGAGAACAAGCCCTATCGAGAATTCCTTCCGATCGAACGCGTTTCCAACGACAGAGAAGGGGAGCAGAGAACGACGTCGAGTCAGAGACGGTGAAATAAGAACGAAAGAAGGACGAAGTGAATTTTCATAAAGAGCAATTTGTACTTCACCGATTCTCCATTATTTATAGAGTTCGCCGGAGAACCGAGGGGAGGAAAACAAAGGAGGGCAACGCGAGAAAGTAGAATCCGTGAGGTGAACTGGCAAAAGGAGGGTGGAGAGGGTGAAAAACGATCGAACGGAAGAGGGACAGAGGGTTTGTGGGAAAGAGAGAAAAGAGAGGAGTGGCGGCGGCGTGCACGTACACTCTGCATATTTAATGCAATCAGAATGCATCGAGCCAAGAATATCGCGGGGCAGGGGGATGCAATTTTTCTCGGCACAAAAGAACGACACGACGAACGTGATCTTTATTATCCACGGCCAGATTTCTGTGAACTTACTGCAAGTACGTGTGCGTATGTGTGATGTTGGATGGAAGAAGAATGCTTCTTGAGTAGAAAATGAGTAGAGAAGTGTCTTGTCGCGTTTCGAAGACTTTCGAGTGAACGAGAAATTTGAGAAAAATCGACCGAGCTTGTTTCCATGTCAAATGATCTACGAATTTTTGTACGATTTTTTTCTGATTTTCTACGTGTGTGCAGAGAGTGTCTTTGGTATTAGAGTAAGAATCAAGATTCTCCTTTAAAACGTTATTCACATGAAGGAGAAATTTCAGAAAAATCGAGAGTTCATTTCGACATAAAATGATCTATGAATTTCTACACGGTTCTTTCTGCTTTTCTGCGCTTCTAAGTGTGTACAGAGGGTGTCTTCGATGTTAAACGAAAGAAGGAGAGAGAAAAATTATTCACGTGACCGAGAAATTCAAGGAAAATCGACTAAGCTTGTTTCGACGCAAAATGATCTCCAAATTTTTATACGATCTTTTTCACTTTTCTACGGGTGCACAGAGGGTGTCTGCGATATTAGGCGAAAGAAGGAGAGAAGAAAACTTCGTTAAAAAATTATTCACGTGACCGAGAAATTCAAGGAAAATCGACTAAGCTTATTTCGATGCAAAATGATCTACGAATTTTTATTCACTTTTGTAAACGCGTGTAAAGGGTGTCTCCGATACTACACGAAAGAAGGAGAGAATAAAAACACTAGTTTAAAAAATTCAAAAAAATCGACGCAAAACCGCGCACGAATTTTTGCACGGTATTTTTTCTGCCAGCTCTAGGGAACAGAAAAGACTACGTTCAAGCCCACGCGCGAACGAAACGATTATCTCGCAATCGAGCTAGCGTAATGTCGTTAGCGAGAGCCCTGGTCGTGCCGTAAGCTCTTTGATTTCATTACAAACTGCTGGATACGACCGCCTGAAAACGCTCGAAAGACAATGCGCTCGTCAGTCGACGGCCGCCTGCGATACTTGAAAGGCTTGAGCGGCGTCTGTCGCGTTGAAATAAAATGTAATTACCGGCCTATTCCTCCCCTTTGATATATTCGAAAAGAGCCACGGGAAGAGGTCTAATTTCCCTGGTTAACGTTCGGGCTCTGGAAATTTCGAATCACTCCAGCCTGCTAATTGCACGCTGGAATATTACCCTTGCCGCAGAACAAACATAAAACTACGAACACAACCAATCCCTGTCGATATCTCGACAACCCCTAAATTACAGTCTAACGATCGATCCAAACGCAACTCTCCACTTTCTTAATTCCACATCCTCCAAGACGATGTAAAAAAGAAAAACACAGTCTACTGGAAACGGGTGATTGAAATAAAATAGTCTCTGTAACTGCTGATATTCTTTTTATTCTTCGACTCAGAAGAAACGTGTTTACTCTTCGAGGCGCTCTGAGGTGGGTGAGGAACGCCGTCGCATTGGTTTCACCTCAATTTATTCAAATCTAAACGCGGTGGTCAGCGTACAGTTCGCTCGGAATGGTACAACTGTTTCGTTCGCTAATCGTCCCGGCGGCGGCGGTTCGACGAGTACGTTTCGATGGCTGGTAAAGGAAAAACTGACCGGAGGTGTAGGCGTACTGGGATTTTATATTGTTAGGACAGGGAGACAGGAGTAGAGATAGATAAAGATAGAAACGGAAAATTCGTAGAAAGCGGGGTCGTTCGTCCTCGTGCGAACCTGGATGCCCCATGTGCGCTCCTTAGGCTACTCGAGGACGAAGGCAAGTCTTAACCCGGGGAGAGACAAAAGAACGGAAGGAGTTGGAAAAGAGGAGGTTCGCGTGGAAGAATAGAACAAGGTTCGGTAAGGGCTTGTTGGCAGCGAACTGTCTCTGGACACCCAAAAAGGGAAAGCTGGGATCCGCTTATACCTACTGTGATGCCCGGTTTGCCCCAATTCCTCGAAACTCGGAGCAGATATCAGGGTAACGCTGAATTTAAATTAAGAATCGTCGTTGCGTAGAAACAGGACTTTATTTGACAGAGGTTTAACGTTACGCGACGTGCGCGTGGTGAAACGGAGAATGGACGCGGAAATGGAGGAAATAGGGCTGTTTGAGGGGTTAGGGAAGATGGACTTTGGGTTGTGACTATTGTAAGAATATGGTTGAGTGAAGCTAACGGCACTTCACCCTAATTTTGCCGAAGGGGAAGTTTTGAGCTTAATTCGATACACATTTATTTTAAATGAATTTATTTGTTAGAATTCTTTTTCCGCCGAAGGTTCTCGGGTAAGTGCCGTGCCTTTTCGACAGAGTCCTCTTCTCGGAGAGTCCCAAGACACCCCCAATTCGTGGCGAGATCCCTTGCTCCGAATATTTATCTCTCTGTCGCGCCACGAAGCATCGATGACGTCGGGCCACCGGCCCCCTGCACGCGTCCTCTCTGTGTTCGGCAACAGGACGTCGGGTCCTTTGCCATCGGTTTCTACGCCGCCGAGCCTGTTCCCCAATGACAGACTTTAAGGTCCGCTCGTTGGCGATACAATGTTCTTTTACAAGTGTAAGAATATGGTTGAGTGAAGGTAGGGACTCGGGCCGGTTCATGACCCGCAGACCTCTCGATCTGCGGAGGAACCCGGACCCAACGCCTGACTCCCCCACGCGCTAAGGGCTGGGTCAGGAAGGACCCAGCCACGTGCTCGCTCGACGCGGTCCTTGCCGGGTAGAAACCCCCAACTTGCGCCAGGGTTTCCCAAAGGCAAGAGAGGGGCGTCAAAGCCGGCATATAAGGACGCGTTAGGAGCACTGCGGGCAGAAACATAAGAACTATAAGAATTGTAAGGATTGCAGGAGAGTAAATTGAGCCGCGTAGTCAACGACGGAATAAATATAGCTTTTTTTCAATTATCGGACGAAGCACTAGACTGTGTAGGAGAGTTTGAAGATGAAGAGTAATGTTGAAAGTGGATGGTTCGTTGTAAATGCAGATAAAATTAAGTTGCTACGAACGTGTTGCAGTGTGCAGTGTGATAGCCCACCTAATCTCCACCGTTAGTCACCCGAACACTCATCTCCTGTTTCCCGTAACTTCCTCGCCGATTACTCGTTCGAACAAACCAGCCTAAACCATTGCACCCTTAGTCACTATAAGTTATATATATAGGAAACCAATGACCACCGGTCAGTCTCTGTGCAACCAGCAGCCCGTTACTCTAAATATTAAACTCTGCATTTCACAAAACGTGTCGTTTGGCGTCTGAATCCCTCACCTAAACGGTATATCAGTGCGACGGTATAAAACTTGCACCTCGCGCTCAGTCCGTCACAGTGCAGACTCGAAGACGAACACCGGACACATCTGGTGGAAGTCCTAGTGTCTTTGTCCAAAGTGTTTCCAACACAGTGAAACTACACCCTAATAATCGATACTCTCTACCCCTAATTCCTAAAAACAAGAGCACCAGAGGAAGAGAAGTAAGAAACCCTCGTTAAATCCACTTCCACAATTCATACCGAAATAACACGCGAAACCCATTGAACCGCGCGACATCGGCAATTTTACCAATTCTACACCCTTCGCTAAATTTCGACGAAAGGAGGGAGCCTGATAATCAATATCACCCTTCGTCGTTCCTCGATTTTCTAAACAGAGAAGAAACACCACCTCGGTTGAATCGGAGAGTTGTACCGCGCGGGATAATGAAGTCAGAAATCGGCTAAACAAAAGGGCGGTGATTTGCACGGGGAAAAACAGAACCGTCCCTCTTTTCGATAATCGACGCGTCACGCCCATAATTAAGCGGCGTAATCCGGCGAACGGGCAATTATCGGGGCAATCTAACGGTCGAAGAGGGGCGAACCGAGGGAGAGCGTGTAAATTTCTGCGGTGCAAAAATGTGGCTGCGAGGCGGGTTCGGTGGCAGTTGGCGACCGGCTGGAGACGCAATTAGACTGGAAAAATATTAGCTCGGTAACGGGAGAGCCGTGTAACGCGATGCCTTTTAAATTCGGTAATTGTCCAACGGGGAGAAAGTGGTTGCGGCGGCGTAATTGAAGGCGCGCGCGCCGCTATCAGCTACAAAGCGAGCAGAGAATCCTGTCGTCAGCTTCGAAAATAGTCTTACGCTTCTCTGTTTTCGTTTCTTTCTTTGCCACCTAAGTTTCCTCTCGCTTCTCGAGGAAACATATTGGACAGGAGGAGGAGAGATGAGAACGAGTTGCGCGGGGATTCCTTGGTTTCTCTTTTTGGTTGCGGTGTAGCGGGTTTGGGAGGAAATGGTAAATCACATCTTGAATCTCATATTCATTCTTTGCAGATTTGAATTTCATTCGTTTTCACATTGATTGGAGTGATAAGAATTCTTATTTGAAGCACTTGTGCGGTGCACAGTAGTTTTGTGAAAGATCGCATTTCTAACTGAGAAATGAACGCATAGCCGGTGGTCTCGTTGCAGCGAGATGGTAAAATTGTGAAGTCTTTCGTAGTGGAATTTGTGTGCTGTATTTTGGAAAATATATACAGGGTGGTCTACAAATCATTCGCTATTGCATACGATACATCAAGAAAATTGGTGAAATTGGTAAACTTTCTTTGTAACGCTGTATTTCATTCGTAAGTTCCAATAAATAGCTACGATATTTTACCGACAGCTTAACAATTCTACGTATCTACTGCTGTACAGCAATTTTCAGAATTTCGTTAGAACGTCCAAGACACAAAGTGTTCTCCAAGATACACAACACGATTAATTAAAACGAGCTCCCCACCAGGCAATTTTCTGATAAGACAAATTCCGTCCAACGTATCGAGCCAGATCTTCGATCCTTTTTTCACGAGACAATACTGTTACTATCTAAAGCAACACAATTCTCTTCGAATCCTCTTTATTCTCAGTCTCGTGTTCCGTAAGCAGATGCCAAGGGCCTGGGCCAAAGTTTCATATCCACCCAAAAAAACAAAGAAACCACGAAAACCTGTACCGAAATTTGTTACTCCACCTCGTAAACCTGTCGTCGGAAATTTGAACCATTTTCAAAATCTGCTCGTACCTAACCGATAAAATTGAATTATCGTTGTAATTTGGTAAATTGCTCTTTGGAAACGAAATCGTTTCGAGCAGAAGAAACCGTAAATTACCGTCTGGCGCAGGTATATACGTGTAATTAGAAGAAAATTGTAAGTTGAGCGAACGAGACGAATTAATATGTACGACGTGTGCAGAAGTGTGCGTTCCAGTGTCCAGTTAAAACACGCTGACACGGGCAAAACGTGTTTCTTGTTTGTACGAGAACGACACGCTCGGATATACAAAGCGAGGAAGAATTATTCGCCGGGACAAAAACGTGATGATAAATGCGAGACGAGGCGAGGGAGAGAAGGTGGCTCGAGTTCCAGGCGATCACGACGACAGATGCTGCAGTCGCAATTTCCATAGTGACTGGCACACACGCGGCTCGATAAGCGACTGAGAAATAGAAGTCAACGTATAACTTAACCCTGAGCAGACCTCGAGCCGAGGCAACGCGTTTCTGCAATTCGACGCGACGTGTTCGAGCTGCCTTCGAATGGCAACTGTCGTTTCGAAACTCTGCCTTTTCTTTCCCCCTCCGTTCGAACCGTGGGAAACCCGAGGGAAAGTGGAAAAATTTGGAGAAATTTTTAACGAAACTTTTCAACTTTGATTTTTCTCTTCTATGGAAATTGAAGGAAATTTTTTAATTTGAAATTTAAGTCATGGGGGGATAGAAACGAAATCTTAAAATTTGAAATTGAACTCAAGGGAGAATTGAAATGAAATGAAATCTCAAAATTTGAAATTGAACTCAAGGGGGAATTGAAATGAAATGAAGTGAAATCGTAAAATTTGAAATTGAGCTCAAGAGAGAACCGAAATGAAATTAAATCCTAAAATTTGAAATTTAACTCGAGAGAGAAGAGAAAAATATGCAGAATCTTTCAAGCTTAATTTCTTTTATCACTGAAGTGAAATGAAAACTCCAAATTTGAAATTGAACTCAAGGGGGAATTGAAATGAAATGAAGTGAAATCGTAAAATTTGAAATTGAGCTCAAGAGAGAACCGAAATGAAATTAAATCCTAAAATTTGAAATTTAACTCGAGAGAGAAGAGAAAAATATGCAGAATCTTTCAAGCTTAATTTCTTTTATCACTGAAGTGAAATGAAAACTCCAAATTTGAAATTGAGCTCAAGAGAGAACCGAAATGAAATTAAATCCTAAAATTTGAAATTTAACTCGAGAGAGAAGAGAAAAATATGCAGAATCTTTCAAGCTTAATTTCTTTTTTCACCGAAGTGAAATGAAATCTTAAAATTTGAAATTGAACTCAAGGGAGAATCTACAAACTCTGCTAATTTTTCACTGAAATTAAATTAAATCTAAAAATTTAAAAGTCGACCTTCTGAAACTGAATCGACGTTAAACGAGTAATTAAGAAAACTTACTACATTCGACACTCGTCTCTAAACTACTCAACAGCTCCAGAAAAAAGTACTTTAGAATAACGTAAAATACTCCAGCAATACTATGCACAAGATTGCATTCAGATTTAACCGAATGAAGTTTGTTTACAATACGACTCTATTTCTTATGAACGAACAACGTTGTTGTTTTTTGTGGCAAGTCTCAACAGACGTTTGCAATAAAAACCAACGATGTTTGTTTTTTCCAATATACACCGTTACACGCTTCGCAGCGCCTTTTTTGTAAATATCGTTAACATTGAAAATAGCAGGTGCATAAAAGGAACGACATTACTTATGACTCAACCTAATAATATGAATGATCAAGTGTTCCAGGAACTGGCTATAGTTTAAAATAAAATTCAAAAATAGACGTCTGAGAACCTGTCGGGACCGCGAGATAAAGATAATAATCGTATAACAAGATCCGTTCGTACAGAGGTCCGTGCATATCGAGGAAAAGTTCGCTCTAATTGAGCCGAAGTCGATGATGCTTCGCGGTTCGTTACTCGTAAAAACACGTAAGAAACCGTTGACAGACAAATGGTTCGGCTCCGCTCTGCGCAATCGTAGATGAATAACGCGGTACGAATTATCAAAAGCACGGTTAAAAATCGTTAATCGCCGTCGGTGGCTTGGAGATCCTCCAAATTACGATATTCCCGTCACGACAATGAGTTATATTCGGTGGTTGATAGTTCGCGGTCGCACGCGTGACCGCGGGCAACGTCTATTTTTGCATCATTTCATCTTACACGCTGTACCACTTGTCAATTCAACGCTCGTACCAACGAAATCGAGACAGTAAACCGATCCTTGGTTAACATCGATCAACTCTCGTTTGATAAATTTCCAAATTTACGATCGATATTTTCTATTTTTCGATTCAATCCAAACACCTGTGAGTACGGAGACGGATAAATCGTAATTCTCGATCCTAATTCTCAAATGTTGACAGAGATTTAAATTAAGTGCGAGGAAAAATTCGAAATAAACGAATTCTCAAAAAAAAAAAGGAAATATCTACTTTGCCCGATGCTGGTAATAACGTTGAAAAAAAGAAAGGGCGATGTACTTTGAGAACGGTAGTAGAAAAAGTTTATTGTCACGATGGCGGACAAAAGATGGACGAAAATGTCTGAGCGAAGAAGAATCGGGGCAAAGTTCGAAACGAGCGAGAATGGCGAACGAGAGCGGTGAAAAAAAAGTGGCTGGGCCTCGGAGGGGGAAAGAAAAACACGCGGAGGGCGCCACGCAATAAAGGTCGACGACCTAAAGTGCCACCTGTACGTCCTGAACCAGTTCCCCTTTTCGGCAGCAATGTGGGTCAGCACGCTCCCTCGGCTAAAAAGGGCATGTATCAGTCGAAACGGTAGAAAACTAGCTTCGACGCGTCCTATTCACCAAGAATTCATACGAAAATACGGTTCGAACGACGAACGACGACTATTCCGCGTTCAGTTACGCACTGCGGTCGAAGGGGAACGCAAAAACGTTAACCCTGCCGTGTGGTGGGGGGTGAACGACCGGAATCACTGGCTAAACTGCACTTGAAAAGAAAAGAATCTCGTGTTTCGATAGAAATAAACGTCGATTTAAATATCAATTTCATTAGGTACATATATATAGGCCGTTGCAGAGATCTCCTTAACGAGAACGTATCGACGAGTTTCGCAGCGCAACGATTGACCGCATTTTTTGCGTCTGCCGGTGAGCACCGACCGAGATATTAATTATTCCGCGGGACATAAAACTAGGTCGTTCGAAAATGCACCCACAGGGGGCTAAAAAAATGCAACTGTCGTAAGGGAGGCGGAAAAAAATAATTGATTTCGACGCCCCTGCAATAGGTGTGTTGTATCGACGCCAATGGTCAGCTTCCCTGTCCGCGAAACGCGTATTTACATCGGACACGCATTAGCGTACGTACTACACGCGAACCGGTCAGCTGTTCGAACGACAACGACAACGACGACGACGACGACGACGACCACGTCCAGACGCGAAATCCTCGAGCAGCGGCGTGCCGCGTCCTCGAGACGATTCCGTTCCTCGACCTCGTGGAAACGAGGCTAACCGCGCGAGCCGCACGGCTCTGCAGACAAGAAGATGGCGGGGGAGGCGGGGTTGATGGGTACAACGCGAATTAGGTTAGGTTGCACCGCGCGAGGGATAAGTCGTGTGGCACAGGCGCTATACTATTGAATGAATGATCGGTAAGCCTGGAATTGTGATTGGTGTGGTTGGAAAATTTGATGTATACAAGGGAGTGTTGTACACACGGGGATGCCAGGGTGGAAAAGCATGGTTCGAAGGGTCAATGAGAATGCTGGCAGGTCGATAGCAATGGCGCCGCGAAGCTACGAAGAAAATCAATCCTGTACGACACGCGACGTGTTTTGACGTGCCTACTTTTTTACTCGTTCGTTTCTTCCCTGACAACGACACAATGCGACATTTCGTTCAACTGATCCGAGGATATAATCGTGAAATAAATTGGAATAGTTGGAAGTGTTCGGAATAACGGTGTGACAGGGAGAAAAGAAACGCAAAGTCGAGAAATACGAGAGAGCACACTGACGTACCGACCGAGGTGGCCGGAAAAGACGAGGCCGCAGGGCCACGCACACACGTATACACAAGTTAAGATCGCGCGTATACACTGACACGCACGTATGCAAAGGTGGGCATCGATACACTGCATGCAGCCAGAGACGGTCGTAGGCTATTCTCACGCACGCGATTAGCAAAAAAATTGTTTATGTCGCTTACTTTTGATCACTCGTTCCGTCGTGGAGAGCTTCTGCGACGAGTTGTTCGAGGTCATGCTGTATCAGGATGGTTGACGGGTGGGCGCCGGCCTCTCGCTCTCTTTCTCTCCTCGCTCTTCTCTATTTCACTCTTCCTCTTCACCCGGTCACACAGGATCGTTTCTCTCTCCCACTCTCTCACCGTGTCACTCTGTCACTGTTTCTTTTTTCTTCTTTCTCTAGCCGTAGTTACTCGCGCGAGGTAGCACCTTCCTCACGAACGGGGGGTTGGGTGGAAGGAGAGGGCGGTATTTTCACCTCGAGAGCCCGGCGCGGCACACACACATACACACGCACGGAGTAGGGGAGGGAGGAGACGGGGGTCGGAGAGGTGACGGAAGTTATCGCACGGTGCGGCACATCGGTGGCTCCGAACCGCTGTTCATTGGGCGTTTGCAGAGTGAGAAATTATTCTGCCGTGTCCCTCTCTCGCTCCCCGTGTATTTACTACAGCCAAACGACCTACGGTATTCCTCTCTTCTCTTTCTCGCACCTTC
>NW_017100161.1:2422410-2431790 GCF_001263275.1 Habropoda laboriosa | reverse complement strand
ACCTCTTCTTTCTCTCTCCCTCTGCCCGACAAAAAGTACCACCAACGCCTTTTGCGGGGCGAGTAACTGGATCGCTGGACCACGCGAGCTGCACGGCCCGCAAGACGGGGTCTTGCAACCGCGGTACCACCACACCAGCAACACGATCGAGTCTTCGATGAACGACAGCCGTGAAGACGACGACAACGACGACCACGACGACGAAGACAACTCTTTAACGTTGACGACGACGACGACGACCACGACGACGGCGGCGACGACGGCGACGACGACGACGAGGCGAAGGACAACCGACAACGATCGCGGCGTGAACACAGGGAGTACGAGCACGACGACGACGGCGGCGACGGCGAAGACGACGACGATGACGACGACGACGACGGCGACGGCGACGACACCGTAATGACGAGCACCGCGACACGAAACCGTGACACCGACACCCACGGTCGAAAACACCACGCCGCTAAATTCTACTACAAGATGTCTGTCTGTCTGGCTCTCCGCGGCGCGCACACTGACGGCTCCGAGGCTAGGAGACGGACGCGCAGCCCTCCGCGCGCAGCGATCATTCGAGAGCGCTGATTGGCCGCGCCGCCACCAGCTGCCGCCACTCGCTCACCGAGTGGAGGCGCCACTGACCGCCATGGTCAATCGACGATCTTCCACTTAAATGAATTAAAATTTGACATTTTCCGATACCGTGAAATCGATCCGTTTGTTTTTCTCCTCGAAAAACTCTTGTCAAACGTGGAAAAACGACGTAAAAATAGCGGCATCGATCGATTCGTTCAACTAGGTTAGTAGGCCGCTTGTTAGTCTGTCCACAGACGTGAGAACTTCGAACGTTTCCAAATTTGGAAATCAATTAGAAATTTTAAACAACCAATCTGTTTGCATTTTAAACACCTTTCCGATAATCTTTGTGTCCTTGCCTCGTTTAATAAACCGTTTTAACCAGTGATTCTACCGTGATTGTAAACAACAGCTGGTAAGTTAAACACTGGCCACGTACAGTGCCGCCAGATTCAAACTGCCATATGACGCAACAACAGAAACATTTGAATTTTAATATTGCAATACTTGTATACGATACACAAAGGTAAATTTAAGCATGCCGCGTCACAGAAACGTCAGAAATACACATGATTCGTTAAAATTCCAACTTTGGTCTTTTCTCTATCCACACCTTGATACTGGGAATCCCCATAACCTTTTCTTTCAACGATTTCAAGTGTGGTTTGTCCTTCGTGATGTCAGATTCGTAGGCGGTACTCAACGAGTCGGAAATAGCAACGAAAAATAGATCGGCATAACTCAACTAAAAATATACAAAATTAACAAAACTATCGTTCGTTTATTCCATCCAAAATTGACGTTCCAATTGGACACACTTACCTGACCACCGTGCAAATATCCGCCATTTTTTTTCGCCAGGTCCTCCAGTTTGTCCAAATAAAGGGGTATCACGTTCGTCATTACTTCGACCTTTTTCTTCGCTTTCAAGATCGGATCAGTCTCTCTATAATAATTCGATATTGTCACTGGAAAAAAAAAATAAGAAAAACTTATCGATCTAGGGAGAAAATTGAAGGTTGAAATTTACGGTCTCGCGTAAGTTCGCGGACGGAACGAATTTTCAAGCGGGAAGAAATCAATATTTACGCCGTCTGAAATCGTGAAGAGCGTTCGCGATCCCATCGATCTGCAGCGTATCCAAATCGGTTTTGCCGAGCAGATTAAACTGTTTGGCCAGGTAACGGCAAATAGGTAACGTTTGCGAGTAAACTTTCCCGTGGATTTCCAACGTGGGCAATTGACCAAACGGGGTCGCTGGAAAAACATTCGGATAAACTTACAAATCGGCCGAAATCTTGATTCGACTGAATTACAGAATACACCTGAATATACTTGGTTTCATGTTTGCCCATTCTTTCGAACTATGCTCCAACCGGATATCCTCGAATTCGACGCCGCCGTAGCTGAGAAGATACCTGATCGGTTCCCCTAATCCCATCACGTTGAAGTATCTCAATTTGTAGACCGCCATCGTGATCTGAGAACTGTAATAATCATCTTTTAAATGTCACTTTGATTTTAGTGCAGTAAAATAATTCAATGCGAAACAGAGTACAATATTTATTAAAATGTAGATAAATTTAGTTGGAAAAAGAAGAAAAAGAAGAATTTGATTTGCAGTTAAAGTAATGATTGTAAATTGAAAAATGTTCTGTTAGAAAGTTGTAGCTTTAGAATTATAGTGAAAATTTCGAAGCAACAATATCAAAATAATTTTTATTAACAAAGCAAGTATAAGGGAAATGTAGAATCTTTTTTTTCTTCTTCTTCTTCTTCACACAGATTCGATTACTTCGTTGATATTGCTTTAAAGACGAATTAAAACTTACTAACACTCAAGTGCAACGTACGGCAATTCACTGTAGACTAACTGATTCCCAAGGTTATGTAAGAATTATACGTTGCCCTCTCTCTGTTCAGGAATTCCATTCATCCTTGTCTTCCATGAGTGATTTTCTCTGTCAGTGAGGTACAGTGAATGCTCCGATTGGCCTGCTGCTTCGAAATCAGTTCATACCCTCTCCTCCTCTGATCACTTTCACTTTGCTATGGTATAGTGAGTTGAAGAACACCGGTTCCTCGTGTATGGACCGCGAAATCTTTCCTGCGTGAATATCGAAGCATGCTTGCCTCCGCGAATTTATGCAGAATTGAAAGAATTTAAATTTTTAATTTATTAATTTGAAAAACAGAAATACGACAAATTAATCAATTCCTTGAAACTGAAGTAAGCAACATTGTCTGGAGACTGAAGAATTTTGACGTGAAAGACACACTTAACCAATCTCTGTGATTATAAATCATCTACTTTGAAACTATTTAACGTCAGATTTTTAATTAATTCCCTATTTACGAAGAAACAGGTTAAGAGGTTTACATTTTCCAGTTGAGGCTTCAATAAACAAAGGGACTCGTTTCTCAAGTTAAGCTTCTGCGGTCTGACAAGATAAGGAATCCGGTCTCTGGAACAAGGAAACCTTGTTCCGGAAGCGAGATGACCGGCTGGCGATTTATCTTAATTACAATAGTCTTAATGAAGACGAAGGATTCTCGTGTGATCCACGGCGAGGTTTCTCGTGATAATTTAAGTCCGTATTACAACGAATCCATGGAGATCGAGAAACGCCTCCTGGTGGACGTGGTTCCTCGAAAATACGTTATCGTGGTCGAGCCTGATTTAAAAAACGACGAATTTCACGGTACTGTTCGTATAGACATCGAATTGCTGAAGGTTAATAATTGTAAAATTACTGTTTAAAAAATTTCCAAATTACCCTTGACCCCAAAATGGATTTTCCATTAAAGGATCTAAATGAAATTTAAGATCACTATTTCAAAAATGAAAATTTCCAAATTACCCTTGTCATAGAAAACACTGATTTTCCATTAAAGGATCCAAATGAAATTTAAGACCACTATTTCAAAATTAACAATTTCCAAATTACCCTCGACATAGAAAAAAGTGATTTTCCATTAAAGGATCCAAATGGAATTTAAGATCACTATTTCAAAATTAAAAATTTCCAAATTACCCTTGTCATAGAAAACACTGATTTTCCATTAAAGGATCCAAATGAAATTTAAGACCACAATTTTAAAATTAAAAATTTCCAAATTACCCTCGACATAGAAAACACTGATTTTCCATTAAAGGATCCAAATGAAATTTAAGATCACTATTTCAAAAATGAAAATTTCCAAATTACCCTTGACCCCAAAATGGATTTTCCATTAAAGGATCCAAATGAAATTTAAGATCACTATTTCAAAAATGAAAATTTCCAAATTACCCTTGACCCCAAAATGGATTTTCCATTAAAGGATCTAAATGAAATTTAAGACCACAATTTTAAAATTAAAAATTTCCAAATTACCCTCGACATAGAAAAAAGTGATTTTCCATTAAAGGATCCAAATGAAATTTAAGATCACTACTTTAAAATTAACAATTTCCAAATTACCCTCGACATAGAAAAAAGTGATTTTCCATTAAAGGATCCAAATGAACTTTAAGATCACTATTTCAAAATTAAAAATTTCCAAATTACCCTTGCCATAGAAAAACACTAATTTTCCATTAAAGGATCAAAATCAGATCGTCTTGCACTCGAAGGATCTAACAATATCTTCGACCAAACTGTACTGGGAAAAATCGCAAACGGAAATTCGTATACTGTCTGTTATCCACGTGAGAAAACGTGAAATGGTGGTGATTAAGTGTTACAGAAATATCACATTAGGAGAGTACACTTTGAAAATGAATTTCAGTGGTAGTTTGAAAGGGAAAATGAGCGGGTTCTATTTGAGCAGCTACGTTGATAACAATACGTCCATTAGGTAAATTGTAATTATATGCGATTGCTCCTATAAATTAGAAGGGAAAAATCAATATCGTGGAAATGATGTTTGCTGTGCAGAAAATTAGCAGTGTCACAATTCGAGCCATTTTACGCGAGAACCGCGTTTCCATGCTTCGACGAGCCAAACTTCAAAGCCATCTTCGTCGTTCGGATAGTCTATTCGAAGAAATTCTTATACCACGCTCAGTCGAATATGCCAATTGCGGTACGTTTGCAAAATTTTTGAAAAATATTTAAGAAACACGTTAAAATTTTATACTAACACATTGTTGACGATATATTATCACACGCATATAGCCCGAGTAAGCAATAATTGCACGAGTATATTGAAAAGAGTGTCAAAAATTTATTAACACTTTTCCTCCTTTTTTCTTTTTAATTCTTTACTCGTCGATCCATGTCCCTCGTTACCAACGCTTGAAAACTAAAAGAAATAAATTCGCGTCTCTCATAAACAATGTGCTAATACAAAACCTAAAATTTTCCAAAATATTTCTCCATCGAAAAATTGCTCCAAGTTATTTCTCCATAGAAAACCGAGACAATGAAAGACAACAGTGACAAAACAATCGCGTACTTCAATCCTTCGCCCCCAATGTCGACGTATCTGGTTGCCTTTCTGGTCAGCGATTTCCACTGCACAGGAACTCACGTGGATCTGTTAAACGGAAGTAAAATTCCAGTTTCCGTTTGCGCGAGACCGATGTACAGCCATAAAGTGAAGTTCGCATTGAACGTAGCGATCGGGGCGATGGAATACTATTTAAACGTGTTCCAGATCGATTATCCTCTGCCGAAACTCGGTAAATTCGACGATTTCCGGTGAGAAAAATTTCAAATTCTAAAAAAATTTCCATCGCAGATTTGATAGCCGTGCCCGATTTCACGGCCGGAGCAATGGAGAATTGGGGTATGGTTACGTTCCGCGAGACAGAGCTTCTTCACACCGAGAACGACAGTTCTTGCTACAATATGAAAAGCGTCAGCTTGACTGTGGCCCATGAACTGGCACACATGTGGTTCGGCAATCTGGTAACCATGAAATGGTGGAACGATCTCTGGTTGAACGAGGGATTCGCCACTTACATGGAGCACGTGGCTGTCGATTCATTGTTTCCAGATTGGAATCTGGTCAATCAGTGTTATAGCCCGCCGATCGATTGTTCTTCGTGGATACAATGCGATCACTCCGTAACTTTTTATATTGTTTCCTTCTTTTTTTTTCTCTATACCAGATGGACTCCTTTCCTTTGTACACGAAATACGTCGCCATGAAACACGACAGCAAACTACGTGCTCGGGCTGTTGTTAAACGTATCGAGAACTCGGAGGAGATCGAGGAGATGTTCGATAGGATTTCGTATCAGAAAGTGTGTCGAATTAATTAACGTGTCGTTAGTAAAGATTCGTCTATCCTTTTCTTCAATAATCTTCTTTACTTCTAAGGAGGAAAGGGTTGGGGGATTTATCCCTTTCGTGACTGAATTATGGTTTCTTAAGAATTTTTTAAATTTTTATTTATCATAATGGACACTAAAGTCAGGTTAATTTTTGTTCGAGAACTCAAATGGGACGTATACCTCTCACTGACTGCGAGTATTAATGGTGGAATAATGTGAATTCCACTGGGCATGAAAGGGTTAACTTGTTTTGTAATCCTTAGTTAAAATATTGCAGTACTTTTGAAGAAATTATTATTTTTTTGAAATATCTTGAAAATTGAAATTTGAAAAATAATAGGTTAGGTTAGTTTGAAAATATATAGAGAAAGAATAGAAGCAAAGGCTGATACGTTAGGATAGTTAATTGTTTGAATACCTTAGGCAGCTGCAGTGATCCGAATGTTAGAGGATACGGTTGGCAATTCCAAGTTCATTCGCAGCATCCGGAACTACTTGCGAAAGTACCAATTTCGCAATGCGGAATCTCGCGAGCTGTTCGAGATCTTGGGAAACGAGACACGCGCCGTCGTCGACATTGTCGATTTCGTCTTTCGATGGATCAAGTTCCCTGGATTTCCTCTGATCAACGTCCATCGAGACACGAAGGGGTTTCGACTCTTTCGACAGCGTTTCGCGACGAGCAAACGATTCCAGGAAACGATCGAGTAAGTGTACGGAGAGTGAAAAAGAAATTTAAGAGGGAAATGAGGGGAAAATTTGGAACGCTATGCTTTGGAAACTCCGAGGATTGAGAATTCTAAACTTTGGGAATTCTAAGCTTTGAGAATTTGAAGAATTGAAGGTTCTAATCTTGAGGAATTCGGAAAATCGGGAGTTCTGAGCTGTGAGAATTGGGGAAATTGAAAATTTCAATATTCTGAAATTCGGAACATTTGGAATTCTAAACTTTGGGAGCTTGAAGAATTGAAAATTCGGATAATTTGGAACTCTAAGCTTTGGAAACTCCAGCGATTGTAAATTCTACACTTCGCGTATTCTAAGCTTCGAGAATTCCAAGAATTGAAAGATCTAAACTTCAGTAACTCGGAAAATTCGGAGTTCGACGATCTCAGAATTGGAACAATTGAAACTTCAATATTCTGAAATTCGTAAAACGTGAAATTCTAAACTTTGGCAGCTCGAAGAATTGAAAATTCGGAAAGTTTGGAACTCTAAGCATTGAGAAATCCAAAAATTAAGAATTCTAAACTTCGGAAATTCTAAGCTTCGAGAATTCCAAGAATTGAAAGTTCTAAACTTCAGTAACTCGGAAAATTCGGAGTTCGAAGCTCTGAGAATTGGGAAAATTGAAATTTCAATATTCGGAAATTCTAAACTTTGAAAGCTCGAAGACTTGAAAATTCGGAAAACTTGGAACTCTAAGCTTTAAGAAATCCAAAAGTTGAAAATTCGGAAAATTGGGAACCCTGAGTTTTTCGAAACACACTCATCCCTCGCGGAATCTTCGAACTGCTGTCACACGATGATCCAATAAAAAGAGAAAAAATGCAAAACAGCCAGCATCTGACGGAATGTAATTTTCTTTTATAGCGACGGGAGTTGGACAATTCCCATAAGGTACATAACCAGCAGAGGGGACGGCGTTAGGCTGGACTGGTTCCTCGCGAATTTTTCATGCGGTAATGACGGCACGCTTACGAAAATTCCAACATTTCCCCAATTTTAACCTGAGCTGCGAATTGCAGTGGAATTATCCCTGGAAAATTCGGTAGACTGGATCAAATTGAATCACAACTCGATCGGATACTACATTGTGAATTACACGAAAGATGCTTGGGACACGTTCAGCAATTTGCTATTCAAGGATCACAAAGTACAGAAATCACAAATATCAAATTCATCGATATTAAATTCTAACAACTTTTCCTTCGAAACAATTACAGGTATTAAGCGCAACAAATCGAGCAGATTTATTGCACGACGCTTTTCTCTTAGCAGAAACCAACTTAGATTACTCCATAGTCATGAATTTAACTTCCTACTTGACAAACGAAGAAGATTATCAACCGTGGGCAGTGGCTACAGAATGGTTCGGCCAAATGAACAGATTGCTCAGTAAAACCGCGATATTAAATCGTTTTCAGGTAATCACAGAAGCCCTACAATCACCGACAATTTTTTAAATATTTTTCTTACGTCACAAAGTCATACGCGAGGAGCCTAATCGACAAGCTTTACCACGAAATCGGATGGCGCGTATACGAGAAAGACACGTTCTCCACTAGGTAAGTCTAAGCTCAACAATCCTACCAAAAAATACCTCCAAATTTTCAAAATAATAAAAAAGCACATACCTAAGGAACAAAATTTACACTTGTAATATTCCTCTAAAAAGAGTAGCAATCACTTAACTACCTTTTCGTTTGCTCTTCGATGATAAAAGCCAGGAACGTTCGAGAAAGAATAAGTCAAAGAGTCAGTTGATCTTTTCAATCTTTTCACTCGCTCTCGAGAGTATCCATTAAGAAAAGTCCTGTTTCCGTTCGTTTCAAGAGAATTTCACGTATTGATATTGAACGGAGCTTGCAGCGTCGGCCATCGGGGTTGCCTCGAGGCGGCCGGAAGGAAGCTGCGGGATTTTCTCACGGGGAATGGCGGTACGCGAACGTTGCCTGCCGATGTTCGTTCCATCGTCTATTCGTTCGGTGAGGAGTGTATCTCGGTAAATATTTTCCATCTCGCGTTGCTCAGTTTTTTCCCTATTCACGGTAATAAACGTTTCGAACGAGGTAGGCCTGGTGTCGTTATCGAACGACGAGGCGGGATCGATATTGGAGCAAGTGTCGCTGTTGCTGGCGAAACAGAACGACGCACAGGAAAGGGAACGTTTGATGATCGGTCTGACTGGCGTACAGGACAAAGATACACTTAATCGGTTCGTCAACGCGCGATTCATTCGCCGGCTAATTGCCAGCACAACGCGCTTCTTCGACGCTCGGCGTTCCTCCGTTATCTTCTCGCGTGTCACTGTCCAATTTGTCCAAGTCCCCGCGGATTTATGGCGTTCCCCGCGATCGCTGAATATAAATTCATAGGAGAGAAACGGAGGCGCGATGAAATTGCCGCCGTCCGGTCGAAGGAGGCGGAAGTTATGCGGCTCTTTTCTTAGGTGAGAATTTTTTAGGGATTTCGAGAGTTTCGAGATACGTTCGGTTTTTGAAATTTTTGAGTTTTCCAGGATCGGAGTTTTGGAATTCTCGAGATTTGGGATTTTTAGATTTTGGAATCTAGGGAACTTGGAATTTTCAATTTTCCGAATTTTGGGGGTTTTCAATGCCTGGAGTCCCAAATTGTCCGAATTCTCAAAGCTCAAAGTCCCAAATTTTCCGAATTCCAGAAGCTCAGAGTCCCAAATTTTCCGAATTCCTGAAGTTCGGAGTCCCAAATTTTCCGAATTCCTGAAGCTCGGAGTCCCAAATTGTCCGAATTCCTGAAGCTCGGAGTCCCAAATTTTCCGAATTCCCGAAGCTTAGAATTCTCA
>NW_017100161.1:2419942-2422288 GCF_001263275.1 Habropoda laboriosa | reverse complement strand
TCCGAATTCCTGAAGCTCAGAGTCCCAAATTGTCCGAATTCCTGAAGCTCGGAGTCCCAAATTTTCCGAATTCCCGAAGCTTAGAATTCTCAAAGCTCAGAGTCCCAAATTTCCGAAATTCCCCAAGCTTAAAATTCTCAAAGCTCAGAGTCCCAAATTTTCCTAATTCCTAAAGTTAACAATTTTCAATTCTTAAACCCCTCGAAGCCTAGAATTTCCACTTTCCCGAATTCTTGAATTTTCAATCCAAATTTTCCCTACGACTTCACAAACTTAAACTCACATTCAACAAGTTTCAATCATCTCCTCTCAACTTCAGATACCTTCAGCAAGCAACAGACGAAAGTTTCATTCGCAAGCAGGACTTCGCTACTGTACTGATCAAGATCGCCGCGAATCCTGCGGGACTGGACGTAGCATGGAATTTCGTACGGTACCAACATCCTTCAGACTACCAGATATCTTCTCCGCTATTATAACCAGAGTATCCTAACAAATAACAATCATCCCTCAGATCTCGATGGGAAGGTCTACTTCTAAAATACAAAGCGAACGAGTATACTTTAGGAAGAATCGTCTGTGCGATCGTTTCGTTGTTCAAAGATCGACAAAGATTGCAAGAGGTGATTCTACTTACTTCTCGATGAAATTAAAAAAGAAATTATCGTTAAAAATTTCTTCAACAGGCGAGACAATTCTTTCTGAATCAACCTGATCTAAAGGTGACGGAAAATTCGAAGAGAAACGCGATCGAGGAAATCGAGAACAATATCAATTGGCTGGACGCTAATGTACGAAGCATCGATCGATGGTTACTGGATCATGGTTTCGATTGATACTTTCTCTTTCTCCTCCAGAAAAACTGGAGAAAATGTGAGAGATTTTTCGCGGTTTCGATTACCGGTATCTAAGACAAATATATCATTAACGGAAACGATTAAATATGACCCACCGGTTAGATTAATGTTCATCGATCCATCTAAAGATACGTGACCGGTATCTTTCTCTATGTAGTAGCTTCCAGTTCGATTAACAATTCGTTCCAATAAACGTTTCGCAAACGAGCCGAGTATCATTGCCAATTTTCCCAACTTTACGAGCTTTTGCAAAATTTCATTCACTTCGCATACCAAACACTTTTCACAAAATACTCGAAAATCCCTCACCTTTTCCAAACAAAAATTACAAACACTCGACACAATTCTACCATTTGAAAGAAAAATTAGCAACACACCGAAGCCTCCTCTTCACTTCCCACAAATCTCCAAAAATATTCGCGACACAATTCTCCCAAAATCCCTCCCCTTTTCGAAGCAAAGATTAGAAACACTCGAGACAACACTAAAATCCCTCTACGTGCTTGAAACAAAGATTACCAACACATCAAAGCCTCCTCTTCACATCCCACGAAACTCCAAAAATACATGCCACACAATTCTCCCAAAAATCTCTCACATTTTCCAAACAAAAATTACAAAAATTCGACACAATTCTACCATTTGAAGCAAAAATGATCAACACACCAAAGCTTCCTCTGCACATCCCACGATACTCCAAAAATACATGCCACACAATTCTCCCAAAAATCTCTCACATTTTCCAAAGAAACATTACAAAAATTCTACCTTTTGAAACAAAGTCTACCAACACACTGCTCGCCAGACCTAAAACCACCTCTTCAAGAGCAGCTCGATCGATCACGATCGAGCTCTGACCAAAAACGTGAACACGCTGGCCTATCTAATCGCTGAACGTGAAGGCTCGCGGTAGAAAAAAATCCCGGTGTCACACGGTGGGACAATGTCGAACGTATCGCCACGGGAAGAAGAAACGTCTGAACGTTCGCTGCGTTATCGAGCATTATCGAAATTTCTTTCCATTACTCATTGCCGATATAACCGCCGCGGACCTGGTAAACAACCGGGGAGCAGCACCGTGTTTGCCTTTTCCTCCTCTCGACTCAACAAACTGATACAGCGGCCAGTAATCGGACTGCGAATGATCCTCCGTGTCCTACGACGTAAACTGCTCCGTCTGCGTTCACCAAAGTCGACCAGCAACGATCTTTCGAGTCATCCACGGCACCAGAGATCTGTTCAGAATTTTTGCCAGTTGAGTGGACTGAGAGCAGGTGAGAGAACGAAGGAGTTCGGTTTCGATTCGTGAGCCAGCTTTCCCACTGTTTTCCACTCTTTCTGCAAGTTTCTGACAAGTTTGTTGCTCGGTGTCGATAACTGGAACATAAGGAGCGTAATTTGAAAAACATGACAACACGGAATTTTCAGTTTTCTTCTTACGATGGATATTTTCAACTGATTCACACCTGTAGAATTTACATTTGTCAGT
>NW_017100161.1:2402588-2419805 GCF_001263275.1 Habropoda laboriosa | reverse complement strand
GTTCTTTCTGGTAACTATCTTTAGCGAGTATTAAGTTCGTGCACGCAAAGTGTCGTATTTGTGTTGATTAAAATTAGCGGTATCACTGCTGAGTAATTAAAATGATTCCATGACGTTCGAGGCCTGTTTCGTATGCAAAGTACTTTATCTGTATTTGTACGAAATATTTGGTGGAAGAGTTGTGGAAAGTATTGTTAAGATTGTTGGATTTTCACTTGTGTCACTCTGTTCAATGGAAGCAGCGAACGTGTCCGGTGTGAAGGATGAGTAAAACGGTGCACTATGCGCTGGTTGCATTCTGGGAGAAGTCCGGATGCAAGATCGTGGCGGATTATCCAGCGATGGAGGATCCAGCGTGCAGGGCGATCGCGTTGAGCACGGTTGATGGGTTGAAGTCGGTGGAGAATGACAAAATCAGCCTCGATCGGGGCAAGTAAGCGGGCTAATCTCACTCCTGTAATTCAGTTTCATTGATTTCTTCTCGATTATGTATACTTAAGAATTATTTCGATTATTTTCAATCATTTTACTTGCGAGCTAATTTACGCGAATAGAAAAGCAGAGTATCCAGTTGAAATGTTGGAAATATGTGATAGTAGAAATAGAGGAATCTTGAAGAGCAAGAATTTACTACTACAATTAACATTTTCATTGATAATCAGTTCAATTGTCCATCCTTCGAAAAAATGGCAGTTTCTGGAGAACGCTCCTTGGAAATACCATTCTCCTGCAGATACACGGTGCACGTGCTGATTGGTGAACTGCACTACGCCTGTTTGACATCGAAGCCGGATAGTCCTTCGTCAGCAGCCAAGCTGGAATCCTATTCCCAGGTATTTCTGGAGAGGTTGCGAAGCGTTTACAGAGAACTACCCATCCTGGCAGACCTCTCGAGGGACCTGACCAACCTGGCGGTCATCGACCTCACGAAACCGTTGGCAAAGATAGTCGTACGTTGGACCGTTCGATCTTAGAACCTGTCGTTTCGATTATTAACGGGAATGTCAAAGGCTGAATTATTGAAACTTTCATATAGAATTCTCACTTTTCTAAATTTTCGTTCTTCCGGATTTCCAAATTTTAGAATTTTCAAAGCTTAGAGTTCCTGGAAGCCCAAATTTTAGAACTTTTAAGGCTTAGAATTCTCAAATTTTAGAATTTTCAATTTGCCAGATTGCCAAATTTTAGAATGTTCAAAGCTTAGAATTCTCACTTTCCCAGATTCCCAAATTTTACAATCTTCAAAGCTTAGAATTCTCACTTTCCCGGATTCCCAAGTTTAAGAATTTTCAAAGCTTCAAATCCTCACTTCGCCGAATTCCCAAACACCATCATTTTCAAAGCTTAGAATTTTCACTTTCCCGGACTCTCAAATTTTCCAATTCCCAATTTTTCCAATTTTCCCAATTCCCAATTTCCCCAATTCCCAATATCCCCAATTCCCAAATTCCAAACTCCTCCAAGCAAAAGAGTACAATCACAATTACAAAACTATCACCGTTGGATTATCGATTTCAGGACGAGTACAATCAAGAGGAGAGCAATGTCATCCCAATATTAGAGGGAGAACTGGCAGAAGTTCGAAAGGTCCTGATGGACGGTGTTCAAAAGTTGATCGACAGGGGCCAAAGGTTGGACGATCTCGTTCGAAAGACTCAGAGTTTGCAAATCATGGTAAATCCTTATTGAATTTCACTCCAAGACTTCAACTACCATTCCTCCTATCTTTTATCGAGTATCATTTAGTAACCCATATTCCGCGCTCGCGCGCTCTCATCAAACAGCCATAATTAGATCGCGAGAGCGTAAAGAATATTCATTGAAACTGTCGGCGATCAATAGGAGCTCGTGGTGTCCGCGAGTACGACCCCAGAGCGTTCCAATCATTTATTTCCCCGAGGGTGGTGCGTGTCGAGATTACGCTCTTTTATTTATACGCGCTGAAACGATACCGTTAATTGCGCCAGTATCGAGCACCGATTAACGGCGCGGGAACGCGTGCAACATACATACACACGTTACGCTTTCACTTTGTTCGTCGTATTTTATAATTAAAACTCTCTTTGATAACTTCCGTCTCTTTTCCACACACACACACACACACACACACACAATCGTTTCATTTCAAACATATTCCTATACAATTTACCCAATATAGACAACTTCGTTAAACACTAATAATTCATACGACGAGCAATTTATCACGCATATTTCTCTGCCTCTCTCTCTGCATACAGTCTCGTAAGGATTTCCGCGTGGTGACAAGAACGAGCAAGAAGAAAAAGAACGCGTTGGTGGCGACAATCGCAGCCTCTTTGATGTTCCTCTCCACGTCTCTCCTCGTCGTTCTACTCTACATAGGGATCGTCTGATCTTTCATACTACTCGATCCCGCAGAGAATCGTGGAAATGTACGAAAGAATAAATTATTTATTGGCTGTCACGACCATTTCTCACTTTCTCTCGTTTACCAACCGTTTCTTCTTATCTATCCACGAATAACAAAATTTCTCCGAAATAATTAGTCACACTGTATACATCTACGCACTGAACGTTAATTCTTATTGTCCGAACGTTCTTAACTACGTTCACACGTGGCGACGAACTTCCAGTAATTAGAGGAGCAATTTGAATTAATCGCGATAATTCGCGGACCGAAAAGTAGGTCTTCCAAAATGGCGTCTGTCCAGAAGCTTACACCAGATCACGTTGATCTCGAGGAGGAAATCAAGCTGAGAGATGATCTAGCTGAATCTACCAGACCTTTTTACTTTATCGCAGCGCGTAGAATACAGGTTAATGGTTCCCTGGAGAAAATTCGTGGCCGGTTTCTCTGGCCGATATTTCAACGGACGCGTGAAAAGATAACCTCGCGCGCGATAACCAGCCACTTCTGCGCGAGTTATCGGTGTTATCCGAGAGCAACGCGAGCCTCGCTAATAATAAAGCGTCCGGTGTCGTAACGGGGCTCGCTTTCGCGAGATATCGATTATTTAAGGTCAAGATCGCGACTCATCGATCCAACGAGTCCCCGTTGTTTTCGCTTTTCGGTGAATTCGAGGTGCGATACGAGACACGTGCCTTAAACTGCGTCTCGTTTCACGATCTTAAGAAATCCTTCGAAACCTTACTATAATTTTTATTTACTTTTTCGATCATTCCTTCTTCTCTATTCCAATGGCATTTTCGACTTCCTCAAGATTCGTGAAATTTCTGTCACAATTGTTAAAAAATTGAAAATAATCACGTTCGCAATAAATCCACACTCGATGAGAGACAACGTTATTATCTTCGATATGAACTTGTGAAAATTTCCCCAGGGTCGATCTCTCTTTTTTTTGTCTCTTCGAATTCTTTCTCGCCTCGAGTATACACATTGTGCGTTCGATTTCCATTGAAATTCAATTGCAACGCCGTTCTTCTGGCGGCACGGGTGTTTCAATTGCATTTCGGTTCGCCACTGTAGGCCTGGATGCGCGGCATCCTCACTCGAAACCATTTCCGGCTGTTGCACGAGAGCGCGGTCACTATTCAACGCCATTGGCGCGGTTATCTCATCCGGATCTTCGTCGATCGATACCTGGTTCAATGTGTCCATCAAATGTGGCGGGATTATTACGACGAGATGGCCACGAGGATCCAGGCATTCTGGCGGGGATACTGGATCAGGAAGACTGTCCTCGATATACAGAAGATGAGACGATGGTTGGAGCATGTGTACAAGAAGAACGCAGAAGCCGTGGACAATATGAAGAGGTTTGTCCACAAAATCGTATTTCAACCTCTTTTCAACACACACATTTTTCATTTCCATATCCACGAATATATATGTACATATATGATATACAAGGTGTTTCGGGATACGTGTACAATCTAACAAAATTAAGTCGAAAATCTAGAGTAAATTTGTAGGAACCTAGGGAAAAGTTTCAAGGGACCCAAACGGGAACCCGGAATTCTCGGATTAGCAAGCCGAGGCTTTGCGCACTACGCCAACTCCTCCCCTTCTATTGTCCCTTCGAGGTTTCCTATTTGGGTATGGAGGCCCTGATACTACTGTAGGGATGACCGAGCGTGAGTGCGTTGTTTGTATGAATGCGTTGTCTGTGTGAATGCGTGAGGGTCTATGACCGGAGGTGACAGGTCGAGTGTTTGGGATAGCGCGAAAGATATTGAACGAATGTTTAGTTTTAGTAATCAGGCGAGGAGTGCGTGAGTGCGTGTGTGCATGTATGCAAGATGACATTAGGGCGAATGCGAGGGAGCGAAAGGCAGTATGAATCCAGCGATTGATTGAGCGACATCCTTAGCGTAGCGATATGAACTATTAATAAATATTGTATAGAACAAAGTTCCGTTCGAGTTTACTATCCCTCCTCACATAAATCCCCTACACTACAAAATTTTCTCATAGGGGCTCAGTTTTTGAGAAAATTAAATTTAAAAATTCTGTCTTATAATAACGAATCACGAGATACGAGAGAAGAAGAATGTGATTTCTAACGAAACTGCATTTTGGTATCTTCCACGTAGCCTCTTTCACTAATTCTGAGACACCCTGAGTGATTTTTAGCTAGTAAAATTCACCTAATTAGTGATTTTTTCCCGAGTTATTCGCAAAACTCCTAAATGAAGCTACATACCTTCTTTCCGATGCATTTCTTTCTGTGTTCATCGAAATTTTCCCTCGTTAGATTCCAACGAGAGGAGATAGAGCGCATCCAAGCAGCGATGGAACGCGACTCGATGCAATGGATACTCTTCATTCTCTTCAAAGTAACGTCGAACAGCGAGATAAAAGGAGAAAAAAAGAAAGGTGACGATCTCTCGGTTGCAACACGTAGGAACGAAGTTTCCATTTGTTCAGCTTCATCATTTGCTGAGAACGAAGCAACGGCCAGGTGTGATAACCAGAATCGACAATACCCGCTTCACCCTGATCGAGGAGATGCTGAAATGCTTCGAGTACAGGCGTTACGTGCGTAGAAAGCGGATTTCGCCGGGGAAGAAGTGTCGGGATTGTCAAATTGACAGGAAACCAACGTTGCTCCTGCGGGGAACGTACTACGAGAGGTGCGAGAAAGCGATTCGGGAGATCGAGAGGAACGTGGAAACGGGAGTCGTGCCAATATTCAGAAGTACAGTACCAACACACTTCGTGTCTCGTTTCTCTCGGCCAATTTCAACCACCGCGTACCAATTCGACGCGATTCCAGGCGAGCCGTACGAGAAACACGAGAGAAACGTGCGGAAATTAAACCGGACGAATCAAGCGGCGTGCGAGAAAGTTGCAAAGACCAACGTCGAAACGAGAGAAGATCTACGCGACTTGAGAAAAGAATTTGCTTCCTGTTCAACGGCGAACGATCTCTACGAGCAGATCGAGAAAATGGATTGTCACCTGGACGAGCTTCGTTTCAACTGTCCTATCCATAATCCTCGATGTTCGAAATGAAACCTCCGGACAATCGAGAACGTGAGTATCACGGAAACGGTAGAATTACCGAAAAGTTACAACTTTATTCAAACTTTACATCGTACGCTAAATACAATACTACTACAACTGCTGATAAAGATACTACACTATATATACTATGTGCACGAAAGTCAGTTAAACGCGAGTTAGGCCTTGCAAGCGAGAGGAACATTGATGGGATGAGACATGGAGACGGTCTTCTGCGTGAGGTCAGGGTTCGCGCCTTTCTCGATTCTACGTTTCAGATTCAGAGCCGTGTCGCCCCTCTTCATACAGTGGAACTGGTAATTCTTCGACTTCATCTCGGTGGCGGAGCATCCGTTCGAGCAAGAGTACACCGGACGTGTAGAGAAGCAGATATTTTCGTCACTCTCGAGTACCTTGGTCTTGTACGCGCTGCAACGCTGATCGCCCTTCTTTTGCCCCTTGCTGTAGCCCCAGTTGTCCCATTCGGTGATCGCTCGTCCAGATTCCACTTCGTTGATCACGTTGCTCGGACGTTTCGTTAATGCTCGCACGCATTCGTTGCGGTCGATCGATTTCACAATCTGTAGAATTTCGTCCTCGCACTGGTCCTTGGTCAAAGCGTAGCTGGCGACGAATTGCTGAGGCTTCCTCAGCATGCAGTTCTTAGGGCTGGTGAAGTCGTTGGTCATGTCGCCGTCGAAGTTACCGCAGAGACCACGGATCGAGTTACGGAATTTGTCGAATGCCTACGGACGTATTCAAGTTTCTTGTTAATTAAAGGTAGAATTACGATAGAAGTAATCATTTTCACCGTTGCTCGCGAGTTTTTCGGCACAGTCTGTAATAGCGTGTGTACTGACAATTACCTTGATCATGATGCGCTTTCCATCGAAAGCGATGTCCACTTCGAACTGGTCGGAAACCAGACCCACGGCCTGATCACCAAGCTTGAAGATCTCGAAGATCACATCTTTGTCGCGTCTCTTCTGATAACTCCTGTCCTTGTTCACCTCTTGGCTCTGACCGTTCAGGAGAACCTGAATCATATTGCCTCTAGGCTGCAACAGTATCTCGTCCTTTCCAAGCATGATCTTCACTTCCTTGTGCCCGTCTTCCATCTCTCTGCTCAGAATGCTCACGCTGTCCTCTTCAGACACACGAAGCTTCATCTCGCGATTCTCTGGATTCACCTTCGGGTACGTGGTCATCACCACGTGCCAGCAGTTACCTAATCTCAGTGGGTACTCTTTGCCGTCGAAGGTTTCACCCCTGGTTACGTCCACGATACAGACAGCTAACGAAGAAAATTACTCGTGAGGTATGTCACACCCGAGTCAGTCTAAACGTTCTCCGATATACTCACGTTTGTACTCGTCGTAGATCAAGTTGGTCATGGCCGTGCTCTTGTCACCAGCCACCAGCAAGTCCGCCGCGTCAATTCCAAAATCGGACAGCTCGATATCGTTCGAACGAATGTCCATGATTGGTGTGTGAATTGTCATCGTAGCGGTTTCAAAGTTGTCGGAGAGTTTCGCCTTGATGTCGATATTCTTCTTGCCGGCGTTCTGTGGTTTCGTCAGGTCCACATCCACGTCCAGGATTTCCGAGCTTCCGATCTGACCAAGGATCAAGTTGCCTAGATTCTGCAGTTCCTCTGGGATGTTCTTGATGGAAATGTCGATCTTGTCCAGTATCATAGAAAACGCCGCGGCGGTCTGACAAGCTTTCAGGATCTTGTTGTCCTGTTCCATCTGCTTTTCGCACTCTTTCATCAAAAGAGAATCTTTGATCTTTTGTCTCAGCTGATCGCTCTGAACAGCCTTGCCCATGACGTTCAATTGCTTGCCGTTGGCGCAACTCTCTCCGTAGCGTAAGTCCACGTCGAATTCAGCTTTGGGTTTCGTTTGCATAGCCTGGTGGTAGGGGAACACGGAGTCTGGGGTAGTTTTACGTTGAATAGCAGTGCAGAGATCATTTTTGAAGCTAATCGCGGGAATGTCGGAATGCCAGTAGATCAAGGTTCGTGCCTTGCTCTCCATGTTGCTTGTAGACCTGGCGAAGGTGAAGACGTTGTTTGTTCTCCATTCACCTGGTGTGGCCAATTGCACGTCAACGACGTACGACTGCGCGGATTTCACTCCTTTGGCAGCTTCCTTCAAGTATTGATCCCTACGATCCTTGCTGTTCGCTGCCTTCGTAGACGGTTCCACGGCTTTAGCCATAGGTGTCCATTCTTCGGGTATTACAGCGTCAGACACCATGTCCATTGTGTCGTAGGCCACGGTGAACACCACCGGATCCTTCTGTTCGTCTCTCAAGTTCAGAGACAGGTCCATCTTGCAGTATTTATCGTCGTCCATTTTCCACAGGTTCCACATCTTCTCGATTACAGTCTCGGAGTTCGTTGTCCATAGATTTTCGTCCGATGTGTCAGCTTCCAGGTCCAGTTTCATGATATTATCATTTTTCAGATAACTATTCTTAACGACGTCGTCGGTGAGCACTTTGTGCGTATTCTTCTTCTCCTTTATCAGAGGACGCAGGCTCAAGATGTCGTGATTCGAGGTGTACGGGATCACGCTGTAGTGGATCAATCGGGCCTTCTCGTCCCCTTTCAACGGCCAGACCTTCAGTTGCACGCTGCGTTTAGGTATATTCACGTCCAGATCTATCTTGACCGGGGCGAACGCCTGGAAATTCACATCGACGCCGGCGATGAAGTGCTGGTGCTCAAACGGAGCGACGAATCCAACTCTTCCTTGGATCTTCTTCGCGTAGGTCAGACGCATGTTCGATTGACCGGTGAGCTGCTCGCCAGCTTTCAACTGGAGCTTTCCAGTTCCGCTGATCTTGTATAGAATAGGCACTCTGAAGGTGTAGACGAACGGTAGACCGGTCTCGGTAGGGAAACCGAGTGTCACGTCGTACGATTGTAGTTTGTTCATGTTCATGTATTTTTCGCCTTTCGACGACATTATGTATTGCGTCACCACTGAAACATTATCGAAAATAACGCGTTATTATACCATTAGCCTAGGAATGTACTATCATTCGGTTAAACGAAAGAATTCTCTTTCATTTTCGTTTGAAATTGTATTTCTAGACACTTACACGACGGTAGCCTGCGTATAGTTTCTCTATCGAAGGTAATGAACCCCGACCTGAACTTCGTGTTCATTTGCACGTTTCCTTCAAACGGGATAGGCTCGTCAGCGATTAGATTCAGCTCTTCGGCGATCCTCTCAGCTGCCAGTTTGACGGAAGACTCCATGTCGCCCGTGGTGAGGAAGTTCGACAGCCTAAGTGGTACCACGCTCGAGATCATCGCCATTAATACAGTGGGTGGTATTTTGAAGTCTCCGTAAATGGAGAACCAGCCAAGGTACATGGTACGAGGGATAAAGCTGTCGTCGCTACCGATATAATTGAAAATCAGATGAGAGATTATATTCTTGTCCTTGTTGATATTTTCAGTCATGTAGCTGTGAGAGAATTGTGAGCTGTAGTCGCGAGTGGTCAATAGACCGGAAGCTGCGCGTGCTTTCTGCGCCAGTTCTTGATATTGAGGGTCGATCAGTTTAGCGAGGCTGTTGATAGTCGATTTCACCGCCGAGTTTACGTGCATGTTCGTGTCTATGTTGGTGAACTGCGCCATGCGTTGCAGCATGTTCAACGGAGGGTTGGTCTTCATCAGTAGGAAGACAGCTGTGCAACGCACCTCGTGGCTCTCGGCTGTGTTCAGGTAGATCTTGTACAGAATTGAGCGAGCCAGTTTCGGCGAATTCTCGGCCAGGCTGCCTAAAGCAGCGACCATCAACGTTCTCTGGAACACTGTCACGGGTTCCTTCCCCTCGATGTAAGGTTCCAACACGGAGACAATCTTGGGGTGGCCAATTTTGCCCAGAGCTATGACGTACATCTGAATCCTACGGCTGTCGCGTTCCTTCACGACCTTCTTCAGCTCGCGTTCCAAGTGAGGGATGTACTCGTCCACGAGGGTTTGATCGTGTTTGGACGTGAGACGACCGAACGTGTGCACCGGGTAACGATTGTGAAGGCTCTTGGTGTTCACTTGCGATAGGCGAACCAGATCGGCGAACGATATCAAAGCTGCGGTGCTCAGATCTATGTCTTCTTTCACCGTTGGATTGGTGGCCAGTTCCTGAGAGACAGAGAATCCTTCATTCTCGGAGAATCTTATTTTCCTAGAAGCTACTTAAACGAGAATACTCACGAAAAGAACTTTGACGTATTCGGCAGTCGGTGTACGAGCAGTCTTCGGCAGCCTGTACAGGATGTCTTCGGCTTCGGAGACTGAAATCTCTTTCTTCTCGATCCAGTTCTTGATGATCAACAAGGCTGGTCCGGTTCCAGCTTGAGCGATCGCGTCTCTGAACACAGCCCAAGCGTTCTGCACGATAGCCTGCGACTTGTCGCTCGATTTCAGCTCGTTGGGAGAGAAGTGCATGGTATTCAGCATCTGGCTGATCTGTCTCCTGCTCATGGTGCGGATCAGGCTGCAAACGACCGTGAATTTGTCGAGGGTATCCTCGTTGGGCATGTTGCTCGGATCTTCCAATTCGTTGGCTATCTGGAAGACAAGCTCCTTGATCGCCTTTGTCACGTCAACCTCGCCAGACTTGCCGATGAATTTGCCCTGGTAGCCGATGAAATTAGGCAGCAGAGGATTCTGCGGAGCATCCTCCAACGTTGGTTTCGGTTGCCAGAACGTGTTCTCCTCGCTGCTAGAGATAGAGCTGCTGGACGAGCTGGCGGAAGCGGAAGAGACGCTTCGAAGGTTCTGCTCGTTCTTCACTTCCTTGTTCTTCACTTCCTCGCTCGAGCTGATCGAGCTGAGGCTGTCCGAGGTCAGTGTTTGCTTCGAATTCAGCGAGACTTTGTTGATTCTACGCTCGTCCACGTCTGAGAAAGGATTGTCGTAGACGTAGACCAGGTTACCGATAGATTCTAGATTGCTCGACGAGGACAAAGGCTTTTTGATCTTCTTCACGTCTCCGAGAGTCAGGTTCATCCTGCTCACAACCACTCCGTTCTGATAATCGTATAATCGCGGGCTGATGAACATCTTGCTGGTAGTCACCGAAGATTGAATGGTGAAAGTCTTCAGATCGCCAGAGATGATGACTCTACTCGTCGACGATTTCTGTAACCAAGAAGAGTCATTTTTCTCAACGAATCAAACGACGATACCAAACGATCCCAAATATTCCCAGCAATCTGAAAAAAGCTACACTCACCGAAAGGAACTTTCCATTGTCGTTGGATCCAGGCTCCCAATTGTTACTGCCAGAGATGCCGAAGTGATAATTCATCCTTTGATCGCACTTCTTGAAGTTCTTCGTTTTCATGATGTCAATGTGCTGTCCGTCGCCCTTCAACTGTGGCACAGGTACCAGTTCTGGCTTCATGTGAAGCTCGCGATCAGTCAAAGGTGTGACGTCGTAGAGAACCTCACATTTACCACCCACGGAGTCCTCCATGACTCTGAACGATCCGTAAGGCTCCTGGTCGTTGGGTACTTGGACATCCTTGCTCTTCACCACGTTCTCACCCTGACTATCCACCTGCAGCTGGCTAATTACACTCTTGAGCATGTTCACCTCCCAGGTGGGTATGTCGCGTTCGACGAGCACTTCCTTGATCACGCCGTGTTTCAGCCTGATCTCGAACGGCCTGCCGGACAGAGGCAGATCCTGGAGATCCAACATCTGATCGGAGATGTGAGATTCCCAGCCTTCCGGCAGAGAATTGTGAACACGAGCATATTGACACTTGGACAGTTTAGCTGTCAACGTTCGCTGGTCCTTTGCGTGCACCGTTAGCAGAGCCTTGATCAGGATACCGGTGTACTGGTCGGATAACTCCAAGCTCGTCAGCGTGCGACTTCGTACAAGGTAGGTGTACTCGTTGCCAACCTTCCAGCCATGATTGTAATCGGCTGACGCTATTCCCGCTGTGGAAACGCCAAGATTTCGTGGAGATTAGTTCGACGTGGTTCAGGTGTACCGACGAAGTTCCTTCAGTTCGAGGGGTGATGCGATTGTAGACGGTTTTTGGTCGTTTTTCGAGTCGAGAGAAATGAGAATTGAGAAATTTTTGACCGAGGCTTCTTTCGATATTTCAAAAGATACTCTAGAGTGAAAAATTGTAGAGGTGGGGACGGGGGAGGTAGAAATTCGGTTGAATTATTCACAGTTTCGCAGTGGGAATGATCGAGAAGCGAAGAAGATCGATGCGAGATGTGGGCGGTTTGTCTGACCACAACTTTCCACTTCCACTTACCAAGTACTATGAGCGATAGAGGTAGCCACATGTTGAACGCCGTAGCAAAGCAGCAGTGACGGTGCGTCGCGGCAGTTTTGCAACATTTATACACCCCGTTTAGCAAAGTCAGCAACAAAGTTGATCGATGGGGAGAGCTTCCTTGAACTTCAACAACCAAGACACGATATCTACGAACTTTTTCTCCCCTTTGGTCCCCTATCTCTCTCTACTCGCTATTGGAATTCGCTAGAATCCGTTCAAAAATGCACACACGACAACACGTGGGGTCAGGAGGTTCTCCAATATTTATAAATAATATTCGACAAAGTCTAAGCCGTAGCGTACCTTATCGTATCGCCTGTGCCGCTATTTCTAGAAAACGACGTTAATCTCGAATCTTCGTTCTACATACAATGGGGGATTCTCGGTTGAAACGAATAATAGAAAGATCGTAGGTTATCGTGAAAACCTTCGAATTAACGTGAACAAACAATCGTTGCTTGTTGTTCATCGGAGTCCTCGTTAAATGATTTCCAGAGAATGGAAAATTAATCGACGGAACTGCGTGTCGTACGTAAAAATAGTATTTATTAAAACAAGTATTAATACAATATCGATGTATTTGTTTCGTATTGAACTAATTATTTAACCTTAATTCGATCTTTTAATTTTAATCACATCTCTCTCTCTCTCTCTTCTTTTTCTTTTATTATATATACTATACATACAAGCACTGTTCTTCATTCTTAACAATAATCATACATCTCACGAACGGTAATACTTTAAACATATCGCATACAATTGTCGCGTTTCATAAATATGTATATATGCAGGTTTGCAGATTAAATTAATCGTTAATTAGCGCGTACGAGCAACGGCTTCCCGCTGGGACACGTGTTGTTTCCGGTCTCGACGTCCATTTGAGAGATCGTCGCCTTCAGAATCGTCCTGGTGTCTTCGTACTTCTGAAACCAGACAAATTCCACTCTCGACTATTCGTATCGATGCAAAGAACTTGAAATTTTCACGTAGACTTTTTGAAATCAAAGAAAAACACGTGTCTGTGTTATTTCTGTTAACAGGTTGGCCACCTGTGACCGGAGATTGTTTCCTCGATGGTCGTCAGATACCGGAGAGCCGCAAACGTTTAGAACAATTCAAATAAAATGAATATCGTCGACTAAGAATTTCGAACATCGTAGCAAACTGGACGTTATTTTCAATTTAAAAAATAGTAATAATGAAGCGTAATACAATACTATGCTCGGAACGATGAAAATTTTCTTCAGACAAAAAGAAGAGTCCTCGTAACGGTGTAATTGAGGAAATAATTCGGAACGTTCGCGATGATTCGAAAGAGTGACGATTAAACCAGGCACGTGCACAGCTGCTGATAAAACTGATGCACGCGCGTTACCTCTTCCCCTTATCGCGACCTTTTCGCGAAGTCAGAATTTCGCGTTTCATCCAGAGAAACAGACTGCACTTCGCGCGAAGTTACGACACTTCGATCTTCGCCGGTTACTGTCATACTTTCCCGATGCGTTGCGTTATTATCGCGTCGATTCGCCTTATCGTTAACCGTTGCGCAACAAGAGAAGCTTCTAATCTACCAACTTTAAATTTCACTTCACTTCGAATGCAAATTACTCTTCTAAATAGTGAACTGTACTTATAAAATTGCATAAATATTTTTTGAAATTTTTGTCTGCAACTATTGACATTTTCAGCGATCTCTGCGTTATTTTACGAGGATAAATAAATAAATTATCACCTCTTCGACGCCAATGTTCTTGTAAAATCATATAAATAATAGTATTTCTTTTTCTTCTCTTTTCGTTTCTAATTATCGGTATTTTCAGCGACGTTTGCGTTATTTAATGACGATAAATAAATAAATAATCACCTCCTCGACGTCAATGTCCACCTCTTCGAGGACCTCGTCCAAAGTGGACACCACATGATTGACATTTTCAATGGTGAACACCATAGGTGGCTTCAGTTTCAGGATATTGTCGTCTGGACCGTCGCTGCTTATGAGAATCTTCTTGTCCTTCATCCTCGAGACCACGTGCTTCGCTTCGGCTGTCGCTGGTATCCTCTTGACCTTATCGCGCACCAACTCGATACCAGCGAACAATCCAACACCGCGAACGTCACCGATGATCTTTCGCCGCTTCGCCAGCTTCCTCAGTTCCGTCATCAGATGTTTGCCGACGTTCAACGCGTTCTCTTGAAGATTTTCCCGCTCGATCACCTCCATCACGGCGTTCGCGATCGCGCAAGACACCGGATTCCCGCCGTACTGCGTTTCCACAAGAGAAAATTCGGACATAAGCGAGGGCCTTTCTTTTTCTTAAATTAGCTATTACTTTGGGTTGAAATTTAGGTAGAAAGAAATTGGGTTTGCAAGAGGATTCGCGATTGTGTAGATCATGGAGGGATCTTCCAGGTATCTCTGTTGTGGTTGTTCCTTTTTCAGTCTTTTCAAGGTATTTTTAATACTTTAAAGGACTAAAGGAATATTTTCAAAGGACTCTGAATGGACCATCGAATTGAAAATAATTAAAGATAGAAGACGACAACCGATACTATGATTGTGAAAAATTGACGACACTTTTCTCTTTTTTTCCTAATTTGTAAAATTTTGAGTGTCTCACCGTGTTGAAGTACTCTATTCCAGTGTCCTTGAAGCTGCCAGCAATGGCGGGGGTCGTAATAACCGCCGCCACGGGGTGTCCATTGCCCATAGGCTTCCCTACGGTCACAATATCCGGAATCACGTCTTCGCCGAACATTTGGAAGGCCCACATATGGCTGCCAACCCTTCCAAAGCCAACCTGAACCTCGTCCGCGATGCAAACACCACCGGCTTCTCTGACGTGTCTGTAATTTATCCAGATTAACAGATCTTCGCCGTTTTATTTCACAATTATCTCGTAATTATCTATACATCACTTAAAATAATTCGAGAAAATTCGATTATTTTACATATCGCATACTTGTGAATTCAGAATGACGAAAGAGATGGATATGTACCTGTACGCATTCCGGAAGTAATTGTGAGGCGGTAGAATTTGTCCACCGACAGACATCAAACTCTCCGCTATGTAAGCGCAAACACCTTTGCCTTGGTTCTTCAGGTTCTGGCAGATGTTCTTCACATCGTTGGCATACTTCACGCCGAGATCCTCGCCAGGGTGGTCAATTTCACGGTACAACCCTCGATAAACGTCGGGACAAGGTGCCTGGAAGCAGAC
Organism: Habropoda laboriosa; assembly: GCF_001263275.1. NCBI lineage: Eukaryota > Metazoa > Arthropoda > Insecta > Hymenoptera > Apidae > Habropoda > Habropoda laboriosa. Next base: position 2,404,817 of record NW_017100161.1, on the reverse strand, counting down.
GAAGCAGAGAAATTCGTTTAATAAAATCTTCCTAGTGGCTCCAAAGCTTCGCTGTCAACCAAAAATTCGCCATTTCGACATTGTGTACGTAAGTAGGTTGCACTTTATCTTTCGTAGAAAAAAGTATTGCTAAATTTGAAATTTCTTACCACGTGAACCCAGCTTTTCTTTCCAGGCCCGTTCGGCTTGTTGAACTTGTACGGCGATATATCGATCATCGAGGTCAAATGGCCGTGATAAGCACTAAAAGCAAGAAAGAAGAACGTTGATCGACAGCCACTTTTTCAGCCACCGCTGTTCTATCAAGCTCTCCCTCTCTCTAACTCTAAGAGTCGTCTTCAGACGTGTGATCCTCCCTTTGCAAACGACGTCGACGAGGGCGAAATCTAAATGAAACATAGCGTCTCTTCGTGGTTCCTGAAAATCTCATTTCATCTCTCTCTCTCCTCTTCGCGGTCACTGTTCGGCGAGATTGTGAAAAAGAAGATTCGAGGCATTTTACATTCGCGAGAAATGCCCTTTTCTCGATCCCGAGGAGACACGTATACACTTCCGACACTGTCACCTTCCAGTATCGATAATGAACAAGGCAAAGGGGAGTACAGGCTGCTACGAAAGCCACGTAAGATTACGTTATCAAAGGATGCAGCGTGGTTCACTTGTCAAGCGGATAGACGAATACACTAGTGGACACTAGGCCAGCGCAGCTGCAAACGTGAATATGATAGCGAATCGGTGGCGCGTGTTGGCGAAGATACTGTCGTGTGTAATTCATGTTCTCAAGTATCAAACTTTCATAGGTAAGTCTCCTTTCTTAGCTTCATTTCGTCTACGTTGGAATCCACAAATTTGCCATTTTTCTTCTTTACAAACTTTCTCGAGCTTCTCGAGTTTCGAAGAAATTCCGAATCCCTAAAATTCTCCAGTGTCTTACGTTTAATCTAAATCTCGAATTGGAATTTTTCAGATCTAGCAAAATCTGCTCTATTTATCAAACGCTAAGATTAGACGCGTAATCTTCGCGAATCGCGACGCGTATCCTCGCCAACTCGGCCACGCTTTTAACAACGTAATCTCACTTGTCACGTTCGAGCGAATTACTCTTGCGAAAGACCCCTTCGCCCTCCTTCGTTCACAACACACTCCTTCGATTCGCCACTTTTCTCATTGTCAACATTCATCTGGACGTTTCCATGGCGCGAGATGGGTCCCTCCTCGGCTCTATCAAGATAGAAAATCACGTACTGTGGCCTGCATTTTTCATTCACGTTGCTTCGTTCTCTTGTCGTGTGGCATACGTGTCACGTAGTGTCACCTAAAACGACAATAGCTTTACTGTGTGCGCGCGTGTCTGTGGTGACTTCACACGACGTCTCGCTCCTTAGTCTCTCTATCGCGACATCCAGGCCTGCATCCGGAATCATCTTCCAAGCGTATTTTCTCACTTTTTACCAGACGAGAATCGAACGGCTGTAAACAAGCAAAAAAGAAAACCCACACGATTAGTCCTGCTTTGTTGAGCACAAGGGGCCTGGCTGAGACTGACAGAGACTGATCATCGTAGCCTGAAATCATCGTGTTTTCCTTTTACGATTATAGAGATCGGCTTATACTCACTGAATATTTGCCGCGTGATCGAAAGGAGTAAACGAACGCTCCTTGATTAAAGAAGGATATTCTCTTTTCTTTTTTTTCTGTTTCCCTTCGGTTATCGAGGAACGCACGTTCAGTCGAGAAAGCCAAAAGCAGCGGTGTACGGTTTACTTTGAAAAATATTCCGACGATATTCCACTTAATTCCAAAATCATTTTTCCTTGTGACATTCGCCTAATCGAAATTACATCGAAATAGAAAAATACTAATATTCTTCATATTTCTCACGACGCTTCTTCCCTGGTATCCAAATATTTTTCAGAATAACCGTGCGTATTATTAAAACGACGACGATTTCGTTCTCTAAACGAACCTGAAATATCGCAAACATCGCACGAAAACATCTAAATATCCGCTACTAATCGCTAAATCCTCGTCGAAGAACGAAATCGTCGCGTCGGTATTTCCGGTCTCGTTTCCTCTCTCTCTTTCTTTTCGTCGGCAGCAGGTGAGTCTTTTGTGTCGCGACACGCATCGAACTCGATCACTTACTGATCCAGAGTGATGATATCCTTGTTCTTGGTGTGAGTCTCGGCGAGACGGAGCGCGAGATCGTTGGCCTCGCTGCCCGAGTTC
>NW_017100161.1:2378794-2402466 GCF_001263275.1 Habropoda laboriosa | reverse complement strand
AGTAGCGAGGTCAGACGACGCGCGCAGATTACCAGATCGTCGTGGAGGAAACGGTTGTTGGTAGAGAGCAACGCCATTTGTTCTTGACCAGCTCGAACCACGGTTGGGTGACAGTGGCCCACTGTAAGTCGATTTTTATTTTTTTATTCTCTCATTTCCTCGCGTTGATTCATTGGACGTTAGGGGTACTTCAGGTTTGCTCTTTTTGATAATAGCCAAATGTATGGAGAATTAGTTGAACGTTTCTTATCGTTCGAGTGGTACTGGATAAGGAATGTAATAAATGTTTGTTAAATTCGTTGAATATTAATCATACTTCCGTCTTTTCTTTGCGATACGTGGTAAAATACATATGTGCAGAATTAGCTTCAGGTTTCTTGTCATTCGAGTGATTTGAATATTGCATGAATTATTCAATGCATAAATGCTAAATTTTCGATTTAAAAACGGACTACTTGTTATAAACTATAATTGCCTTAGGGTTGATAAGATAGCAATTTTTTTTTAAATCACACTCAAAATTAGCTACAAATCCTGAAATTATTTCGGTAACGTAGAAAATATTCGGAATAAATAATCCACTATTTTCTCGATAGCCTGAAAAATTTAGGTTACTGCGAATGGATACGAATTTTTCCACCCTTTACTCGAAGGTACGATCGAATATATGGTATTAAAACTGTTAAAATCGAAGTAAGTTTCACAGAATGAATGTGCAAATTAATTTCACAGGCAATAAAAATTGCAGACCTGGTGTATCACATTAGAATTGTTCAAATCGAAAGTTAAATTTCTGATAACAAATTCTTTTCTTCCATCGCGTACAAAATAGTGCAATTCTCTCAAAACGCGTAAATTTCGAAATAAACCGAGCTAACAGTGGGAATAGTGGATCGAACACTTCGATTATCGTATTATATCTACTATATCGTACCGTGAGCAACATTGTTGATACAATCCAAGTAACGATTGCCCCTCTCGTCGTACATGTACTGTCCCTCGGCGCGTACGATCTTCAATGGGTTCGATTTGTAGAACAATTTGCATGCTTGCCTGCAAAAACGATCGTTTCTCCTACATTCCCAATCGATATCACAGAAAAACGTCCAATCAACGCAATATTTACCCGATATGACGATCTCGAAGGCGAATAGTCTCCGTTTTTGGCATTTGCTCCAAAGATTCGGCCATTTTTCAACAGAAACTTCCCAATGAAATCCTAAGAAAGAACAAAAAAAAAAAAAGAAATTTTCGTTGGAAATTTCAGAAACTATTCGAACTAATCCAATAGTTTGCCAAAAGTTTGCAATCACCTCCCACTTTTCATCGATATTAAATCTGCTGCTAATTTTTTATAGATTTCAAGTTTATCTCAATTCTACGTTTATCAGTTGATTCGAACGATAAGAAATTCTCAAAGTCGCTGACTTTTCTCTCGAAATTTCTGTGTAAATTGCAATGCTCGGTGATTCCAAACTTTTGGATTGTTGTTATCACGGTTGTTCTTCAATATAGTAAGCTTTACGTCGTTTCAGATTGCACGATTCATACGAACGCGAAGATGTGTGAAATATAGGCGATAATCTTTGGTATAGAAGGACGGATATCGGCCGTTTCCCCATGGGATAAGTAATTTTCCAGCGGCTGATAAGTGCACGTGACTACTACGTGAAAGTAGTAGTATATCCGTACGTTCTTTCGTCCATAGTCCCCCATACCGCGAGATAAATTCTCATTCTACGAAACAATCTGCTCGGTATCGCCGATTCGTTTCATATGGAACGGAGTCTTTTGCGAGAAAACAACAACTTCGATCGATCGAGTAGCAAGAAACGTGAGTAACGATAAAACGTTTTTTGTGGAAAATATATGGCAACTTGGACATTGAACTTGTCGCGATAGAAGCAGCTTGGTTTATGCAATTCTGTGAATAAGTAGTTACAAACGTGTTCGAAGTATTCTTTTCGCTGTTATCGTTACTGCGCTTGTTTTTCGCCGAGATAAAATGTTTACTATCTTTTATCTAGGATGGGTGAAATATGGGTAACGAGATAGCCTCCCATTGTGATCTTGAAATTTTAACGAAATTCTGAAGTATTTTGGAAATTTCGGTACAGTACTCTTCGCGATGGTATTCGAAGAGTACTATACACACGGTTCGTTCGTTAAAATGTTTGTCTAAGAATTTTCTTAAAGCTTGACAGAAAATTAACACTCCACAATAATCCGTTTATACTAATAGTATGAAAAATGTCGACACTATTCCCCTATTCTTTCATTCGAAAATTATGCAAACAATCCTGGAAGAAGAAATCCAAATTTGTCCAAAAATTATTTATCCAAAAGTCAACTCCCACAATCCACAAACCCAGAAGAAGAATTAAAAAGGTTCCCCAAACAGAGGCATATTTATTTAAAGGTAGAAAAATCAACGAAAAACAAACTCCTACAACCTGCAAACACAAATAAAAGCGTGAATAAAAATATATAGAAAACACTGCAATTAGTAACTCGTGTATCTAGAAATAAAAGAATTAACATAAACAAAAATCCTACAATTTAAAATTTAAAATAAGAGTTAAAAAAGAAAATTTGAAAATACGAATTTAAAATTGCAAAAAAAGCTCCTCAAGGGAAGTGAGCATGATCTAATGACTCAAGGATCGACGAGAGGCAAACTCCAACGACCGATAACCGAAAAAATTAAAAATAGAAAGAAAAGAGACAAGAGCGAGAAAAAAAAATGTCTCGAGTCATCGTGAAACGCCCACGCGGCACGATTGTAGGAGCAGAAGTCAGCGGGATCCTACCTGAACTCGTGTAGTAATCGTAAAGTGTCACAGTTCCTCGACTTCTGAATGCAGTCGTCAGCTGAGTGCCGCGACCTACTCCGGTGACGTCATATATAGCGCGTTCCCACTGGCTCGTTTGGCAGGTGGTGGGGGATGGCGGGAGGCTGCGCGCGCATTCCTTTCTCGTCCCTTTTCCCGCGCTTCTGCTCTGTACCCCTACGAGTTCGCGATCCGTTGGCGCGTGTACGCGCGTGAAATTTAGATCGATCGAGATTTTTTCCATTAGAACGTATTTTTAGCCACGCTGCCCCTCCTCGTCCGCACTTTTCAACACTTCAAATGTAAATACTCTAGGATTATTCCACGGGGTAAATAAGAAGGCGGTAATTAGGGGAGAGTGTTGGCGTGGCGTAGAATTTTTCGGTAGCGAGTATTTTTAACGTGTCCATGTGGTGCGTTCGATGCGAGAAAGGCGGTCGGAGAGGTTAGGTAATTGGGAAGACGGATGATTTAGGAAACATCTTTATTCTTTCGTAAACGTGTTCTCGAAAGAACATTTTTTGCGATGTATCTTGGCGCGTGGGTGTGCCTTCAAGTGGTTGTGTTGCGTGCTTGGTCGAAGAGTGGATTTGAAAGAATGATTGTTCACGTTTGAGAGAAAGTACGTGTAAAAGGTTATGTCAGATTTGTCCAAGAGTGTTTCTGGTGTTCTATGCTGTACCTATTTGAGGAAAATCGAGCGATAAAGAACGTAGCTTCGTAACAAGGTAACGTATTATCTAACGATACGCTAATGCGCAATAAATCGATTCTAAAAGTATAGAGAGGATGTAACGTTTAATTATCTACGTATTAAGCTACAAACGTAGTAGAAATGAAACGGTATATCTTTACGTAACTTTTCGCTCTTATTTCGCTTTTGTTTTGCGAAAAGAACACTCGATAGGGCTGTGACAGGGCAACGTGAGGTTAAAACGGAATTCCGTTAAAAGTGCAACGAAGAATTATGCAACCTCGAACGAGGAAACTGAAATAGAACAATTATACGTCGGCTCTGAAGAGCAGCAACGCGGATAAAAGCGTGCTAAGAGAGGCAAATTAGAATGAACAAGTGGGCAGACATCAATGATACAAAAGGGAAACTGAAATGGACTCGTGTATTCCACATGCTAGAAATAATCCTGATAGAATTATAAACGTGGCAATGAAGAGAAAAACGGAAATAGAATCACCTCGCTTGACCGTGAGTGAATAGAGATGCAATAGTTCTTGTTTTCTACGATGTACGATATAATGGTAGAAACGCGAACGGCAAAATCGAATTATGATGATTCGTATATTAATTGCATCGTGAAAATAGCGAATAGGAATATTCGAACAACAGATAACTGGCTTCGTTTCACGGAATCGCGATCGATCGCCATTGTTGTTATCGCGTTACATAAAACAACGTATTGCTATCGCGTTGCATAAAATCGTCGAATTTCAGGCGTTACTCATCGTTGCTATATCGACATTTCGGACAAACGTCACGAATTGTGCATGTACAGGGTGGTCCATAAGTCACTTTTCTGTTTACAAATTGAATAAACGTTTAAAAAAAAAAAAAAAAAAAAAAAAAAAAAAAAACAGAACAATGTTAAAAATCTGAAACAAAAATTGTGAAATATACGATAGAGAAAGTGTTGCTGAATTTTTAAACGGTAAAACGACTTTAGAGTCAGCCTTATAATACAAAATACAAAGTACAATAGATATAGAAAGAAGAAAATAAAAGAGTATATTTATTTTCTTCCCTCCACGAGATACAATTATTGCTTTTGATTTAGGGCAAGGCTTTTCAGTTAGATCACTTTACAACGCTTAAGAAACAAAAAGTAGATAACTGCTCTCAATTATCGTTAAGCTAGTCGCTGCTCTATCTAATTGGGCTTTTTTAACAAAAATACGCGATAACGATAGCGTGTGACCTAAAATCGCGCGAAAAGTGGCAAACAATATGAAAACCTATGAAAATCAACAAACATCGAAATAACAATATTATCGATCGTTCGAAAGTTTAACGAACCCCTCGAATTCTCTGCAGTTCTATATTTAAAATAAGACTGAGAAAAGAAATTCAAAGAATGTCTCGCAATCTTCGAGTTTACGAGGTCCAGTTTGATCGTCGATCATCGATCTTGTTTAGCCCGCGAACGTGCGAGTGTCGTGATTGTATCCGCGGCCAATTACGTGGCCGCGCGATAAAACCTGCCCACATTGCGTGGACGCGCTTCTTACGAGTCACTATCGTTCGCAAACATACCGCGATCGATTTCACGCGTTCGCGCGTCTGGATCGCGATCCTCGCGAGCACGCGGTCGGTATCACGCTCGACCGCAAATTTGCGGTTAGAAACTTGGCGATTTTTTTGTTTTTTTCAAAATATAAACTGCCAAATTTCCGAGATAATTTGGAAATTGGATTTTGCAGAATCGAGTAGAAAATTAAAAGAGAAAGTACATATCGAAAATTTCCGTACGTAATAATGTAAGGAACTAGAATTAAAACGATAGAAAATATAAAAAATAAATTTGTCTGATGATTAAAATAAACGCGATTGTAATTGCAAGACTGGACCACTTTCTTCGATTTCTTTTCGTTACACTTTTTAATGGAATTTCTTTCTCTCAATTAGGGTAACCAATATTCCACCGTATCTCACGCGTGTATCCTTCTCAATTTCAGAGATATTTCCGAGGCAATATTTGCGGTCGGCAATTAGCTACGCAATCAGACGACTTGCTTGCTAGGCGAAAACGTAGGTAAACTCTACCTGATCTCGTTGTTTTGCAACGAAAAAAAAAGAAGATTGTAAATTAGACGGGCGTGATTTACAGTCTACCCTATTGTTCTCTCGAAACGTACCAAAAGAAAATATTTCCCACGATACACGGTAATTAGACCCTTTATCACATTCTCAACGAAGAGGAACAGAGAGTTGATCAAAAACACGAGTGAGAGTCACTGAAACTCGCACGTCTATTGATAGTTTCATGCAAAGCAGGCCGACCTCGTATATAATAATCGCCTGACATTGGCATCGTGACTGATAAACGAGGCTAGGAGACGTTTAGACGCGTGTTTTTCCTCCGTTCTAAAATTCCGAAGAGCTATCAACGAAAATCCTGCAACGCACGAATTATCCGTTGCTAATTTTACCAACTGTAACAACAAGTAGACACTCGGCGTCGAACTTTCCTCCCATCTTTTGTTCCATTTTCCTATCTGGAAAAACATCCTATTCGATTCCGATTCGCGTCGTGTTTAGACTGAGCAATCTATTTTTCTGTTTTTCAATCGGAACCTTCTAATGGAAAGTTTCTCGACCGCTTTCAACGTTATCGGCATTGTTGATACGAGGCACGAATGAACGTGAACGATTCCATTCATCGATCGCGCGTGGAAATGATCAAACAGAGAGAGGCCTGAAGATACGCGAAGAAATTTCCCCGATCCCAGCTCCTTCCTAAATCATTCGACGAAATTTCAATTTTTGCTTCTTTGTTTCTTTCTAATAAAATCTTTCGGTAAATAAGACAAGACAGCCAATCTAATGTAAAGAAACAGTATTTCAAAAAGTCAGGCTTACCTGTAATGTGCACACACTCGGTGCAACATGAATTTCTTTATTTATTTCGTTAATTTCAAGGAATTTTGCGAACTTCACAACAGTTTGCCTTAATCTTTATATTATCACTTTTCCAAATTTTTGCTGATTTTTTAAACGAGGTTCCCGAGGAGTAATTGCACGTTCGATGACGTTAGAACGGGTTTTTTTCGCGAAATATGTGATTTCGACGAGACCCCAGCTTCTCGTACTCGCGAGGCCTCGGAAATTTTCCACCGATTAGCGATGTACTCTTTTCCGTTCGTTTGCCTTATCTATCTCGCGGCACCTTGGAGAGACTCGAACGATTCGCGAATTTTTCCAACAGCTGGTCGAATGTAGATTTCGAAATGATCCTATGTTATTTTCGATGCAAGATTTTACGTTAAAGTTGAATCGAGGATGGAAGAAAATTGGTGAAGATCTCGTAGAGCAGAAGAGGACGAGGACGACGCCATCTTGGACTTACGGTTCGAAGGTATCTCCGTGCAAACATTTCTCAGATTTTAATCGAAAACTTCTTCACGTTATTATTGTGTATTCTATCCGATTTCAATCTCTGCTAGGTCAATATTTGAGAAATGTTCCTTGAGAAAAGAAGGTTTTAACGCGTTAACCCTTTGAGTTGGTGCATTTATCATTTTTACAAAAATTTTCAAACTCACTTCTGACTCCAACATTTAAGTAAAAATCCAATTAAAGTTAAATAAAAAAATTGACAAATGTACAAAAACGTCCCATTGCTATCATTTACTTTATCCAAAAGACACTCGACCCAAATTTACATTTCTCAAACACAGCAAATAATGCCCAATAAATAATTACCATTAACTCAACACGAATAATAAATTTGAAATAACACCAAGACGAAGATTAACTACAACTTAGAAAATTTTCCTTGGAACGTTCTAAAATTACAATTAATTCACAAAAATACAAAAATCTGCCTTGGTAGTCAAAGGGTTAAAATTTCCCTAAACACATCAGCTACGACTATATAGCATCCATTTGTATCCCAAACGACGATCGTCTTAGACCCTCTCAATCGTAGTTGTTCACAGTACAAAAGCTAGATCACGGTGAGGTTTCACGATCGCAAACAACGACGCGACGACACGTGCCGCACGTGGACGATAGTGATACGCACGTGATAACCGGTATCGCGATGCTGTTAATCCGCTGATAAAGTCCGTGACCAGCCTCCGTTGATCGCGTGTATGCATTGCAAATAGGAACGCGTACACCTCGATAAAGAAAAAAAAAGGGGGGGGGGGAAGAAGAGTGCAGCGCGCACCAACGGAAGCGGAAAAAGAAACGGCGCGCCTCCGATATCATTGTCAATTGACATTCATTGATCTGTTGGGTAATTTTCCACAGCAATTAATTACGGCACTCTGATAATTAATTGGCCACGATAACGGATCGAGCGTTGCTTCTTTTACGATTATCGCTAACCCTTTCGCTGTGTTCCATTTCAAACGTTGTTTTCAGTTTTGCGAATAGAAAATTTGCTTTTTTTTCTTTTCTGGGATCTTTTTATTCTTTGGAAGATAATAGTATTGGGTTACAGTAAATTCTCTACAAGAGTCAGTAAGTTTGGATTCTACCAGTGACAGTATAGATGGTCCTACGCCTAGGTCTGCGTCATTGCTGCGCCCATGTTATCTTCAGTCAAGCGTGTAACGCTACACCAGTCGGTTTCCTTTACGAGATTACACGGCTCGACAAATCATAATAGAAAAATATAATTTCTTTAATTTTACTTTTTTTCATCTGGAATTTTTTTTAACATGTTGGTGAGATTTTTCTGATGAAAATGATATCAAACACGATATAATTTGAACAACATTTACTTATTAACACGTTCACTGTCGCGCCAGATTTACAGGTTGCTGTCAGGCAGCCACAAGAAAATACATTTTAAGCATTGGATTATAGTATTACGCTTTATAATTTTTTTTTTCAATTGGAAACAATGTCTACCTAGCTATGATGTTCAAAACTTTTAGTTGACAACATTTATTTTATTTTAATTATTCTAAACATTTGAGGCACTCCAGTCACTGATGACCACCATGGCCATATCGAGGAAACAATCTAATGTTAATACTTATTGAGTGATTAATTTAATTTCATAATATATCGCTTTGGATGAATTACAAAAACAAATTGCTAAAAAATTACATTAAATACCTGATCACATTATCCGTCGAATGTAGAGGGAGAGCCACCGTTTGGTTCCCAATTGTTTATCACTTAGAGTCGGCGTAACTCCACGTAAAAAAAAAAATGTAGGGTCGATTCCACAAGTGTCAGTAAAATGTAGAGTCGGCCTACATCCACGCGAATTTATATTATTTTCAATATTATTATTGAACTAAACTTTCGTAGAACGCGAGTGAAAAATTGAAAGAATCAAAAGAAAAAACGCGAATTCATATCTTTCTCGATTCTAGAATATAAGAAAATTTGAATAAAATACGCGACGAGAATTGGGCAGAAGCATAAGTTAAACGCGTAAAAATATAAATAATAAACGAACTAGGGATGAAGCTATTATTTCAATACGCGATGCACTGACTCTAGTATTTACTAAAATTCAAAAATTCTCGTATAAATTCCGAAAATAGATTATTAATTACGGTAAACTACTGAGACGGTTTAATTAAGGGTGGGCATGGTGCTGCTTTAGTTTGAAATGATTTATAAACACATAATTAACAGAGGAAAAACCGTGAAACGGCAAAACGTCAACATTCTAATTGTTATAACATGTAAACAAAACTTTAAATTTAGTGTAAACAGAAAAAATATATAATACAATTTATTTCACGGTATTGCAACAAATAAACGTTGAATCAATATTTAATTCGTATAAAAACAATTATTTAACGTAATAATTTTACCTTCACTATGGCTATTTTTAATCTACGACCACAGGTCAACCTGATTTCTAATCCTTACGAACTTTAAATTCAGTCTAAACTGAGAAAATATATAATACAATTTATTTCACGGTATTGCAACAAACAAACGTTGAATAGATTCTTAATTCGTATAGAAACATTTATTTAAAATAATAATTTCACCTTCACTATGGCTATTTTAAATTTACGACCAAGGGTCAACCTGATTTTTAATCCTCCGAACTTGATTTCACAACGAGAAAGTAATAAGATCGTTGAAACGTACTTATTTGTCAAAGAAACTTGCAAAAATGTATAAATAATAATATGTAATGTTTTAACAAATTTTTGGAAGTATAAATTAATAATAAAATTGTGAAAATTAATAAATTATACGTTATTATAACATTAATAGAATTATGACTAAACCGAAGTTCGAAGTCGAGTATTTAAAGTCTGATATTACGTGCCTAGCGAGTGCCGGTAATTGTTAAAATTTGTTTAATAATTAGTAATAGAAATTCTAATTGATTCTAATGTATACAAGTGTTACAAGAAGGCTGAGTGTGTACAGGGTGGACATAGACTAGCTAGTAGCCCCCGACCACTCTATTCACATCTCAGAACCTTCAGGTCAAAATACGCCGCGAAGTGTCTAGGGCCCAGTATAAAGGGTAAATGATTTCGCGGGACATCGGCGGGTCCTTATATACCTGCGGTACCCTCTCCCCAAAGTCATTAGCAAAATCGTCGGTTAGGTCAGGCGGGAAATTTTCGCGGGAGATTTTCGCGGGAGATTTCCGATATCGTAACACGGTATAATTTATCAATTTTCACAATTTTATTAAAAATTTATACTTCCGACAATTTGTTATAACATTGCATATAACAATTTATACGTTTTTACAATATTCTTCAATGGAAACATAGGTTTTAGCGTTCTCGTTACTTACTCGTGGTTAAATTAATTTCGTAGGGATTAAAAATCAGGTTGACCTGTGGTCGTAGATTAAAAATAACCATAGTACAGCTAAATTTATCGTGTTAAATAATTCTTCTTACACGAATGAAAAATGTATTCAACGTTTGCTTGTTACAATACCATGAAATAAATAGGTTTTAGCGTTCTCGTTACTTACTCGTGGTTAAATTAATTTCGTAGGGATTAAAAATCAGGTTGACCTGTGGTCGTATATTAAAAATAACCATAGTACAGCTAAATTTATTGTGTTAAATAATTCTTCTTACACGAATCAAAAATGTATTCATCGTTTGTTTGTTATAATATCGTGAAATGAATTATATTACACATTTTCTCTATTCACACTGAATTTAAAGATTATAACGATTAAAAATCAAGTTGACCTGTGTTCATTTATCAAGATTAATCATAATAAAGCTGAAATTATTGTGTTAAGTAATTTTTTTAATACGAATTTGGAATTTATTCAACGTTTGCTTGTTACTACTTGTTACAGTATACTGTCTCGCAATGTGAATTTAAGTACATTAGGTGGAACTGCACAGAAAATGCACAGAACTGCACAAATAATTCATTTCACGATATTGTAACAAACAAACGTTAAATACATTTTTCATTCGTGTAAGAAGAATTATTTAACACGATAAATTTAGCTGTACTATGGTTATTTTTAATCTACGACCACAGGTCAACCTGATTTTTAATCCCTACGAAATTAATTTAACCACGAGTAAGTAACGAGAACGCTAAAACCTATGTTTCCATTGAAGAATATTGTAAAAACGTATAAATTGTTATATGCAATGTTATAACAAATTGTCGGAAGTATAAATTTATAACAAAATTGTGAAAATTGATAAATTATACCGTGTTACGATAACGGAAATCTCCCGCGAAAATCTCCCGCGAAAATTTCCCGCCTGACCTAACCGACGATTTTGCTAATGACTTTGGGGAGAGGGTACCGCAGGTATATAAGGACCCGCTGATGTCCCGCGATCTTATTCACCCTTTTTACTGGGCCCTAGACACTTCGCGGCGTATTTTGACCTGAAGGTTCTGAGATGTGAATAGAGTGGTCGGGGGCTACTAGCTAGCCTAGGTCCACCCTGTACACACTCAGCCTTCTTGTAACACTTGTATACATTAGAATCAATTAGAATTTCAATACAATAGACTGAATAACAATTCATTTTAACTAATACCTATTAGAAATTTTCCTTTTAAAACAAATATAAATCATTTTACCAATTACTGGTACTTGCTAGACATTTAATATCAGACTTTAAATATTCTCCTTTCGGTTCTTTTAAATACAATCAAATAATTTCTTCAATTATCGATACTGACTTGGAATACTCCGCTTCGAATAAAATATTTCGAAATTATGTTGAAGGTTTAGGGAAATAAACATTTGAATTTTAGTCATCCTTGTTCTTCAGACTTGTCGAATAGAATATTGAAGTGACTTTGAGAGGTTGCTTTTTCGTTACAGCATAACAATCAATATGTACTTTTCTTCCAGCAATTGAAATTAATTTGAAATTTTTCATATATTTTCTCTGATATCGAATTTATTTTATGACTTGCTATTTTGTTTACTAATAATTTACCATCCAAGGAATTTGCATGAATTGCATGTTAAGTAGTTAGTTGATTTATTATTGTATATTGTGAGCTGATTTGGAACGAGTGCACTATGCCCACCCTAAATTAAACCGTCTCAGTAGTTTACCGTAATTAATAATCTATTTTCGGAATTTATACGAGAATTTTTGAATTTTAGTAAATACTAGAGTCAGTGCATCGCGTATTGAAATAATAGCTTCATCCCTAGTTCGTTTATTATTGAATACTTTTACGCGTTTAACTTATGCTTCTCCCCAATTCTGTTAGATTTATCAGTTAGTTAGATATAACAAAAATTAATCTAACGCCTTACTAGAAAGTATATATTATTTTTGAATACGTTCGGAGAAATCCGTTTAGCCTTACCACCTCTGTTTAGTAAAGATCTAAATGTTTATGATACGTGACAAAAGGTCCTTCGGTCCCAAGCGGGGTCGTAGACAATATTAGGGCGTTGCGTAGGAGCATTCTCAGTCCGTAGACAGTGCTCTTACCATCAAGTAGAAAAGCGAACCTTCCTTGTGTCTAATAAAAGTTTGTAGTTTAAAATAAGGATTATTAATTATTTAACAACCAATAACTCCCATAATCCAATATTCTCGTCGCGTATTTTATTCAAATTTTTTTATATTCTAGAATCGAGAAAGATATGAATTCGCGTTTTTTCTTTTGATAGTTGTGTTGTGTATTGCCAGCTGAAATATGAGCTGCTTAATGTATATGCTTAAAATGTATTTGCTTGCGGCCGTCTGACAGCAACCTGTAAATCTGGCGTGACAGTGTACGTGTTAATAAGTAAATGTTGTTCAAATTATGTCGTGTTTTATGTCATTTTCATCAGTAAAATTAAAAAAGTTGTTATTTAAATCGCTTGGTTGCCTCGACTCGCGTTTCATGCTTATCTTTTATTCGCTGTCCTTGTCTACGTTCGGCAAACTGCAAAGGCGGGCACGTGTCTCGAAAACGTAGTCCCTGAATCTACGAGTATTAGGTTTGGCTTCCTTGCAGTCTGACACTTGTGGAGAATATACTGTATTTCTTATTTCAAACTGTAATCTTTATTACAGACATGAAAGGTTCGTTTTTCTACTTGCTAGCAAGGGTACTGTATACGGACCGAGAGCGTTCCAACGCAACGCCCGAAAATTGCCTGCGACCCCGCTTGGGACCGAAGGCCCTTTTGTCGCGTATCGTAAACGTTTAGGTCTAAAACTAAACAGATGTAGTAAAGGTAAAGGGATTTCTTGGAACGCATACAAGAAAAACACATACGCGTTAGGAAGGCTTTAGGTTTAAGGGGGTCTTCTAGTGTGACGGCCGTTTTTTTAGGCCTTCTGTGCTAATTTATTACAGAAGTACGGTAACAGTTATTAACATGAGCTTTATTCCTACGTATTTACTTGTCCTCGGAGAATCGTTACAAATTTTTTTTGTTCGAAAATAATTAGATATGGCTGCTGTGGAACACGTCAAACAGGAGTATAAAAAAGTCCAAATAATTCTTATTTAGTATGCATGTCGCTATGGTCGGTAGTAGAGTAAGAGAAAAATATTGAAAATGAAAAAAAATGGCGGCACTTTGAATATCGATTTTTTCGACTTTTTTCGCCTTTCAGAGGCTCTAAAAATCAGAAAAATGTATATTTCGGCATAATTCTACTACCGACGATAGCCACACATGTTCTGAAGACATATGCAAAATTTGAGTTCGATTGATTCAGTAGCATTTGCCAGATCGTGGCAACCATTTCGGAAAACATGGTTCCGAGAAAAACGCGTTTAAAGTTTGCAGTGCAATTTAGATTCTCCCTTGATATGATGACAACAATAAAACTTGAGGAGTAGATTCTTAAAGAGTTGTACTTTCGATATATGCAAAGAATAAAAATCGATTTTTTGAAACCGTCACACTAGAAGACCCCCTTAATTTTTCTTATATTTATCTGTCTTATACATTTGTGCGATATTTGACGAACTTGTACGCCGTGGGTGTTGGAGTATTTTTCGAAGAAATATTCGTGTTTGAATATTGGAAAAGCGGAGATGCGACTTGGAGAGTGAATGGGTTAATTTGAATGATTGCAAGCGAAGAAGAGAGAACGTTTCGTCGTGAAACAAGCTGATCTTTTCAACGTACAACGCGATTGTTCTACATTTGGTTGAAGTTATTTTTAGAAAAGAAGAATTTCCATATGCAAATGCATCCGTATCTATTGTACGATATGCGGCATAAGTATAGTGGAAGAATGTGCAAGTTCCTTGATGAATTGCTACTTTGTTCGAGCAAAGAATCCAGCGAACTGGGCCACCGATAATACGTCCCGACAATCCCGTACGAACAAAGATCGCATTCCAACCGTTTCCTACCATAACTCACGTCGTTGAATCATGATTAAATAATCCAACAAGCCTCCGGGGGAAATAAAGCGTTGCCGTTAATACTACTCGCGCCCTGTGTTCAATCACGTAACAAGGGAAAAAGAAGTAGAAATTATTCAACGTTTCGTAACTCTTGTACTTGGACATTGTGGAAAATCCGGAGATTTTTCTATATCGATTCTTCTGTTTTTCCATTTGTACATGTCAAATGTTAGCAATTGTTGAAGATCGTTTAATTACAAGATTGTTGATAAAAAAGAAGAAAGGAAGACGTCTAAACGAATTGCTTATCACACGATATCAGAGTCTGGCGCCTAGCTCGTATCTGCCAGGTCTCGTTACGCGTCAGATCCCGGATGGTATGCAAATTGCAAATTGTTTTGCACGATTCCATTGGTTAAACGGCGCGCACCCCGACGAGATTGTACGTTCCGCTTGCGTCAGAGGTCACGCCATGCGTATCTGCTCGTTGATAACGCGTTTCGCCAAGATACAGGATGGTTAGAAGCGGAATGAACTCGGATTGAACCGCGTGAACCTGTTCGACGAGTACAAGAATGACGGGAAATTGACGTTCATTAACCATTTATCGAGTGTTTCGTAGTAATCAGGGGGGAAGGAGGGGAGACGTTCGTTGGAAAGGGAGGAAAGAAAGGAATATACGTATTGCAGGAAGGAATGGGGTCGTCTCGAGAAACTTTTTTTATTTTGAAATAAATTGAAGTCTTTTTCTTTTTGTTGGAAAAATGAGGGAGAAGTGTGACGGACAATGGATAGAAGGGGAGGAGAATGAAAGAAAGTGGAGAGCAGGAGGAGGTTGAGGAGCAGAGAAAAGTGTAGAAAATTCAAAGAGGTGGGGGAGAATGAAAGAGCAGGGGAAGGAGAGTGAAAGAGAATAGAGAGTCAGGAGGAGGTTGAGGAGCAGAGAAAAGTGTGGAAAATTGAAAGAGGTGGAGGAGAATGAAAGAGCAGGAGGATGGAGAGCCAAGAGGAGACTGAGGAGCAGAGAAAAGTGTAGAAAATTCAAAGAGGTGGGGGAGAATGAAAGAGTAGGGGAAGGAGAGTGAAAGAGAATAGAGAGTCAGGAGGAGGTTGAGGAGCAGAGAAATGTGTGGAAAATTGAAAGAGGTGGAGGAGAATGAAAGAGCAGGAGGATGGAGAGCCAGGAGGAGACTGAGAAGCAGAGAAAAGTGTAGAAAGTTGAAAGAGCAGGAGGATGGAGAGTCAGGAAAAGACTGAGAAGCAGAGAAAAGTGTGGAAAATTGAAAGAGTAGGAGGATGGAGAGCCAGAAGAAGACTGAGAAGCAGAGAAAAGTGTGGAAAATTGAAAGAGGCGGAGGAGAATGATAGAGCAGGAGGATGGAGAGCCAGGAGGAGACTGAGAAGTAGAGAAAAGTGTGGAAAATTGAAAGAGGTGGAGGAGAATGAAAGAGCAGGAGGATGGAGAGCCAGGAGGAGACTGAGAAGCAGAGAAAAGTGTGGAAAATTGAGAGAGGTGATGAAGAATGAAAAAGTGTGGAGGAGAGTGAAGGAAGAGGGAGGAGGTGAAGCAAAACGAGGAAAGGCAGACAGTACATAACGAAGACAAATACAGAGAAGAAGAGGAGGATATGGATGAGATGAAGTGGGATGGAGGAGAAGCAGGAACAGGAGGGAAAAGAGTAGGAAGCACATAATTGGAGCAGACGATACAGAAATTCGAAAATTCACCTCCTTCGTCGCTTCCCTCATCGTCACCTTCGTCGCTTCCCTCATCGTCACCTTCGTCACAGTAGAGATACTTGATCCTAAAAAATTTGAAAAAATTGAAACGAAATTGTGTATCGACTCGTGGTCTCTAAACTCACGCGAACCTTCAAATCCCGACGGGATATAATCCCGATTATATCATCGCATCGGGACGTCATGGTGCGATTACATAATACCATAATCTTCCAATAACGCCACAATTTATTGATAACGCATAACAGACATTGCCAGTTAGGGGGATAGCGGATTTATAAAGAGTTCAATTGTTCGTGGTCACGGATACTTTGTTCGAATAAATCATCCTTCAGATATTCTGCAACTCGTTGAATAAATTATAACTAAATTCGTTCCGTTAAAAAAAGAAAAAAGAATAACAGTCGTGCTCGTACGGAAATTGCCACTCGTGCAGAAAATAGTGCAACTAATCCACTTATCTGTCACACTATCCACTCTAAAATTCTTCGAACACGTAATCCTGGACGTTTCGTAATTTCCTTAACTCTGGTGCAAGCACATCTACGTAAAAATTCTCAGAAACCTAATCATCAATGCTCCTTCCATCTCTCCTTGCTCCTACAAACAAAATCTACAATCTAAAAATTCTCACAAACGTCACAAGTAGCCTGAACCGTCGATTAATTCGCCAACGCTCGTTGCACCCCTAATTACTCCCACACGCGATAGATCCGCAACCTAAAAATTGTCAGAACGCGACGAATAACCAGAATTAAACCTCCAACGCTGACACCACGCATCGTTAGACCTGTATCTGACTCCCCTGTTCCTCAAAATCAATCCGTACACCAATTCCCCCGCAAAAACCACCGCAACAACCACGTATCCGTACAAAAGCGCCAGGACCACTCTGGGTTGAGCACCGGGTTCCTCCTTGATCTCCTCCTCGACGTAACTCTTCCCGACCAACCTAGCGTACTCGTAATCCCTGTAACCGTAATCGTTGATCCTCCACAACAGATCGTTCACGTGTTCTTTGTACTGCCATTTAAGACTTATCAGATGAACAATCGTAACGCTGCCTACACAAAGCTTGGTCCTCTTCAGATTATTCTTGTCCCTCTTCATCTCCACTATTTCCAACGAGAAATGACCGACTTTTCTATTCCCAGTCTTCGTCGCGTTGTCCGTAGGGTTCACCACGTGGAGCATAGGCATCAAATTCGTAGGAACGTTGTTCGAATCGACGAGAAAATTGTACATCGCCGTAGACGTCTCTATCGTCAGATTCAAACCGTACAAATCGTTGAAATCGTTGATGTTCACCTCCTTCGTACCCATCACGACATCGTTGAACAATTCCGTGTACAATATCGACGTGTACCTGGTCGCAACGTGCACCAAACAAAGGTACATAGTTTTCTCGACGAATCTAGGCAGTTTGATGGAATTCAACGAGGTACCTAGAACCACTGCTACGATGTTGAACGGATGTTTGAACGTTTCGATGTTGGTGAACGTCGAGAAAACGAGGACCATGATCACTATGAGTATCCCTAGCATAGAGGCGATTATCAGACCCCAGGATTCCACTCCGTGCACCCTTCTCGCGATCTCTGGAACGTACAAACACATTCTGTTGATGTAAATCGGGGCAGAATGATCCCTTAAGCTGTACAAAGTGTTGTGAAGCAAACAGAAGAGATCGTACGTCATTCCGCCGCACTTATCCGACACCTCACCGTTCACAGACACGTTCAGTTGCCTCTTCATCACTTGCAACTCTAACTTGGACAGTTCGCTGTCTTTGCGGCTGAAATTGTGGGGGCACAGCTTCAATTCAACACCGCTGATATTTCGAAACTGATCGATGTACCAGTCGGAAACGTTTCCGTTGTAGATCCTTCGCGAATAAGTCGGAGGATGTTGCCTGTAACGATGAACGTGTACGGGAGATCTTTCGTCGTACTCGTCGAACGATTCTGGGATCTCCAAAGCTATCACGTAAGGATAAAAATTTGTCCATAGGTACGATAGTTGACTCTTCATGTCGACGATCCTTCTGTCCGATATCACGACGAGGAGGACTCTCGGCGAATGTTTCACGTACGATATTTTCACGAGAATTTTGAGCACCTGCTTCAGGTGTTCCGTTCGTCGTAACAGATCCAATTTGCATACGAAGATCGCCAAGGTTCTCGAGGTGCCGGACAAATGGCTGTCCGTCGTGAATGCAGACAGATTCGAGGTTTGGAAGTAACGCGTGGGATGAAAGGGTAGAACAGCCGAGGAGATTTGGTCGGTGATTCGTTTCACTTTGTCGTCTGAGGTGTGATTACCGTGGGAGATCAGGGTTATGTCGTGGCTGGCCCAGGTCTCGGTGATCTCTCGGATGATCTTCTTCAGCCTCGACTCGGTGGATCTCGACAGCGAGCTGTGTTCGTCGCGGAAAATCGAACAGACGGCCAGAGACGTTGCGAAACAGTAGATCAGAGGAAGATTTAGTAACATTTTCCGAAGGAGTTTCTTTGCGAAGGATCAGAGACTAGGTTGGTTTCTTTTTTTCAGAACTGACGGTGTTTGCACTTTTATAGGGTAGAGGAATAATTGTTGCGGCAATTTCAAAGTATTATTGTGTCAGAAGTTATTCTACAAGTGCACATGATAATTTACGATTGTTTCGTAACATGTTTGCGCTTTAAACATTCATTTTGAAACGCGTGAGAAGGAAACTACGCGTGACACAGCTGTCCATGTTTTATCGTTTTGGAAAAATGTCAAGCCTGTTGCAAAAAATAGCGAACCATTTTGTAATTTTAGAAATTGGCGGAAGTGACGAGATAAAGAAAAGTGTGATTTTAGAGAGAAAAAAAAAAAATCGAACCACTTCGCAGTCGGTAGGACTCGAACCTACGCTCCCAGAGGGAATCTGATTTCTAGTCAGACGCCTTAACCACTCGGCCACGACTGCTTCTGTATATCGTACTTTTAGTACCGAGTCTGATCTTGCAAATTTGATTTTCTTGATAACATTTCTAGGTCCATTAAAATCGATAACACCATTCGAAATTCCTCTGTTCCTCGATGTTTGTAGTACAGGTACCTAATTTTTTCAATTCAAAGGACTAAGTTTGCAAATTTTCAGCTGCCGAGTTTCTAAATCCTAGATATTCGAGTTACTCAAGAATCGAGTACCTGAGACGTAGAATTCTAGTACCTGAATTGAACAAATTCTAGACTTTGATTTTTTATATTTCAGATAGCTGAATTCCTGGATTCTGGTCGCCTGGTTTCTTAAATTACAAGCACCCGAGGTCTGAAATTCTAAGCTTGAATTCCGAGTACCTAAATTCCATACATCGTGGACACGCGGAATCCCAAATTCCAAGTGCCTGAATTCTACGCACAGATTCTCTGCAGATCCTTGAATTCCAAATGCCCGAGTTCTTGAATCCCAGGTACCTAGAGATTCTAGACCTCGGTGTACCTGAATTCCACAGATGTTAGGCGTTCGACCAAATTCCAACTACGTACCTGAGTTCCCGAATCGTATACCTCTCAGCCTTCAACATTGCAAGCTTCTCAACTCCCCGAGAAATCCACGTACCTAAAATTCGGAAATTCCAGGTACCGAGGTGAAGCGGAGAGAGTTCGTCGCATAGGATAAAATGAAGATTAACTTGTGAAATCAGAAATTGTATTTTTCATTGTGGATCGATACAATAGAAAGATAACAGACGAAGGACGCAATTAGAAATCGAAATTTATTTTAGTAGACATTATAATATATTGATATCTACGTTAATCAAGTACAGCGGAACCAAATGACTTGCCTCGGAGAATTTTTATTTCGGTATACTTATTCTGCTAAAAAAGGACAGAAAAAACAGTGATTTCTCCCTACGAGGTCGCGTTTTTCATCAACGACGAAACCTCGTTCACGCACGCACACGCACACACACACTCTCTCTCTCTCTCTTCGTTCGATATCGCTATCGAATCTCGCGATACCGTGTATCGTTCGAAAACTCGCGGAAAAAATGTGAAACAAAGAAGAAGAAAAAGGAAGGGAAAGTAATCACACGTTCTCGTCGTTCACAGTGTACAACAATCGCGATTGTTCTCGTCGGTGCTCCGGGCGCGAGTGCAAGTCAGAAGGAAGTTTTACAAATAGAATATGAACACTATATAATTATCAGTTTGGAATCTGATCAACAGCGAAGAGGAAAATTTCACTCGCGACAGATTCGACACGGGATGGATGATCGATTATCGAAACGCAATTTCGCGCGGCTGTAGAAATTAACAATAATTCTCTCCGCGCTTCTTCACAAGCACACAACTCTCTCTCTTCTACTCGAAACGACTTCATTCCGAATGTACACCTTTCTTTCTCCTCTTCCAATGTCTACGCGCCTCTGATAAATTGCGTTCGCCCAGAACCTGTCGAAGACAATATCTCTCTCTATTGAACACAGAAATCGCATAACCGGCTACTCTAAAACGTCACTGAGAAATCAAACGAAAAGAAGAGAAAAAAAGAAAAACGAAACTCTCTCATCCCTCTTTCTCTCACGCATACTCTTCCTCTCTCTCTCTATTTTTCCCATTCTCTCCTTCTCCCTCTCTCTCTTCTTTCTCTCTCAAGTTGAATTTACAAGAAACTGAAAGGAAAAAGTTTCGAGTCGAATCATCGTACAGGTTCCCTTCAAAATCGGCAATCCGAAAGAGATGGAAAACATGGAACAGAAAGAACGAGTTCACTTCATTCACTAACATTTTCATCTCGCTCGATCCATCGTCATTTTTCCCATTTTTCTTCTTTTCTTCTTCTTTGAGAAGAAAGAGAAACCCACTAAACTCGACGATCGTTTCCCCTCCCCCGAGAACAGTTTACCTTCTTCTCGTGCGATCTCCGTGTAACCTCGACTTCTTTTGCAACACGCGTTCTTCTCTCGAGCAAAACTCGTCACACCTATAATTAATGGTAATACGACCGTTAACGTATATGTACAATCTTATATAGCTTTCGAGCGATACGGGAAAACTCCTATCTTTCTTTTCTTCTTCTTCATCCGCTCGCAAAAATTACTCCATTTCCCTCTTCTTCTGTTTCTTTTTTCTCGTTTTCTTCGCCGTTTTCTTCTCGTCACTCCCTCCGTTTAGACTTAATTATCGCATCTCGATGAAGGTCTCTTCCGACCCCAGGTTTCGACGAATGCCAGTGGCAGACTCGAATCGCCGCCAAACGAATCGGCTAGGACGATAGAGGCGAAAAGTCACTTGGAATTCGAACGATCCAAAGATAATCTCCGATGTCGTTTCTCCATCTACAGAGTTTCTTTTTATTCTCTTTTAGACGAGATTAACTCTTTGCTTAAATTAGCAGATCTGCCATATATTTACAGACGTCGAGATTCTTCTATTTTGTCGCTCCGCCCAGCGTTCGCACGTCGCCATTTTTCTCTCTCTCTTTCTCTTCCCTTTTTACGTCTACGTAGAAATATATGTACCTTTTGTTCGCGAAAGATCGAATCGCGATGGTGAGGACAGGGGTGTATTTATAATTCCTATCAGACGACTAAATGTTACTTCGAATCGAGAGGAAACTCTTCTCTTCCTTCACCTCCTTCTTCTTCGTCCTTTTTTTCTTCCAAAAATTTTCTCCAGCATTTTTCGGTCAAGTGTAAAAATAGATACTTTATCGCCTCCCAATATACCATTTTCTTCTTCTTCTTCGTCATCATCGTCGTTTTCATTTTCTTGCCTTTTCGCAATCTAAAACCGCGACGAGTTTCCTTTTCTTCGCAAAATTGTCCAGGAAATGTTCTAACAACGTCCAAGTACTTGTATTCCTTCATTTTTCACCCCCTATATTTAATCGTTTACATTTAAATTGGACAACAAGTGACGAGATTTTATTGCTGAGAGTGATACAGTAACAACAGACGATGATCAATGTGATTTTTATCGATCACGAAACCTCGGAGGAACAGGCTTGGAAAGCTTCCGACGAATCTCTTCCTCTTCGCTTCAACTTTCTAATCGATTTCGTCCAACTTAAAAAGATCCTTTCGTTCGTAAAATTCGACGAGGGGCGCGAAAAAGGGGAAAGCAACGGGAACGTACGAGCGTATCCTCGCGGTGATAAAATACCCCCTTTTGAAAAAAAAAAGACGTGGAAAATTCGCGCGTTCCTCGAGTTTCTTCGCGATCTAACTCGGCGAAATCACGTCGACATCGACAACATGACGGATCTACGAGATTGATAATATAGCAATTAGGGCCGTTCGAGGCGAATCGTTCCACGTATACGAATTTTCCATCAGACTCGCCTCGTTTCTTCTTCTTCGCTCGGAAAAATTCGAGTCACGCGAGTGGAGCAAAGGAAATCTAGCGATTCTACGTTATCGATTCCTCCTCTTCCTTCTTTCTTTACAGTCAGACACAGGGAAGATGTTTCCAGCCGTTGATCGAACACCTCTGCGCGTTTGTCTCTACGTGAGAAAATGGGCTCGTTAATCGCTAGCATCGTTTTCTAAACGCTAAGTAGGCTAGTGAGGTCATCTACGCCTATGAATAATCCCTATTTAATCGTCAACATGCACACACGCGTACACTCTTCGCACGCAAGAAGTTGGGCCTAGAGATTTATCTCATTTTTCTCCCTTTTTCACCACTCTTCAACCACCGTGTGCAATCGTGGGCTTCGTATTTATATATGTACATTACGGGGCGGTGAAACGGAAATTGTATTCGAGTCTCGCCTAAACGCCCCATTATTTCTCTACGATCTCAAAACTTTCTCTCTACACGTCGAATTTTCCTAATTCGCTGAAAACGGACAGCACGACGAACGAGAACGGAAACCGTGAAAATAACGTTTCTACGATTCTTCTACTCCGCCTTTCCGAATGCACCGAGCGACAAATGGAAACTTTGGCGACAAAGTCTCTTGAAATTCAACGCTGAATTCGCTCTTACTCGCGCGGGGAAATTCGGAAGACCACGGTCGAATAGGATAATATTTCGAACGGTGTCGATTTTCTACGCGCGATAAGATCAAGAAAGATAGCCTAATTCGAAAGAATCGGAGCACAGAGAGGAACGTGTAAGTTTACTTTGATCTCGAAACGAAAGACTATTTTCTCTTTTTCCCCGATCGATCCGCGCCGAGCCACGAGAGCGGAACCGGAAGTGGAGAACCGCACCGTCGTACGAACAGCGAAAACGCTTCGACGCCGCAACAGGACAGTCCCGCAGTTGACGAATCGAAGTGGATGGAATTTTGCGAGAGTCAAGGCTCGATTTTTCTTACAAAAGCAAATTTAGAGAGTGGGAGAGAAAACGAAGACGGAAAGTTTCATCGTTCTCTGTTTATCCAGGAGAGACTATTCTCTCTCTTTCTAAAAAAAAAAAAACAACTCGAGGAAACGACGACAACCAAAAGTTCATCTCTACTTTCCACTTTGCAACGAATTGTTTTTCTCTTCGTTGCGTGTAACAATAGCACGTGAAGATGGTAATCGTGATAATCGATCGAAGCTTACATAAATATAATCTCTCTCGATGATATAATATCCGAGGGAACACAAGCGTTCGAAAGATTATCGGTAACAAGTTTTAATTAG
>NW_017100161.1:2364045-2378771 GCF_001263275.1 Habropoda laboriosa | reverse complement strand
CTCGTTAGACAAATATATTTTGTTATTCCTCTACGTTCTTATCGATTCGCAGATTTTTCATTTCGATCTTGCGAAACAGAAATTCTGCAACGACGATGAATTTGCTTTTTTCCTCTGCTCGAGCCTTAACACTCTGCGGATACGTGAAAACAATATTACTACGTCCCCTTAAATGCTCGCAGTGTCGCGCTTTAGAACACGTTTTAACATTGCTCTTTCCACCATCGCGGTATCCCTTAATTGGTCGACATTTTCTTTTACTCGTGTCTCCATACTTCGTTATTTCCTTTCTTCTCGTCCTTCTATTAACCCCTTCTCTTCTTACTGTCTACGATAAACCGCTGCGGTACGTCCAGTCGCTTGGCACTGTTCCAAAGATGAGAATGAGAAGGCAACGAAAGTAAGAAGCTGGGAAAGTTTCTTCTTTTTTTTTTTCTTGTTTCTCTCTTGATAAAAAGTACGCAGGTAAACGAGACGGTTTCCAAATTAGGTGGACGTCGTTCGACGAATTTCTTCAAGGATATTCGAACGGTTTTTGTACACACGTTGTTTCAGCTTCAACGAATTTCACATAGGATGGAACAGGTGAGCTTGTGCTCGACGATGAAATACGCGCGCACGTTACTTATTGAAATAATTCTGTTTGCGAAGTCGTTATCCGACGCTGAACGGATTCGATTGTTCAGAATGGACGACGGGATAACGGGAGAAACGAAAGCAACGTTTTATTCCAAAGGAAACAGAACTGAATAGAAAATCGGTCAGGATAACGCATGCTTCTTATTTTTCTGCGGCGGTAAAAGTCATCGGTCGCAATTATTAACGGATAGGTGGCTGAAGTTCCAATTCATCAACGTTCAGCTATTATTTTGTTTTATTTATACTTCAAATTATTTTTAATTTAAAAATTACAGAGATCATTTTTCCGTTTATGGATTTGTCGGTAATGACAAAAGAAAACGAGATTATGTTTTGCGAACGTGTATACTATATACGCCTACGGTATAATTGAAGAAACGATAAAAAAAAAAAAGGTTAAAAGAAAGAAGAAACAAAATTCAGATAGAGAACTGATAGAATATAATCGATAGCAAAGTATAACGAAGAGGAAAAGAAACATAAAGTAGGGAGGAGAGGAGAAATGGTGTTTGGTTTCGTGGCGATAATGATGGACGAGGGTCGGTCGCCATTTTAGGAAAAGTAAAAAGTGTTTTCTTTTTTCTTATCTTTTTTCTCACTTCTATATAAAAAATTTCTTCTCGCCGACGTTGTTCTACGATGTTTCAATATTATTTGCTCTCTCTCGCTCTCTCTCGCTCTCTCTCTCTCTCGCTCTCTCTTTTTCTCTTTCCTTACGTAAAGTTTCATCGCTCCCCTTATTATGCAATCATTATTATGACCGTCGTTCTCCATTTTTTATATAAATAGACGTGCTTTATATATCGATAGTTTAAAAATTTGCTTACTCGTTTACAAAAATAAAATAAGACGCGGGGACAATTCATCCTATCTATGAATGAGAAATAAAAATTTCCTATCTAATCGCGGCTAAAGAGGTTTCTTCTCCTTTCGTCGAGCTCTTAACTAAAAAACAAAGAGAAAGAAGTTTCCGCGAGTTGTCGAACCAACGATTCTCCGTCTGTAAGGATTCCTGTTGATGATCGCTCTCGTGTCCGTAGAAACCTGAAATTTTTTTTTTTTTTTTTTCTTATCTTTATCGATTATCCAACGATGCGGACGTGTCATATTTCTTCCATATTTCTTCCTCTATTTTTTTTTCTTTTTTTCTTTTTCTTTTAATAACCCCCTCTTCAAACTCGTACGTTTATTTTTCTTTCGTCTCTTATTTTTTTTCTGTTTTTCTATCTCTCATTTGAAACGCAGGAAAAAAATGGTGCCTTTAGCGATTGACGTACGCAACAACACACGATGCTTCCCAATGCGTTTACTACAATCGTTTACATATAATATCGTTTCTTGATCTTCCAGGAAACGGTCGGTGACGTTGAAATTGTTCAATTGCAAAAACCTGACGTCATTCCTTGCACACTCTTTTTCTCTCACTTTCTCTCTCTCTCTCTCTCTCTCTCTCTCTCTCTCTCTGCCATGCACATACATTAACGTGTACTCTTAATTAAAAGTATAGTCATACTCTCTCTACCTCTCACTTTTTCTCTCGTACACACGTCCTTTCTCCCAAAAATTCTCTCTTTCTCTCTCTCCCTCTCTCTCGCTCTATCTATCTATCTCTTCATCTAGCTCTCTTTCTCTCGCTTAATCTGTCAGATACATTAACTAAAGTCAAGAAATATTATATCTCTCGCGTTCAGTGGAGTCATCGATTATTTTTTTTTTTTATTTCCTCATTTCCTTCCATGTTGTGGGATGAACGAGAGATGAACAAAGCGATTATCGGCCGTCTCTAGTTGCCCTGATGGTTCGATGATCGTTCGAGATCGATGCCACTGCCGACGTGACTGTCGTACGTCGACGATGAACGCTATGGAGATCTTTTTCCAGCTTGTCGAGGGTAGCCAGGCCGTGGACGCATACGACGATGAGAACGCTGACGCTGAAGAACGCGGGTAATCGTCGTCGTCGGTGGTGGTGGTGGCGGGGGCGGTGGAGGAGGAGGAAGAGAGTTGAGCCACGTCACGCCTGGCTCAGCTCTGTGTCATTTGCCGTTCGGCTGTAGTGCCGCGTTGATTTGTGTCCACAGTTCTTTGCTGCACGATTTAGATCTGCGAATAAACGGTATTTTTCACAATAGAACAGCGCTGTGTCATTCATGCGATACGTGTATTTTTTTTCTACGCAGAGATGAGGGATTCTGCGAAACAGAACTCGCAAACTTTGTTATAATTAGTATTGGTATATATTAAAAATTATTTTGTAGAATTCTGATGTAATGGATTGATGTTATTTTTTTTTTTTTTTGTAATAAAAAGGAACAAGTTTTAATAAATGTCTCTTTAGTAAGCCCTAGTACTGAAATCTCAAGTGTTGTATGTTAACTATTTGCGACAATATATACCTTTTAATAGATTGTAGCCACTCCTTGAACTGAACATGACCCTCAGGAGTAATGTGGAACGCTGCTCTAGCTGCACGGACGACACTCACAAAGTCCTCGTACTCACCTGTCGTGAGGTGGTACAGCTTCTGATGCAAGCACTGAAAGTACCTGAAATTCACCATAGAAACCACGATTAACTCTTACCTGCGCCATCGTTAACGCTTCAAAGAGCACAGTGAAATAGAGAAGTAGAAGAAACTAACATTTGTTGACACTTGCTGACAAGTGGTGCCAAGAAAGGACATCTCAAGTGTTGAAGCATAAGAGCTGGATTATTCCTAGCTAGATAGAGCGCTGCTTCCACAGCAAGATCATGGAGGACGAAGGGACTGACGATGCTGTTCACCGTGCAGACGCAAAGCTGTTGGAGATGCTGCGTACCAAGACGTTTCGACACTCTCAACAACCACTTCACATCCTCGCCGTAAGGTGGACTCCGCGCGAATTTAGCCTGAGATCTGTCGTCGTGCACGCGACGAGCTAGAGTCTCCAGTGCCAACATGCCCACGCGGTATGCCGCGACCAGAGCTCGATGCTCCCGAGGCTGAGTTTGCCTGTGAACCTGTGTGGGTAAATAAGAATTAAAATAACACTGTTAATCTACAATAAAGTCCAAGTAATGTAATTACCTGTGGCTGAGTTCTCACAGTGGATATTATAGGTTGAGCTGGTACCAGCGCCGATCCAGGCATGTTGTTCTGGCCAGGAATAGGCCCAGTTACTCCTGCCTGAACCTAGTAACAGTCAACCGTTACATGTCGAACATTGCTCCACAGCTGATCGCGACGAATTGCATCGAGATACCTACATTTACCGGCATCGACTGTTGCATGGTGAACAAATGATGGGTTCCCGGCGGTGGCGGAGGTTGCGACGTGTAGTATTGCGACAACGCTGGTGGTTGCGTGGGCTGTGACGGATGCTGCGGATGCTGCGGGTGTTGCGGATGTTGCGGGTGTTGCGAATGCTGTGGATGTTGCGGATGTTGCGGATGTTGCGAATGCTGCGGATGTTGCGGAAGTTGCGGGTGCTGTGGATGGCCCGGATGAGGCGGGAATGCCGCGTGATACATTTGCATGTGTGGCGGTGCTGGTGGTAAAGTACCCCTATGAGACGGCATCGGGCTACCAAAAGTTGGGACAGAATGATGGGGGTGTACGTAGCTGTAAGGACCCACTGCGTACGGTATACCAACTACTGGAACCAATAAGAGCACTATAAAATATCATTAATTTAAAAATCTTTATAGCAAAGATTACAGCTAATAGGAGAATTGAAAATATGTACCCGGAGGTGCTCGTGTAGTTATAGTTGGATGCGTTGGATATGGCTGAGGAGGTGGTTGAGGAGGTGGCTGAGTACTGGTCACGGGAACCGCTTGAGTTGGTCCAGGCATCATCTTCGCCTTGGACATATCCACTGGAGGTCCAGGCTCCACCAGAAGTAAATGAAGGTCCTCGTTCAGATCCAACGAAGCAGGTGGCATATCGTCCATCTGCTGTTCTCCGCCAGGAGTGTGCTATACATTCCAATCGATTAATAAAATCTTCACGTACATCCTGTTGTATAATACATTCTTCCAACACAATTTACGCACCTTGAGATACAACTCGTACCAATATTTGCCCACCTGGAACAACACTTCCGGGTATACTCCACCTCCTTTTGCCGTCTTCTCCACCGTGATACAAGCTTTTTCTAACATCAGATCACTTTGCTCTTTACACTAAACGGAAAATAATCGTTTCACACAGTATAATTTAACCATCAATTAAAAGAAAAATCAGCTTCCAACAGAGACAAGTACACAATTCCTACCTGCAGAATTGCTCTCTGCACTTCATTTGGATTGAGCGCGTGAGCATGTGGCAAGCAAGACAAAGCGAGTTGCGCGGCTGCTCCAACCATGTTGGGGTCACTTCCCCTGGACGACTTGTCGGCTATGCCGACAGCCTCAGGCGGCGTCAAATGTCCCTCCCAGCTTTCAATTAAGAACCAAATCGCCGGTGCTCCAATCTCCATCGCCTGTCCAGTGATCCAGGACACGTGACTGGAGTAAGTGCGACTGAGCCAGTTGGGAGTAACGCAGTTATGAAGCCCAAGAGCGTATAGAGCAAGTTGGAAGGAGCACATGTGCAGAGCTCTGTGAGGTCCGTGAGGATTCTGACTGGTGGATGCTTGGGTAAATAAAGATGTGGAACTGTTGCCTCCAGCTTTCGCGAGGACACTCTTCGCCAGCTCGCACACAAAGTGTGCGCCTGCCTCTGATGGTTGGTTGGGTATCGATGGGCACAGTCTCTTGCTTTTATATCTGTAACAACTAGGAAATTGAGGATTCCAACTCTTTTCTATCTTCTATTCTTCGTTCTTCTTTTTTTATTATTATTTTAACGAAGTTACATAGAAACTTTAGCTGACATACTATAGATAAAATTATTACGAAACCTAACCTTATATCTTTAGTCCTTGTAGACACAGGTGGCTGAACCATTTGTGGCTGAACTGTCAGTGCACTCATGCATTCTAATTCCGCGCTAGTGCTACTGTGTGGTTGCCAACAGCAGCTACTGCTACCGTCAAATATAACACTATCGCCATTTCCAGCGTCCATTCCCGCAAGAAGGGAAAAATATTCTTCGTCGTGATGATATCTCGCTATCTGATATACGAATAACTCATGTTTCAATTTTTTCTGTTAAAAACTCACACATTATTAAGCTATCACAAGGATATGTTTATACTACCTCGCTCTTGGTTGGAGGATTAGAGGTGTAATAGCTACTACGAATTGGAGATTTAATCAGCTGGTGAACGTCTCGATCCAACAATTTGTCCATAATTCTCGCCACTTTCGTTGGCTCGTCCTTGTAATGTACAAGCAGAGTAATAGCTAAATCCCCTCTGAAAAGATTAGACGATAAATAGGGTTAAATAATTACCGATGATTTTGGGGGGAAAAAAAATTACCTCTGGCGCCTAGTGCCCTCGCAAAGAAGCGGATGCTCAGCCTCGCTCACGTACGCCTTCAAGCCCAGTGCAGCAACAGCAGCGTCGAAGCCAAGGTTCTCGTCAACGTCTGGGGACAGGTGTTTTAGTCCTGCGAATCATTCCACAATCTTTTACCTTCTGTCTATACTATTTAAACATTAACTCTTTGTTTTTTTTGTCTGAAATAAGATATCCTTCGTCCCCAATTCAAATCCCGTAAACCGTATCCTTTTACCCGACCAAATATTTCAACAACAAGTAAAAATGACAAAGGTGCGTACTCGAGGTGTGAAGGGCGTCGAATATGAAACTGGCCAGCATGATAGGAAGCAGAGCGTAGCCTCTACATCGTATAACGCCGTCCCTCAGTTGTTCAGCTCTCTGTATGACCATCGCCAATTCAGCTGGGCCAAGTGGAATCCTCTTGAGAAGGGCTACCAGTTCGCTTTCCTGATTAGCCAGCTTCAC
The DNA here is from genome assembly GCF_001263275.1 of Habropoda laboriosa. Classification (NCBI taxonomy): domain Eukaryota; kingdom Metazoa; phylum Arthropoda; class Insecta; order Hymenoptera; family Apidae; genus Habropoda; species Habropoda laboriosa. The sequence continues at coordinate 2,372,239 of NW_017100161.1, read as the reverse complement.
CTTTACACCCCGATTAAATTATCAAACATCCTTTTATCTCGTCAATGAATTAACGTCGTTAACCCTTTCAGTTGAAACGATCAATCTGAAGAGTTTACTTCGCTCACCTCCAGTGGTTTAGTATTAGCCGGTGGTCTAGGCAACTCCAGGCCAAAAAGTCCCACTCTAAACGCCAAGTTATAGTACTCCGGGTTCTCAGCGAGGACCGTGCACAGGAAGCAACACTTGGCTAGGGTAGCGGTCGCAAGGCACGTGACATGATGGGGAGTCGACCTTACTGGTTGCTAAAACATAGTCGTTGTATTTCGTTACGCATTGTGCCTGGATTGAACAATTGGAACGGGGCCTTACTGAATCGAACAAAAGAAACCAAGTCTTTCCAATGAATCTCTAACCTTCCTCCTTCTTGCTTTAAAACTCAGCGGGAACTCGTCGACCATTAGACACGGAGGATTCGCCAACAGCTCCTCTCCTAGTTGCACACCAAGTATACACGCTTCCCTCGTGTGTCCATGAGCGTAGAGTCCTTCGGCTCTGGCGAACAGGATGTCCCACGGATCCTCTGTTTTCATCAAATCACCCAACACAGTGCTGGCGTTCGGTGTGCTACTACTCTCCGATTCGTTCTTCGAGTCCTTGCTGGATGCGCCGTTCGCGGTCACCACAGCCTTCGGATCGTAATAGTAAACGTGATACTCGTCCCCTGACGGACTGTCGCTGCTAGAAGAAGAACTCTCGTCCTTGGAGGGTCTTCTGGATGGATCTTTCTCCTGGTCAGACTCTTGCTCGCTCTTCGAACCTATCCTCTTCGGCAACACTGTTCGCGATTTCTCCCGGTAGTCGAAATTCGTCCTGCTGCACTTCGCGTCGCAGGCAGCTTTGTTATTACTACTATCACTACTATCACTATGGGTCTCGGACGAGGTGTTTGAGCGGTGCTTGTCCGAGTTTTGAGCGTTCTTCAGGCTGACGTTGCTGTTCGACGACGACTCGCTGCCGCCACCCTCCTGAAATACACGTTGCTACTGTTATCAAATCGTAATCGTGATTGATCTTTCGAGAACTTTGTGATTCTTTTTTCACCTCGTAATCTTGATTTGTTCGTTAAAAGTAAACCTTGCGATACAACGGTGAAATTATTCGTATAATAATTGTAAATCTAAGGAAGTTCCGTTTGATATATATTTAATTGTAGAAAGAGATAACGACGGTGAATTGTCGATACGTTTGCAAGTACATACGTTGCTCGAGAGTATTCTCAGTCGAAGAATATCGCGTCTGATTTCAATGATTCGAAGGTTTCTAACTACAATAAATCATTCGTTCACGCGTGAAATTCATTCTCCAGACGAACCTGCGAATCCGTGTCCCGGCAATTATTTAGTTGAGCGCAAGACCGTCTAACGAGAACTACTTGAGGCTCGGAAATATCGGGAATGTCGGTTTCGTTCTCGCAGAAACCTTCTGAGCTGACGCTGCTGCGGTTTCCGTCGCCTCCACCGCTCCGCGAGCACAGTCCTGAGCATTCTCGCGGGTTCAGCCGCCTTCTGTCCATGTAACTAAATTCCACCAGGCCCTGATTCAGGCCCAGACGTCTTCCATGATGGTGAGAAACGGGCGGCTGGCAATTCAACACGGCTGCGCTCGAATTCACCTAGAATCGACGGTAAAGAACGGTCATTTTTCATTTTTTTTCAAACGAGCGCAAGATTTCTTTATCTGTAGAATATTTCACGTTTGTTTCATCAACCCTTGGATGAATACAGAATAATGTAGAACACTAATAATGTTTTCAACTTTAGGCTATTACAGAGCTCTGCAATATTAATTATGTAGGAATCGACGGAAAAAATTTTAGGGTACCCAAACGGTAATCGAACCCAGGACCTTCGGCTTAGCAAGCCGAGGCTTTGCGCGCTACGCCAACCACTCCCTCTCTATTCTCCCTTGTAGGTTTCCTATTTGGGTATGGAGGCCCCGATACTACAATTAGAAACTTACACAGCAAATTTGCTATTGTTGTAAATTAACAAGTGGTCCCTAAACTTTGTATTTGCAGTTCTCTTTACCTGACCATGAAATATTCTACGCACAGAAGGAATTGATAAGAAAAATTTCAATTATCACCGACCTGGTTCACCTCGGTTCTAGCATCGCCTGCATGCCGAAAACACGTGAACGGACAATGATACATGGGATTGCTTCCGGCTGTGTACGTGATACCAGGCAATGTGTACTCCTCCCAATCTAGATAGCACGCCTCGAGCGCCGATTTGAATCCGGTGAACACGGCCACGTCGTTATTCAGCGAATCCTTGTAGACGCAATAGTTGTTCTTGTTCTGTGAATTGTGCGTCACCGAACTGCCCCGACTTTTCATCACCTGTCACACACACAAATAACAATAATAACATCTTCTCGTGCTGAGAAAATTAAAATTTTCTTTATCCAAAAAAAGAAACGAACTCTATTCCAAAATCAGCGAGTACCTTGTCGATGATCTTCATATGCCATCCAGTGAACTGTCCATGAAGCATCTCGCGCTCAGCAGGCGAGAGTCCAGGATTCAAAGCGGCTAATCGCCAGAGAACGACGATCTCGTCGCACAACGACGAACACGCATGCTGAGAGGCGTGCGCGTTGTTGTTCATGTTGTGCTTGCCACCGTATCCGGTTCCATTTAGCAACGCTACCTTCGTGTTGAACCACCATACCAAGATCTGCTCGCAGGCCATACACTCCTCGGTGATGATCTCCAACAGCGGTATTGCGTTACGATCGTTCCTATTGAACATCTCGCGGACGATCGACAACAGATTCCACATGCCTTCCGGTTCACGGCCGCGCAACGGTCGCAGCAACGAGGCCCATTCGGCGGCTGCAGGAGGCGCGCTTGTGCACAGGTAATTAACATCGCTGCAATTTCAAACATTTCGTTCGAGTGTAGAAATTGTGTTGAAAATACGTCGAAATACACAGGTGTGTGTGAAACACTGTGTATAAAATATTTCAGAGTGAAATTTTTCACTTTGGACCATCTTTCGTGAGAATATCTTAACGAAGGAACAGAACCATCTATAGCGTTTCCTAAATTTATTTTCAGACGGATATTTTCGTGTCATCCGTACTCCAGTGAAAACCCTGAACGACGCATACGTGTCGTCATCCGACGCTAACGTGTTAACGAAGAGACACTTTGGAAAAAAAAAAAAAGTTTAAGGAAGAACGTTCACCTGAAGACTATCGGGGCTGGTACACAGAACTTGATGAGGATCTTCTTGATGTTGTCGTGTAGCGTCTTCTCGTCGAGGTACCAGGAGGTTTGGTCGTGCGCGGAGGCGCCAGCAGTGGGATCCGGTGCACCGCAGAAACTGTTGATGGTGCTCGGCTGAACCGACAACAGCTCGTCCAACAGACGCTGGGCAGTGGGCAGAATCTGTTGCGGTAGCTCTGTGATGAGATATTGCGCGAACTTCTGCAGTTGGTCCCGGTGCAAACGTGACAGGGATTCGCTAACTGGAGCTCTCAGGCACACCTGCGTCGGCTGGAATACAGACAACGGGGACTGTTAGGCCTAAATCTTGCTAACACGGTTAGATCGATCGAATCTTCCCGCTAAAACGACAACTGCTCCACGAGATTTACGGAGATCGTTATTTGTCTCTGAGCAGATCTTTCTCGTGCATTTCTCCAAGATCTAGAGAAGATTTAGGGTCTCTTGCAAAATTTACTTCTACCGAAAGATAGCGTCGTTTAGAATTTGCGACGAGAACGAGTGATTAGTTGAGCGTTGAAGACTTTTCACGTACGAGTTCTCGCGGAAGATTCTCACGTGCGAGAGTCCCTGTGAAATTATCAGAGACATCGAGAAACCTCGAGGAGCGTAGAAGGAAAGTGACATTTGAAAATCATTTTCTACACCGAATACGCTGTTTTCCAAGATGTGACACACCTTGGAACGAATTCTGCTTACCATGTGTATCCTATGGAGGCAAACGGCGACCACGTGGGCGCACCAATAGGCCGTGGAGGAGCAAGTGCAGTTGCATGTCGTGATCTTCCGTCGATCGAACGTCACAGCAACATTGAACTGCGATCTGACGCCATTCATCACCCCCTGCGCGTTCACCCCCTGTGCGTTCACGGTGGCGCTCAGGTGGAATCCTATCAAACATGCACCAATGTCCTCTCTGTAATCGTCGTTTCACAAAGCTCCGCAATTTCTTAAACGTGATCATTAAAAATGGCCAGCAATTAACCTAATTGATGGTTAAGGAGGACTCGTTACGCTTTAAGAGGTGCTGAAAAGCTGGACACTTTAAGGGGGTCTTCTAGTGTGACGGTTTCAAAAAATCGATTTTTATTTTTTTGCATATATCGAAAGTACAGCTCTTTAAGAATGTACTCCTCAAGTTTTATAGTTGTAATCGTATCAAGGGAGAATCTAAATTGCACTGCAAACTTTAAACGCGTTTTTCTCGGAGCCATGTTTTCTGAAATGGTTGCCACGGTTTGGAAAATTTTGCACATGTCTTCAGAACATGTGTGGCTACGATCGGTAGTAGAATTATGCCAAAATATGTATTTTTCTGATTTTTAGAGCCTCTGAAAGGCGAAAAAAGTCGGAAAAATCGATACTTCGTATTCAAAGTGCCGCCATTTTTTTCATTTTCAATATTTTTCTCTTACTCTACTACCGACCATAGCGACATGCATACTAAATAAGAATTATTTGGATTTTGTTATACTCCTGTTTGACGTGTTTCACAGCAGCCATATCTAATTATTTTCGAACAAAAAAAATTTGTAACGATTCTCCGAGGACAAGTAAATACGTAGGAATAAAGCTCACGTTAATAACTGTTACCGTACTTCTGTAATAAATTAGCAAGAAAGGCCTAGAAAACGGTCGTCACACTAGAAGACCCCCTTAAGGAGGACTCGTCAATGGACGAGTTCTCATCACGCTTTAAGAGCTGTTGAAAACAGTACCCAAGTCAGCAAATTAACTCACAGAAATGCATTCTGATTGCTAATAAAATAAAACGACGTAATTTTCCAATTTTCTCCGATCACTTGCAAAAAGGTCGAGTTGGTAACGGTCGAAGGAAATATCGATAGGCGAAAATTTCACGTTTCCAGCGAGTTCTGAAAGTAGCCTCGAGTACTCGAGGATTGTCTCTCCTCTCTTCGAGTCGCGACGAAACTCGTACGAGGAAGAGCAAGAAGGAGGGAGCGTGGTCGTGGGCGACAAGAAGTTGAAACGAGCTTCCTGAGGCCGGGCCAGAGAGATAAAGACGTCATTTCGAGCGCATTAAGAAACAACGCTCGGGGCCGTGGACGGCGAACAAACGGAATACAAAGCGGAAGACACCGGCGTCCCGCATCTCGAGCGCAGCGCAAATTAGCTCGAGGAAATTAACCGGCCGGGAACGGCTCGCTTGGTCAAACAATCGGATTAAGGATGAAATTTCGCCAGTCGATTTGCAAGCTCCTCTCGAACATCGTTCGGCTAATTAGACGAAAGTGAAATTATTTCGTACCTATCGTTGTTTGCTTAAGGAAAGAACCGAACCTCTTCATCGACGAAAAGTCGAAAATTAAAATTGGAAGATTGATAAAAAAGTTCTGCTGTGGAAATCCTTCGACTGCCATGGAAAATTTCCAATTTAAAAAGAGGTGAAAAAAATTGGAAATTTCGTTAGGTGTCTGTTTTAAGTGAAAGGATGATTTAATAAATTCCATGGAACGCGTAGAATAAATAAGAACGGTGTAAATCGTTGAAATTGTTTGCTCGTTAATTGATAACGCGTCGAGGGTGGAAGTTCCTCAAGGGACCGGAAACGCTTCCGTTCATCGATGCCCGGCATATATTACATTCATTTCAGCGTCAGTTTACAGAGAAAGAGAGAGAGAGATTCCGCGACACTATTTCGGACAGGGAAAACGTCGGGGTCAGGTTTCCAATTATGTCTATCCCATCTTGCTTCCCTTCTAAAAGGGAAGCCTTCAGGCGAACGGTGTGCGCTTCTCCCTGTACACCCTTCTGCCTCTCGAGAACTTTACACAATGCCCCTTTCGTCCGTCGAATAAAGAAGCTGGTCAACTTTCAGACGCCTGAATCGCGATACACCTTGTCGACCGACGAGAGCTGTTCCGAGTTATCGGTCTAATAACCAACCAACCCCTCTAAGTGCAGCCGAAATCCTCTGTCTTACGTTCCTTTTCCCCCCCATTTTCGTTTTTCATTTAAACAGGTGTAGAAAGTGTCTTTCTATTCGCGAGAAATGAGATTGCTCGTTGAATGAAATTTTCTTCGTTCTTTTTTGAAAATTGTTGAAAACAGAGAATAAGACGAGATCGGCAGTAGTATGTGCCGGAAGTGGACAGACACGCAGTGGAGCAGAGCTACGGGGTCAGAGTCGACAGGTATTCTACTAATTTCGCGTGGGAAATTGGGTCATCTCGTAGGTTCGTGTCGAACGAGAAAAATATTTAAACGAGAAGAAATGTTACAGCGACGTCATAATAGCTTTACTGAAAAGAAAAAGGAGAAAACTTAGAGATGCGTTTGAAATATTGGTCTAAATTCGGAAGGAACCTGCAATTACAAATTTGACAAATCTCCCACGTTGAATGGTAAAAAGGTGGAAAGTGATCGATAGCCAATTATAAATGTAAATCTTTTTTCAACGTAGAACATACGAGGGAAATTGAGGATCGATGGAATATTTTCTGGATCACTCACCGATCTGCAGGGGGTCTTTGACGCTCCTCGATCGAAAGAAGTGTTCGCCGCGCTGAAACTCGTCCGCGCTTCCGTTCGCCAGGCAGGAGTAAAGCCTGATGTCCTCCTCGTTGTCCGGGAAACTCCAGAACGCTATCCTGAGCTGCAGTTGTTCCGGCACCGGTGGATAAACGTGTTCCACCAGCTCGAACGGGATATGAGAGGCGACGCATCGCGCCGCCAGCTCGCATAGCGTCGGTACTGTTTGTCCATCTGCGAAAAACAAACGATATCACACTCACAATCTTAGTTACGAGAAATCGAAGAAACGCGATCTAAAAATTCCTCTCTCTCTCTCTTCAAGTCGGTCGATATGATTCTTCTACAATGGAGACCAAAATAGAGAAGGTCCTTAAATCTCCTACGTTGAATGATAATTGCAAGAAAATTCAAAGCAATCGTGGTTAAAATAGCGAAAAATTCCAAGTAATCTCAATTGAACATGAACCACTGTAAAGATAAGGTCGATTTTCAAGTCGGTCAATATTAACTTTTCCGAAATGAAGTCCAAATTAAGGAGTCACAAAACAACCAAAAAATTACCTCTTCAAGCGAATCGATATGTGTAATTGTTTGAAAAGGGAGGTGAAAAATCAACGATTGATAATCCAAAAGAAAGGTGTCACAAACGTCGTCCTTCCTCGAAATCATCTCATCGACTTTGTCTCGATCCCCGAAAAAAAGCCATCTACGTACACAGCCATCTAGGAACCAAGCTCCCCGAGGAATCGCTCTAATTCCCATTCGATTTACGACTCGTCAAACGTAATCCCCCCCTTTATTCCGAAACAGGAAAAAGGCTGGAAGAAACAGAGGCCGTAAGAGAGCGTGGTCGTCGTCGTTGTCCTGGTCGATGCAAAAATAATCGGCCTCTTTCTCTTCCGGCCATCTGTTTCGCGTTACACAGAGCCACGAGGCGAAAAGCCTGCCTTACAATTCACGGCTTTATACCGCCACACACTTTCCCTCGAACCGTAAAAAGAGACCAAAGAGAAACACGAAGGGAAAAAGTCGAGACGACTCGCGACACACACACGGAGTAGTTTTTCTGCTCGCGACCGCAAAACCGGAAACGCAGCGACACGTCGAAGAGGCGCGGAGGAACATAAGGAGGAATAAATCGATAAAACGGGAGAAAAGTTGAGAAGAAACGAGAAAAAGGGGGGAGAGAGAGAGAGAGAGACGGCTGTTTGCTTGTTCCGATAATAAACGTCGTTGTTGCATCGACGTCGATAACTTTATTAATATCTCAACCCTGCTGGTTCTCTCCCGTGGGCTCTCCTCTTCTCCTCTCGCGAAATTTCGTTGCCAACTCGGTTCCATCGATGCAACCAACCCACCCTCTCTCACTCTGACCGATCCCTTCGTAATTTCATAGAGAACCTTCTTCTATTTCGAGACGCGTGA
>NW_017100161.1:2355077-2364010 GCF_001263275.1 Habropoda laboriosa | reverse complement strand
AACTCGGCTGGGGGAAAATTAGAGTCACTGGGAAAATTCGTTGTTCGCCACCGCGGGGGGAAATCGGGTGGTATCTTTAGAAGATGCGCGATCGAGTGATCGATAAGAGGGAATGTTTGGGGTATCGGGAGAGAAGAGAGTTTTCGAATGGAAAACTTTTGAAAGTTCTGTTTTGTAATTCTATGAAGATGGAGGGATGAAACGGTGTTAATGTCAATGTGAGCAAACGTATTTTCTGTTCACTTCGAAAATTTTCACTTGGGTTTGAAAAATTCGGAATAATTACAGAACTCGGTGAACTGAAAATTTTCACTTCTGTCACTTACATCCCTCGTCATTCCGAATTCTGAATAAGCCAGTGATTTGAAAATTTTCACTTTTGTCACTTACATCCCTCGTCATTCCGAATTCTGAATAACTCCATAAGCCAGTGATTTGAAAATTTTCACTTCTGTAACTTACGTCCCTCGTCATTTCAAATTCTGAATAATCACAGAGCTCAGCGAATTAAAAATTTTCATTTTTGTCACTTACATCCTTCGTCATTTCAAATTTTAGATAAGTACAGAACTCGGTGATTTGAAAATTTTCACTTTTGTCACTTACATCTCTCGTCCTTCCGAATTCTGAATAACTCCATAAGCCAGTGAATTGAAAATTTTCACTTTCGTCACTTACATCCCTCGTCATTCCGAATTCTGAATAACTCCATAAGCCAGTGATTTGAAAATTTTCACTTTTGTCACTTACATCCCTCGTCATTCCAAATTCCAAATAATCACAAACTCAATGATTTGAAAATTTTCACTTTTGTCACTTACATCTCTCGTCCTTCCGAATTCTGAATAACTCCATAAGCCAGTGATTTGAAAATTTTCACTTCTGTAACTTACATCCCTCGTCCTTCCGAATTCTGAATAACTCCATAAGCCAGTGAATTGAAAATTTTCACTTTCGTCACTTATATCCCTCGTCATTCCGAATTCTGAATAACTCCATAAGCCAGTGATTTGAAAATTTTCACTTTTGCCACTTACATCCCTCGTCATTCCAAATTCCAAATAATCACAAACTCAATGATTTGAAAATTTTCACTTCTGCCCCTTACATCGCTCGTCATTCCGAATTCTGAATAACTCCATAAGCCAGTGATTTGAAAATTTTCACTTCTGCCCCTTACATCCGTCATCATTTCAAATTCCAAATAATTACAGAAGCCAACGATTTGAAAATTTTCACTTCCACCCCTTACACCGTCCATCGTCCCAACGTCTCCTCTAATTACAGAAGTCGCTGGAATTTTCGGCAAGGGTCGCAGACGATTTTTTGCGGGTGCACACGCAACAGAAACGTAGAGCATGGCCGGGCTGAACGCGTTCACCGACTCCTTATTGATTTTCCCTGTCGCCGGAGGTGTAAGTTTGAGCTTCAAAGGAGGCCATGTGTAGTCGCGCGCGATCCCCCGGCAAAATAAGAGCGACAAATCGATAGCAATTTATCGTCCTGGCGATCGCGCTGCTAGGCGAAACCAGCCACAGCGATTCGTCGCTTTTCTCTGCCCAATGGAGACACGATTCCGCAACACTTGATTGCGCTGAATAAGCTCTCCACTTTTAATTACTCTCTCTCGTTCGATTCACTTTTAACGTCGATCGTAATCACATCTTAAAACCGTTTCGTTTCGTCAATACCGAATGTGAAATTAAACGCGTTTATTCTGTCGACTAAATCCCATTTTCTCCAATTTTTCTTATTTCAACGTTACAGCACGTGATTGAAGTGAAATGAAATTTTCTAACTTTTGTTTCATCCAGTTATTCACTTTTCGATGCAATGTTTAATCATACGAGCCATTGTTTTTTATTCTTTACTTGTCGAGGAAAATTAGGTACGTTCAATAAAATGTTTTGCAATCTGTACTGGCGATATTTCATTGGATTTGTGTAAATACACGTTCGTGTGACGTGTCAACTCTTCGTTTCAATTATTAACACATTTTGCGCGGGTGCTTTGCCGCCAAACTCTCACCGGCTAGCGGGCGATTTTTTACAATTCGTACGCAAAATTACTTCTGCACAAAATAGCTGTACTTTTTGAACTTTAGGTGTTTTTTAAGTAAAACTTTTAGCTTCTCTTTAAAAATTAAGAATGGAATAAAAAGACCAGTTTCGACCAGTTTTTATTTGTGCTTCTTTCACTTTCCATTTCAGCAAATTCCAGATGATTGTCCATTTTAAAATCTACTTTTATTTATATAATTTTTATGAAATATCATTATTATCAACTGATCATTAATTCAGTTCCCTACTAATAAACTTGTTATAATTTCATTAATAATATTCTTCCAAGTTACTGTATTTTTTGCAAGATTCATAGGAATGCATTTTTGCAACGCACGTTTTAATGTTGAAATATACGGGCGTCGACCTAGTACTCATGTGCATCCGATCTTATTGTAAATACATTACAAAAGCCCATCGATAACAATAATCCACCAATAATCCGTGCAAAACGACTTTAGTCGCTTCCCGCGCAAGATGTGTTAATAATAATTCATTTAGGAATTCTCTATGTGTAATTCTATCGTTGCGTTCTACATTACGTATAAAAGGAATTACACCGAAGTTCGCAAGGTTTTATTTTAAATTATTTCATTTATCTAGATTATTCAAATTTGGAATTCCTTAAATTTGTCTTAATCTCAAAATTTCGTGAAATTGCAACGGTAAAACTGGTCGAGCCTTAACCCTACTGCGTTCTTCGTTTTGACTGTACACTTGAGACTTTTGGGTGAAAAAGGATCTAACACCTTATGTGAAACAATTTTTGTTTCCAACGCGACATATGAACGTAAACTTGACAACAGCAAAAATGACTAAAAATATAAAAAGGCGGTGGGTCAAGAAAGACCCGAAGACCGCTCTACGGTTAAAACAAGTCTTCTTCCGTGAAAAGAGGAATTAACGTAATACTACTTGTTACAACCTGCTAGCATAACAGCAACCTTTTTTTCGTCCAGTTAAATCAGAAGTTTGCAGCAGCGTAACACCGGCAATTTTCAAGATTACGAATGCAATGCTCCTTCGGCCATTAACACAGAGCAACTAGTTCCTCTGGAATTTCCAAGTCTACGAACTGTTGGACGAGAATGAGCGAGTGAGAGTGTCACAACAAACAGGTAACGTACTTTTCGTACCTGTGTTTATCATCGTCTATTTACTAGCTTCAGCCGTGCCAATCACAATTAACGCGATTCCTGGTTTGTTCGAAAATAGTCTTGCATTGATATCAGTTGATATTACAGAGAAATGAAAAGAAAGAAAAATTGTCACGAACGAAAAGTCGGGCCGCGATTCTTCATCGAACCACCCCACTCGCGATATCTGGAAAATTCTGCCGATCCGACCACCACCAGACAACGCGCAGATATTCTGGCACTTTGCAAAAATTTCCATTACTCTTCTCCTTTGTTTTTCCTGCAAATGTTTGGCCGATCGATCGCGAAAACCTTGCCCGCAACGCGTGCCCCGCCAGACAACCCGTCAACCTATAGACGCTCCTCCGGCCGAACAAGCTTTTAGATTTCGCCAGGACGATCTGTCGTTTTCCGCCGTTTCGCCATTTTCTAGAGCGAAAATTGGAGAAAATTGGAGGAATTGCGAGAGAAACAACGGACGAAGAATAAAGGTAGTGAAAATTAGGAAAATTGTGGGAAAGAAGAAAAGCGATGGTTAAAGAAGGTAGGAAATGCAGAAAATTAGGGAACGAAAATCAGACGCTAAAATCCGTGGAAAATCGAATTTTCGAAAGCTCCCAAGTCCTCTGCGCCGATTCTGTGATATTAAAGAGCTCGGAGTATCGATTAAAGCAGGGAAAATTGCGAGAAGAGAAATAATGGCAAAAAGGACGAAACAAAAAGAGTGTTTGAAGAGAAAACCACGGTAGAAAAGGTCGAAATAGTAAAATGGAATTGCAAGAGGATGAAACGAAGCAAAATTAAGAGGGAAACATTTTGAAAGAAGATAAAAGTCAGAAAAAATTAGGAAGCCAAAGTTGGGCACTAAAATCCATAGAAAATTTTGAAGGAACTAGAATGAGAGAAGAAGAATGCTAAAAGAAACAGGGCAAAAAGCGAAAAAAATTAGGAAACTGTGGTGTGAAATTTATTTAAAATCTCACTTTATTGTTGTGAGGTCGAATTACAGATAAATCGAAAGCGATTATGCCTCGAAGACGGTCGGTGAAAAGGCGCAAATTTGACTCGGCCAGATCTCCCAAAGGAGGGTGGGGGCGATAGGTAGGTGAAATAGGTAAGAGTGAGAGAGGAGGGAAGAGAAACTATCGTCTGTAACCCGCGAAGGAGACGTCTGTTACCTCTGTGAAGGTATTTTGGAGAATTGGGTTCAACCTAGAGGTGTCGCTATGATCCGCGAAGGAGCGTCTGCCTCTAGGAGGTGGATAGGTAAAGATGTCGAGGGCAGGAAACCTGGTCCTGGAGTCTTCGTTCGCTCCGTACTGACTTTTGCAAGAACAAGGAGTGTCGTCTATAATCCGCGAAGGAGACGTCTGCTCGCTGTATGCTAGAGTAGTCTTAGTCGGCTTTCCGCAAGAACTCACTTTTCTGGTCAAAGGGTCATCTTTTACATGTTTTGGGGAAGCTTGACCCGATCAATCAGGGCGGGTCAAGCTCTTTCGGCGGATAGGGGGGTCAAGCGAGTACGTAGCTCGTACTCGGTATGGCAGAATTTAAAAAAAAAACAGTTACTCTACAAAACCAAAAAATCAGGCACTAAAATCCATAGAAAATTTAGAGGAAACTGGAATGAAAGAAACTAAAAAAAATCAGCCGCTAAAAGTGCCCCGAGCAAAGGTGCAAACTCGAAAAAAATTCGAAAACCAAAATCCTTAGAAAATCGAATTCCGGTAAGCTCGAAAAGTCCTCCGACAGCTATATTCTCCCGAGGAAAACTTTCAACGCGGCCAAGAGTCGCAATTTATAAACCATTGATCAATAGCCCGAAAATCACCTCCTCGTTTCAGCCCGGTGAAAAGGAAACTCTCTCTCTCTTTCTCCAGCGATCTAGCGCACGCTGATAAATCGAAAAACTCGCAAGATCGCCGTGGTCCACAAGGGACCAAGGCTCCGGCGATGCTTGCCGAGAGTTTGGCACGGTGCAAGCGGGCGTAATTTATCGCTTAATTAAGCCTGAAAACGCTAGAAATAACCCGGACGACGTTTCAGTGCCTGCCGCGATATACGAGCACTGTTACGACCATCCACTTCTCTCTCTATCTCTGTGGAGTCTTCGAAGAACCTACAACAAAATCGTCTGGCTCGGGGACAATGCTGTTCAGTTTCGAATGGAAAGCGAGCTCCTCTCGGGCAACCGGTTCATTGATTTCGATTAGATGTTATTTATTAACGAAGGTGGTACTTGTACACGTGAAATTTATACCTGCAGTATTCATTTTGAGGATTTAACACTAACCGTACCATGGCCCGGTCAAATGACCGGTTTTGACCTGTTTTTCCCCTAGTATTTTCTTGAAAACAAAAATATGTCATTTTTGTTTTATATTGTTATTATCTAAAGGCTGTTTCCTATATTAAATTGACAATCGCCTGCATTCCTTTCGGAAGAAATACGACTATTTCGTAACCGGTTATTTGCCCGGATAAGCGATATGAGATTGTGTTGAATTACTGAAATTTTTGTCATTTTTGTGGTGTTACTTGCTTGAGAACTCCATTTCGTAGGGAATTTAAGAAAATTGCAAATACGGAATAGGTGGAAATTTTGAAAAATTTCAATTTATCCATACTTTTTCTTTTTTTTTTAATTTTCACCAACATTTACGAGAACTCTATTTCGCACAGAATATAAAAATGCTATAATTTTGAAAATTCAAATTCCAACTGATCCTTATTTTTACCCGTGCAATTATTAAACATTTTCACTCTTAATCTTCCTATTCGCTCCACGAAAGAGAGAAATCTCTCTCAACTCGACGATTCACACTCGGAGACCCTCGCTTGCCAGTCTACACAAGCAGGAAATTACTTCTATCCTCTCATAAGCTTCTCCTCCGTGTATTCTTCAAACTACAACGAATACCCGGTGCAAAGTTCCAAATTGATCCGCTTTGCAATTTCTTCGGAAGAAAAATCCAAAGCCTTAGCTTCTTATCCTCCCTCGAGAGGTGCTAGATCCACTTAGAGACACGGAAAACTACAACTTCGAAAATTCACATCTACCGTTCCTCCATTCGACGCTCCCTCCAAAAATTACAAAAAAAAAAAACACAACAAATAAGAATATTCCATAAGCGGCATAAAAATTTGTTCCCCGAGAAATCGTTCGTTCGCAGTAAAAACGAAACGAGGCGTGGAGAAGAAGAGGAGGGCTCGGTCGACGCTTTCGCGTCCGTGGCACAGCGTTAATTTCACGGTTAAATTGTATTCAATTAGAATCGATCTGCGACTGTTGGCGAAGCTGTACAGAAAAGGCTTGTCCATCGAGCGTTTCTCTTCTTCTCTCTCTCTTTAACCAGCCGTTTCACCCGCGACAATAAACGCGGCCACGCTTCTCGTAGACTCGTTAACAATTTCAAACGGGTGTTACGCAACCGTGGTGTGACCGTCAGGTCAGTTGAAACTGGAAACACGTCCCCCCGAACCCTGTTTCTTACCCTCTTGGTGTCCTGGAATAATCAACGGGAAATCCTCTCGAACGATTCGATTCCCGGTCGATTCTATGCTATCCCAGGCGCCGGCACAACGTCCCGGCGTAAATGAAGCTAATTTGAATTAACCCTCGACACCGAAGCGGCGTGTTTAATTGGTTGTAGCCACGTTTCGATGAAAATTTGTGTACACAACGTGGCATGGTTAGCTCGGAGCGGGCTCGACTAGCCTCGGTTAATGCGCTGTTTTCGGGGAAACTGGGAACGATGGAGAATGAGACAAATTTGGGAAACGGGGCTGAATGGATCTTCAATTTTTCAGATTCGAAAAGAGATGCAATAACTTGAGAATTGTAGTAGAAGATAATTGAAAACGGGGGGATGCAAGGATGTAGAGAATTTTAAGGACTTAAGACTGAGTAAATTTGCGGGAATTTGCAATACTGGGGAATTAACGCGGGAAATTTTATTTAAAAAGGGGGGAAGCAGAGAATTTGCAATGGTCGAGAATTAACTCGGAAAATTTTATTTAAAAAAGGGAAGCAAGGATCTGGTCAATTTTAAGGACTTAAGAGTGAGTAAATTTGCGGGAATTTGCAATACTGAAGAATTATCGCGGAAAATTTGATTAAAAAAAGGAAGCAAGGATAATGAGAATTTTAGGCTCTCAAATTTGAAGGACTTAGAATCGTGTAAATTTGCGGGTATTTGCAATACTGGGGAATTAACGCGGGAAATTTTATTTAAAAGGGGGGAAGCAGAGAATTTGCAATGGTCGAGAATTAACGCGGAAAATTTGATTAAAAAAAGGGAAGCAAGGATATTGAGAATTTTAGGCTCTCAAATTTCAAAAATTCAAGATCACCTAAATTTGCAAGAATTTCCAAATTTTAACTTTAACAGCGTAGAAATCTTTAGAAAAACGAACGAATCAAACAGTGGAGCTCGAGAGCTCCGCAATCGTCGTCACCGCAACCTTCCTGCCTCTCAATATTCCTAGATTCCGCTTACAACGAGTCAGAGAGGATCTTCCGGTCGTCCCACAAAAGTAAAAAAGGACTACGCGAAACGTTCCGTACCGCGTATGCTGCGTCGATAACAAGGATTTCATCCAGTTCAAAGACATTTTCGACTCGCGGTGACTCGAAGAAACGAGGAAGAACCGCGACCGTTCGATTTCCAGGCTTCGGATGTGCCCGCTAATCAAATAGAAATTGAATTTCCACTAATAACGGGCCGCAGCGTAGTAACGTGATTTCCGGGCATATCGAGCGAGCTGGCAGCCGCGTTCAGTACGATAAAGCTTTTGTCTTGGCGGCCGTGTTCCCCGCGCAGATGCGGCAAATGGGATTAAAACGATAGAACGCGTTGCCACGGCCACCCTTTAAACATCCCATTAATCCCTCTTCTTCTCCTTACCCTACACAAATTTCCTCTTTACACGTGCTACAACACTACATCTCCAATTATTTCACCGAATTTCCCGTCGTTTCTAACTGTCCGCACTTGTTTGCTCGTCAACGACAGAGAACTATTGCATCGTGCTGGATCGCGAGTGTTGCGTTCGGTTATTTGCAGTCGATTTCAAATTTACCCACCCCGGTATCGCCGAAATTTATCGGGAAACTGTTTGGGAAAGTTAGACGACCCGTTTCAGAGGACAACTATCGAGAGTTCGTCTGGAGAGTGAAATTTTGTCCGAGGTGAGACATCCCGCCGAGAGTTCTTCGTTTTTCCTGGCAGTCGACGAGAGAACCGCGAATTTTCTTTGGAAATTTTCAAAACGTGACCCGGTTTCGCCGAAATCTCGCGCTTTTATCGCCTTGCCTATCTTTCAGCGGGGGACACATCCTTGAACCCGCGGGATCATTATCGCAGGATCATCGGCCGAGGCGGCGGTTGGTGATGTTTACTTTGCCTATAAACGCGACTTGTCGGCACAACACAGTCGGGTCGATGCCCCGTACGAAAAACGGCCTAGCCCGAGTTCGTCGACTGTAGACCTTTACAAAAACTAAGCCGCATAGGAAGTAAACATCAACCGTCGCGTTCGGCGTTTGCTGAATTTCTTTTGTCGCGGCGCACTTCTTAAACCGATAAAACTAATCGCGGTTTTATTTCGCGTGCCGCCACAATTCTACGAATGCACAAATTTTACCACTTTTATCCGGGATTTGAGAGAAGAACTCGAAGAAACTGTTACCTTCTCTACGTTTCTAAGTGCAGTAAATTCTCCACAAGTGTCAGTC
>NW_017100161.1:2353203-2354617 GCF_001263275.1 Habropoda laboriosa | reverse complement strand
GAGATAAAGAGTAAAAAGCTACTAAAAAAAGTAAAATTAAAAAAATTATATTTTTCTATTATGAATTGTCGAGCCGTGAAATCTCGTAAAAGAAACCGAGTGGTGTAGCGTTACACGCTTGACTGACAGCGAGCGAGGATAACATAGGCGTAGGACCATCTATACTGACACTTGTAGAATCCAAACTGTCTGACACTTGTAGAGAATTTACCGTATTCCTAGTTGTACGTGAGAAGACTATGAAAAAAGGAAAGCAGAATTCCATGAGATTCGAAGGAAAAATTCGACTTTTCTGTACGTTTAATCGAGGGTGGAAGGATTTCGTGGCCAGCGTTAAGATTTCACGGAGGAGAAAGTAGGGGAAATACTGTTTTCTACACGTGGCAGAATTTAATTAAAAAGAAGCGGAGGAGGATTCGCCGCCACGTGTCCAATATCGAGGGATATTTCCCGATCTGAAAAATTCCGATCGAACACACCGCGAGCACCGAATTTTCTTCACGGGATTCTTCGGATAACTTTGTCACCGAATCACGCGTGCCACCTCCTCCTCGATGTTCGAAATTATTCTCCGTAAGAAAACACTCGGACCAAAACGATTCTCGCGTCGAATTCTTCTCCAACGAACAATTTTCCGTCTCCTCTTCGTTGGAGGTAGAAAAAAAATTGTAAATTATGGGACACCGCGTAGCGCGTGCTCGTGTGAAAGCGTCGAAATCACCGAAATAGGCGCACGTTCCGCCTGTAAATTCCGTATCAGCGCGAATCTTTCGCAACTCGAAGAGGATTATCGCTGACGATCTTGGTCACCGTGTGTTGCAAAGGCCTGTTCTGAAATGGCTGTCACGTCAACGATTTATTCCAACTTCTTTTTCCCGGAGAGAAATGTGGAAAAATTAAAGTCGAGAAAAATACAGGAGACGTGTTCGAAGGAAACTACATTTTTTAAAGAAAAATATGCAATTCTGCGATGTCGGTAAAAAGTGAAGTGTATAAAAATGTTAATTTAAAGAGCCAGAGAAAGATTCTCGTTTTGCCCCATTTAGATCTTTATATCTCACACGTTTTGAAATCAACGAACGATGTTCTTCAAGCGTGTAAAAAGTAGTTACATACAGTTAAATTTTTGGGGAAAGTTCTTTCGAAATTTATTCGCGACTTGGAGTTTCGTTCTACTAATGATAAAAATGCCACTGAACCATGCGGGTACCCTTCCTCCCCAAGGAAGGGACATCCTGGGAATTGAAGTTAGCCAAGCAACACCTGCCCTACCTGCATCAGCATTAGAGATGAAGATTAGAGATCGGTGAACAGATGCAGAAACGTAACACAATAACCTCGCGATCTTATCGAACGTTTTCCACCATTCATCACGCGTTCAACAATCCTCTCAATAATTCATGACGCTGTACAA
>NW_017100161.1:2322202-2353178 GCF_001263275.1 Habropoda laboriosa | reverse complement strand
AAGAATTCGTTGCAGGTTCAACTTTCGTCGGATGTACTCCAACACGTGAAGAATCAACGTGGACATTCTTTCGTTGGAATTCGAGGGAAGAAACTGGAAAGGAAGTCTGGAGAACTGTGTTCTCGACATTCTCGCGAGAATTTGAAGAGAGAAGAAGGTGGAAGTAAACGTTGAGAATAGGAAATCGAAGGATGTTAGATCTGCGTTTTCACGGGGATTAGGATAAAAAGTCGAGGAGCGAGAGAAGATTGGAAGTGAGCGTCGAGAATAGGGAAAATTGAAGGAAATCGGCGTTTTCGCGGGAATTAAGAGAGAAAATCGAGAGTAGAAGGAAGGAAGTGGAAGTAAGCGTTGAAAATAGGAAATCGAGGGATGTTAGATCAACATTGTCACGGGAATTAAGACAAATGGGCGAGAATCGAGAGAAAAAATTGAAAGGGAGCGTTGAAAATAGGAAACCAGCATTTTCACAAGAATTGAAACGTAAAAATCGAGAATCGAGAAAGAAATTAAAAGCGAGCGAGGAAACCGAAATCGAGGGAAGTTAAATTTGCAGTTTTACAGAAATTAAGACAAAATGTCAAGAATCGAGAGAAAAAATTGAGAGAGAGCGTTGAAAATAGGAAACCAGCATTTTCACAAGAATTGAAACGTAAAAATCGAGAATGGAGAAAAAAATTAAAAGTGGAAGACCAAATCGAAGGAACTTAAATTACCACTTTCCCAGGAATCGACGCAAAAAATTCGAGAATCCAGAGAAAAAGCGAGAAGCGAGGGTGGAAAATAGGAGACGACCAGGAAGATAAATCGGTATTTTCGCGGGAATTAAGACAGGGAACGAGTTCCATAAGGAAATTTCGTCTCCTTTGGAACGATCTCGTCGACAGAACGAGGATCTACCATTTTAATTCGAGCGGGCGTCGCGGAAACGCGGCCATACCGTCGTCCCCGAGGGGGCGAGCTCGTAAAAACTTTTAACATAATAAAGGAAGTTCCGGCGCTGTCTCGCTGCCTCCTTCGGCGCCGGATGAAATTGCACTCGAGCCGAGTGTGTGCCTTCAACTCGTTGCAACCCCCGTCGAATATCTTCCCAGCCGAAGCCAGTTCATCGCGGCCATCGTCCATTTTGTCGGCTCTTCACGGCCTACGGCCGTCGAGTAACTTTTTCCCCCATTCTCTCGCCGCTGGAAAATTCTGACCTCTCTTGCCACAAAACGAAGAATCGAACGGCTAATTATTTTCTCGGGGAACTCTTCCAATGACTTCGTTAGAAATTTGGGCAATATTAGAAAACTCGATACTCTTTTCAGGTTTCAGAAAATTTCAGTTCATCGCGACGAGAATTATCTTTGTAACGTTTAGATTTGATCATTTTTGAAATTAACGAATTTCGAAGATTGAGTTTAGAGGAAAAATTCAAAGTGACGGTGAAAAAGTCTCGGTGATGAAGGATAAGATTTTAAGCGTGACATCGAGTCCTCGAGAAGATTCGAATCTTCGAAGAGTTAGAATCCCTCGATTATTGAGATTCTCGGCCAAAGTGACTAATTTTAATTCGAAGCTTCTGAGAGCTTCACTCACCTGACAAGGTGTTGAAATATTAAACAACCGACATGCATGGTCGGTGAAAATACCATAAGACAAGGAATCAAATTGTGACTAAGAACGTTGAATAAACCACTCCGCTCTAGTGTCGCGTGAAATAATTAAAATCTTCCTATAATTCATCGATTATTCCGCTCGATCGATGTCCGAAAATGAACGTAAGAAAGTGCTCGAAAGAAATATTGGAAAGATCGGTAACAGCGAAACGTCGAGTTGCCTTTTATCTCCGATTAAGAGGAAAGAAAGTTGAAAGAATTTCTCTCTCCTCGCCATTAAAGCCACTCGGAGGACTAAGAAATTCGAAGGCGGTGGAGTCTCGTATGGAATCGAAGGCTGTCGAACTGGGCCAAGTGAATTTTTCTTCCAAGGCGAAATGTACAAATTGCGAGGGAAGTTTTACGCTTTACGTAGCCGCGATCGAAACTTGGCTGGTTCGCGTCGCTACCAGATTGCGCGGCTTTCTGCTTTGATAAACTGTAATTTCGGTTCGTTTCCCGACGATCGAAGCCGCAATTTCCCGTCAGGGACACACTTCGCGCGGTAACGAAACCAGGACGACGCGTTGTTTTTCCTCTATTCCGACGCTTATCGGCGATCTTACGCTTGCTTGACAAACATTTCAAAAGTATTTCGATAATCGGGTTCCTTCTTTTTTAATTAATATTGATGGAAGAGGTAAGACGAGTTTGCTTGAAAATTGGAAGAATTGAGGACTAGAGAGTGAGAGTTTCGAATGAAAACGTAACAGAGATAGTTCAACACAGAAATCTTACTGTCACACAGTCATCAAATTTTCTTCGTCGAGAACTTGGTGAGATTCAATGCTAACTCTTTGCACTCTTAAAGTAAAAATGAGGACTGAAATTCAAACTAATTCTTTTTCTTTGCACAATCTTGTAACAAAACTACCATCGATTTAATTCTTTTTTATTTTTTATTTAATTTAATTCAATTCATCTCTTCAAGAAAACAGTATTACCATAATGATATACTGCAATTTTTTTACACAATTTAATTCTTCCTTATTTTGAATTTAACTTAATTCAATTCATCTCTTCGAGAGAAAAATACCTTTCACATAATAATATACTGCAATTTACCTTAAAAAAGCAACATACACCGTTAGTATAATACATAACCAAAACCTCTTCAATTTTATCCCAAATTTTCCAGAGATTTGATTCTCAAAACAAAAGCATAAAAGAAGTGAACCTAAACTGCCGATTAACACATTAAGGACCGCTAAGAAATCTATAAGACATACGCCTAGGACCGCACGTTTTTGGGCAAGCTTGCACGTTACTAAAATCCTCGTTACTTTTTTATTTATGAAGCAATTTTTTCGAAACTTTCAGAAATTGTAAAATAGGATGCATCTTAGGTATTATTGAAAAAAAATTATGTTTTTTAATAATTATCATAACTTTTTTACTTAAAAAATAAATTTTTACGAAATTTTTAGAAATTGTAAAATAGGATGTATTTTAGGCAATTATTAAAAAAAATTGGTTTTTAATAATTATCATAAAATTTTATTTAAAAATCAATTTTACCAAAGTTTCTAGTACTTTTTTAAAGTATGATATTGCGTGAAAGATTTTTCTCTATGAAGAGGAACCATACAAAATTTACATATATATCTTGATTCGCTTCGAAGACGAAGACTATTCGAATCACCAAAATGTAATGCAACGTGTCGAATTTTCTCTGAGACTAAGCTGTTTTTATTTCGGGTTCGTGCATTTATACAGTCTTTCATAGCTTGACCTGTACGGTTTCCACCAATGGGATTGATCTCTTCGGTGTGGATGAGACGAAAACGGTTAATACATTGACTATTGATGTAAACACTTAAATGGACAAAGTAGATACAATGTATCAAAGTAATTGACATCTAAAGACAACGAGAGAAAACTCGTGAGCAGTCCTTAATGTGTTAATACCGAATTATTACCCCAGAAAAATTGCAAGTAAAGAACAGCAGAGTCTTGGAAATTTCGCTCAGAATAGGACACTATCGAGGATTTCTCGCAAGCTCAGCAGCGTCTAAACACATCGATACTCGGCGGTCGAGGCGAGGACGGCTCGTCGATCAGGATCGTGGAACGCATTGACGCGAAGACAATCGTGGACGTTGAAGCAATCGAGTGCTTTCACGCGAGCACTCGCGTTTAAACGTTCACACGCACGTCCCTTCGTCTATGTATAAATGGCCTCTGTTCTCTCCCCCTTTCCGTTACGGAGCCAACTTGACCTCGATCGAAGAAATCATCCCCGTTCACACGACCCACCTAAACTCCCGGCTTCGATCCCCGCGCGACCTGGTATTCCGAGGAAAGCCCGAGGAATTACATCGTCGACGTGCTGGCGAATCGAGTCGAACACGCCGACGGACGCGTCTCTCTATTGATTCGTCATGACGGGAATTCATTAGCGAATCGATCCGTCGAGGAGCACACACCTCTTGCTCGTGCCTGAAGGGAATTGAATTTGAAGTTGAGAACAATTTTCAGGTTGCTTCTTTCGGGAGGTGAATTGTACTTGAATTTTGGAGGGGATCGTTTGTTATTGCAGAGGTGTGAATTTAATTTACGTTGAAAGTTTTTGCGTTTGCTGGAGTAACGGTGATAATGGTAACGAGGAGGCGGAGAAGAAGAAAAGAAGACGAAGCAGGAGCAGAAGTAGAAGCAAACAAATGAGAAGGAGGAGGAAGAAGCAGAAACAAAAAAGGAAGAAGAAAGAGAAAAGGTTGAAGAAGGAAAGGGGGAAGAAGAGGCAGAAGCAAAAAAAGAAGAAGAAGAAGAAGAAGAAGAAGAAGAAGAATATGACTTTTATTACAGTTCCTGCAACTGCAAAGGCGTGGCTCAGCAAGAGCAGCCATTATTCCTCACCCATATATGCTTGGTGAATTTAATTTACACCACTCGAAAAGATACTTCAACAAAAATACGAAGATTAACCTCGTCTAAGAGTTGAGAACAAGTGATATCACGATTGAACTCCAAGAGAAATTGTTTCTTCTTTTTGGAAAAGTTGGTGTAAAAGTAAGGAAAGTTTGAAGGGGGAAAGAAGGTAGAGTGTCGAGGAGAATACAAAATTTCTGACGATGTAAAATTCGCCGAGTGTGAATTATCCAGCAACCCGGTCCTTCCGCCGCAACAATTTCCGCAACTTCCGGTTGCGGACAGCGAACGCCGTTTTAACGCGAGTGTACCTTGCTCGCTGGCTCCTTCTTTTTAACATTTCACAACTCTTCTTCCACTATTTTCAATTCTACTTCTCGAACAAGTACATAATTACGCCGTTTCTACTTCCACGTTTCGTTTTTCAAAAAAGCACAAAATTTAATCGAACAATAATTCTTCGCAAATTAGAAAACAGGTCTCTTTTAAAAATAGAAGAAATCTCGAAATGTCCGTTGAACATTAAAATTAAAACTACCCACCGAACCAACTATCAAACAACAAAACGTGAAAATGTAAAATGGAACACTTTTGAGCAGAGAAGAAACGGAAACAATCCACCGAGCAAATTCCCTCCAACAATGATCCATAAAGTCTGGCTAAACAACGCTGCTTTCAGCAGCCTCTAAAAACTTCTTTTCCCTCGTTAAAAATCATCAGCGCTCCCGTTACAACCAAATCAAACATCCTTCTTCCACGGCATAATCGTTTCACGGAAGGGAGAGAATAGGTGGGGAAAGCTCATTTTTCCTAGACGTAGGTCGTTTCCACGATAACGAGAACGAACGCTCGTCACAAACGATCCACCGTGTCGACTTTTATTTTGCATTTCAAATGAGCCAGGAGCGCGCGGTCAAGCTCGCATGAAACAGCGTCAAAATTTCGTGACAGAGCAGAACTTCCCTCCGAGCCCGTTCTTTCTCTCCCCTTGGTTGGTCGTAAATTAAATATGATTCACGACACGGCCCGGTTCCCGTTAAAAACTTCCCTCGAATAAGAAAGATAAAGCGTTCGCCGTGCTCGCGGACCGCGGCCATCTTGAATCGGCGAGAGGCTCCGGTTGGCCGCGTAACTTTTCGGCCAGGTTTCCACTCGCGAACTTACACCATCGATTTATCGCCTGTTCCGCCCGTTGTCCGCGCGTTTTTATCGCGTGCTCGTTCGACCGATACATATACGTACGTGTGCCTCGATAGCGTTGACGAGAAACATGTGGAAATTGGAGAATTCGCGTGCGCCGATCTGAGATCTCGATGTCTCGCCGTTTCATAGAGTTCGTCGACACTTTGGGAAACCTTTGCAATTTTTTCGAGATTGATTTCTTTTTTCAATTTTCACGACAGAGTTTGGGTGGAAATGTGAAATGCAATTTTGGAAATTTGGCGATATCAATCTCGAGGGAAATTTTGGAAATTTCATGATATCAATTTCGAGGGAAATTTTCGCGATATCTCGTTCCATGTTTCTGTTCTTTCTCGAAATTTTGGGAAACCTCTGATTTTTCTCAATTGTCAAAGAGTAAATTTTGGAAATTTGATAGTATCAACATCGAGGAATACTTCGAATTGCACTATAACAGCGGAGAAGAGAAAGCTAGCGATCGTTTCCAATTTTCAACGACATTTCGTTCATTGTTTCTCCTTTTTTTTTCCCTTCTATTTTTTATCGAATTTAGCGAACGCAACACAGGTGTCACGAGCGTAACAACGTTACGAGCAGAGGATGCGCGGCACACGATCGTTTTCAATTTTCGTGACTTGCCCGACGAACAGACGAGTTTCACGTTTTTTCAACTGCAAGCTTTCGATATTTTCCTACATCGATACGAGATCGATGGGGGAAAAGGGGGGAAATCAATCTTTCGCGTATGGAAAACAACGTTCGGACGAAACAATTGCGGCAGATGTTTCTTCGAGAGTCAAAATGGGATATTTTTCATTTTCATTCCCGACGGGTTGCAAACTCGAGACGAGGCAATTACACAGGTGTCTACAAAGGAGATAATACGCGATACTTGAGCTGAATTCGGTGTTTAATTAAGACACTTAATTCGCCTCGCAGCTTCTGCGGCAACTTGGAGCAAATATCTCGTTAGATTTAATTAGTTCGGCTCGTTTTCTAACAAACATTGCTATTTCCACTCGGATAGAGTTCTTGCCTCTGTTTGTAATGCAAACGTGAAGCTTTCACGTAAAGAAAATCGAGAGAAAAAATGATCTTCGAATAGTGAGATTAAAATTTCATCGAGAAAAATTCGTCCTTTTCTTCTATTCAAAAAAAATTAACACATTCGTCAAATTTTCTTGAGAATCATATCGGAGTAATTTCGACATTGAAATTAGTGGGAGTATTTTGTGCACGGAGCATCGATATTCTTGAATATCCACAGCGAAGACTTCTCGCTGACTCTTCTAAGGTTTCCCGATTTCTTCCAACTTCGTCTAGACTTCGCCATCGTCCTCGATAACAGTTTCAAGCCTCTCCACAGCGTACAATTTACACAGACGCGATGCAAATCTTCCGACACACGGAGAAATCGTACGTTCCTGACGAACAGAGTCGAGGAAGTAGTTCTTCTCCAGGAAGATGGAAGCTCGCGGTATATTTCTAGCAATTTGTAAGTTCCTTCGAGAGAATTGTGGACGATCTGCCGGTGCAGCAGATTCTTCCATCGTAACCAATATGGCGTACAATCCCGATTTTCGCGAAATTCTCAAAAATACCCTCTATTCCACGTTCTTCCTACTTTATTCGTTTGTACTATTAAAAAAAGAACGAGTTCGTTTAAGCCGTGCGCGTATTATATTTTCCCCCCGGTTTCTGCAGGCAAAAGCTCCACAGAGCGTTTAGGAAGGTAAAAACGCGGAGGAAAATCCCGGAGTTCGACCACGAAGAGTTGACATTGTTAGTTCGATTTTTTAACGATATTTTCCACGACTCGATTGCGCTGTTATAAAAAAGTTAATTAAGTTCCGTGACTTGTATACGTCGACTATTTGCAAGAAACACGGAAAACTTTGTTTTAAAAAGAAGATCTACCGCGTATTTTATTTACACTAACGAGAAAAACAGACAGTCTACAGACGTTTAGAGACACAGACTATTGCACGATTTGCACAGACTGACTCGCTTTTAAAATGAAAACTTTTCAAACAAAAGTGAATATGTTTAATATCTTCCGCGATTCGACAAATTTAGAAGTAGAAAATTTCTTACGTATCGTATATTATATACGTCCGCATTTTTGCACACTTAACCCTTTCGCGACGGCGGAACTAGCCATCGGTACGCCACTAACGAACGCGTTAAGAGTGTCTCGCGTTTTTTCAAATCTTAGAGGATTTTGCTGGAACAGCAGAGGACTTGAGGGTGTATCGGATAAAGGGAACGTTGTCGAGGCCTTGTTCTGTGTTTTAAAATAAATCTTCACTTTGAGTTGTTGAGGCGCGAGCCAATGCGACACGCTTAGTGGATGCCGGATATAACCGGCGCTGGCCAGTGTCAAGCATTTAGTGGATGCCGGATATAACCGGCGCTAGTCGCGAAGGGGTTAAGCGTCCGTCGCTATCCCCAGCAATTCTTGGAGATGGGACTTCGGAGTGGAGTTCGAGACTGCCGAGTGAAACAAAGTAAATCGATATCGACTTCCGAATGTGAACAACTGACACTTGATATATCGGTATCCATCTCCTCTCTTTTCTTTAGTTAAATTCGCAGAAGTCACCTTAAGCGTCCGCATTTCGTCCCGACCGATGCGTGCACTACTGTACTTCGTATACGGCCCAAGACGATCTCGCGGGGCCGCGTTACTAAATCCTCGGGGCAAATCACAGAGGTTCGGCAAATGGACCAGGCGAACGGAACGTCCAATGATTACGATTCGCGGGGACCCAGTCGGACAACAAATCGGTGGCCGTTTCGCGTGGAAATTAACGGTGCACTCGCGTGAGGAACTCTGTACACGGCGAAACGGCGTTCTAT
This sequence comes from Habropoda laboriosa, assembly GCF_001263275.1. Taxonomy (NCBI): domain Eukaryota; kingdom Metazoa; phylum Arthropoda; class Insecta; order Hymenoptera; family Apidae; genus Habropoda; species Habropoda laboriosa. The sequence goes on along the minus strand of NW_017100161.1, from coordinate 2,344,629 downwards.
CGGCGCAACGCAACATACGTGAGCATGCCGTCTACATAATATCACAATGCGGCTCGCTTGTAAACACACGTGGCTCTCTCTCTCTCTCTTGGAGCACGAGAGCCGCGAGCATAAAGCTGCCACAATAATGCATTGTAAAGCGGCCGTGCAACGAACGGAGAGGAGAAAAAACGCGGCAGAGAAGGAGTAGGAAAGGAGAAACCAACGGAAGAAACAAAGAAACGGTAGGGAAGAGGGGAAAATGAAACGAACGATACACTGTACTTGCTCTCGAGTTTGGTCGTGTACGTTCGAGTTTCCACTGTGGTGGAATAAATTGTCGGTGGAAACGGAAATTGAGGGAATTCTTCTTCCCTTTTTTCTTCTCTTCTGTTTTTCTATTGAGAAGAAGCTAGATTGTGTATAGATGGAGGTTGCGAGAGTTACGTGGCTGTTGCGGTGAAGATGATTGCACTTCCGGTAAGACGATTCTTGCGGAAAGGTGAATGTAACAGTTTCAGTATCGTGTAAATTTTATACGAAGGTACAAGTAAGATAATTTTTAGCTTTTTGTTATTTACAGTGTCCGTTTAACCCGGATCGATACGGGTGTTATTATTTGAGGCTTCCTTTTAATTGATTTTTAATTGATTCTTAATTGATTTAAATGAACATGGGTACTTATAGGAGTGAACACCCGGACGCACACCATTATCGGTGCGTCTCCAGACCCTGACGAAGCTACTCTTCGTTCAAAATAAGAACAACCTCGTTTCGCGCATGGGACGTGCCTAGTACCTTCAAACCCCCACTTAACCGCCTACGTTCTTCTTCGTCTTACCCTCTGCTACGCTCTCTGTCTATGCGCAGAACGGACGAAAAGCGGTCCGAGAGCGAGGTTACTCTTATTTTGAACCAAGTGTAGCCGCAATACTGGTGAAACGTCGGAATATAATTTCTTTTGGACACGGCGTACACCCGGACGCCTGAAATAATAAGGATTTCGCTTACTTCGTACAGCTCTCGTTTGAAGAAGTATAATTCTTTCAAAAAATTCGTCGCATCAGCCATAAGATATCCAAGAAAAATACACAAACTTCCTCAAAATCCTCTTCCCCGACAATTTCCCCCAAAATCTCTCGACTCAACTTCAACAAAACATCGCTTCCCATCGATAGCAAGCAACGATTCGAAAATTTCCCTTCACGTTCCGCCGGTGTTTCGCGAAACAAGTGACCAACGGAACGGGAAACAGCCACGAATCCACAGGTTCCATCGATTTCGAGGGGCGAAGCAACGACACGAACCTCGTCGTCCCCGAAATTCGCCTAACAGAACACGACTCTCCATCCTCTCTTTCTACCTCGTCCAGAGGTACACACTTTTGTTTCGCTCGTTTTAATGGTCGTGAATTTTCAGAATATCTCCCCGGGGGCTAGCTGAAAATGAATTTCACGTAGCGAAACGCGACGGTGCATCGACCCCACGGCCGATCGATATCCTCCTCCACGCTCGAGTCTCGCGAACCAGCCCGCCAACCGGGCCCGAACGTACACGCAAACCCGGCAGATTTCAATTTTTATTCCCTGTAAACCGTAAAAATTGTTTATTCCCCGGCGATAAACAGACAATCATCCGGTTCGCCGGAGAAAACGCGAGACACACACTCGAGAGAGCTTGGATCTTCGTGACTTTTGTCGACGCTGTGAATTTTCTCGCCGTTTTTTCCTCCTCCCGAGTGTGTATGAAATATTGATACAAAGTAGTTTCTTCCTTCTTCTAAACGTGGACCGTGTAGGTAGTCTTATTCTCTGCCTTTTTTCACAAACTTCGGTGTTTACGTATTTAAGGAAATAACCGGACAGAATTTTAATTTTCAAGATAATTTTTACAATCGTTATTTTGAATCACTCCTTCTTGCATTCATCGTGCAATTGGTAAATTTTGCGGCTTAAAAACGGTGGCGATTTTGAAGTTGATAAAATCGAGATTTTTTTGGAATTGAAGTATCAGACAGGTAATCTACAGGTGATAATCCGGTGAGATTAGGTGTAACAAGAATTTCCCAGCTGGAAGGATAAATGGAAAAAGGCATTTATTCTTGATAATTTCTACTCAATTTTCACGAGACTGGAAACAACTTTTCCCTACCTTTGCGCAATATTTCCTCCACAATTCGGTGCGTAATTCGAAAGAAAGGATCGTCCGTATCGAAAGATTATTATTTCCCGCGGAATATACCGATTTCAAGATTACCCAAGTTGGTTATCGAGCACGTAAGCCTCCTGAAACAATCACCACTAGATTCCAATCGATTCTGACGCACTGCTCATGGCTGCACACCATCGTCTTGGTGCTCCATCGGCAATCGAACCGTGGCCACGATAATCGTGCAAGTTTTAATTGGGCAGGGAGTGGAAAATGGGGAGGCTGTGAAGGAGTCGAGGAAAGAAACCTCGTGGTATATAAATTCACGTCGACTCAGTTCTTCCTCTTACTTGATCGAATTTCGAAAAAAAAAAAGCAAATCATTCTTTCCATGCGAGAAAAGAAAGATGAAAAATTATTTGAAATTTCACGATCGAAAGAGATTGTACGGTTTGCAAAAATTAGGAATAGATCGGATGGATCGTTTGTCTTCCTGAAAGTCGAACTTCAAAAAATCATTCTTCCAATATGAGAGAGAATAAAATTACTTCGTCGAAAGAAGAAGTTCAAGGATCATTTGAAATTTTGCAAAAATGACGAGTGTAGATTGGATGGATCGTTTATCATCGTGAAATTTAGCCAGGATAACTGGAATATGAGGAATTGAAGAAATACAACAGTTTCGAAACGCGATTTGGCACGGTTCCCTCTCTCGCCTCGTTTTAACCACCTCCCTGCCACGCTAACGATTTTCCAAAATTCATATCTCCTTCGTCGCCACGCGCAATCTGTTCCAGATACGATGCCAACCTCCGACGATGTACCTGTTGATGCAAACTGGCGTCGTTCCGATCCCTTTCATCCACCTGATTCTTTCCCTCCCTCTGTCAATTTCTCGTCTCAAATGCACAGTGAATTCACTGGCAAAACACCACAAGCCAACACGTGTGTTCTCTATTTTTCAGAGAATTAATTAACACTTTTTGCTCGATTTTAATTTAGTCCGAAAATCCTTCATTTCTCGTGTTACGCCTCAAGGGGTAATTTTTATATTTAGGTCTTTTTTCAATTAGCGTGTTTCACTGTTTTTCTTCTTTAAATTTTCTACTAAAAGTTAGAAATTTTCAAAATTATTGTTAAACCAGCGTACAATTTTTCGTTTACAATTTCCAACGAAACTCTGCCCAAGCGTTGAAATTTACGAAACAAGTTTCATGTTTATAAATTGTAAGAAATTTTCGGTTTCGGAGAGTTTCACCAGCGAACGATTCTCGAGTATGCAATCTTGAAGAATTTTCGTATGAATTTTTATCGAAGCGTTATGTCGAATTTGTGGCCGAGATGATGGGCCGTTTCAGAGGCAAAGGTGTATCCTCCAAGTATTATGGAAATAAGAGCGTGTAGTGGGAGCCGTGTGCAGCGGCTGCCAGGCTGCTGGCTCGATTGATTTTTAAAGTGTCCATGGAAACCTCTCGTGGAAATAAATCTACCGTCAGGATTAATTCTGAATACAGTGCAAGCTGATAAACCGTAATTTCAAAATATATATATACATAAAATCATCTTTCCATTGTTACAATTTTGTTTCGTCTAAATACAGAAAAGTATTCTGCAACAAGTGAACCTTTTCCTACGTCGAGATTAATCATAAATACAAAACTAGACACACGTTGTGGCTTCGAAAAATTGGACAGATTTAAAAGTACAGGAATTTTCTACGTAAAAAAATGGACGGAGAAGGATGTTCCGGTATTAATCGAGGACTGTTTCATCGAGATACAGGGCTTAAAGCGTTCCCCGTTCGCTTATTTCTCATTTTATTCCGGCACGCTCAGGCAGCTTCCGTGAAAGCTCGCCCCTAACGACCAGGGAAAGCATAACGGTAGGAAATTCTGCCTTAACAACCTAATAAGAGGACCGACTGTTAAACCGTGAAATGACAAATGCTTTAATAAGCCGTTTTCAAACATCTTCGCCCCCTACGTACCCGCATTCTAAGGAAATCGAAACAGTTTCAACAACAGACAACGTCTTACAAAATGAAAATAATTCTAAAATGAAAAATTATAGTTGGGGCCACGATATAGCGAGGTCGTAAATTAAACTCTCAAGAATCGGCACCGATTGATGTTGCGGCACTCAAGGCCGTGTGTTGCAGTCTGTTTGAGGGTTCCAACAATAAACGAATGGTAGCATATGATTTGGTACTTCAAGTAGAAAATGGTATTTCATTTACAAATGGAAAATATGTTAATATTAAGCTACACAATCTTTTTGCACTTTCTATCTGTATATAACACGAGTAGATAAACTAAGATGCTAAAGACATCAATAAGACCTTTACCTGTAACCGTACTTCCAAAAGCGGCTTCCCCCAGAGGGAGAAACCCTAATTTGTCCTAGCTGCATGCATATTAGAATCAGTTGACTTTCGCTGGATACAAGAATTCTTCGTACGGTCCTGACAATATGGTTTCAAGTACTTATCTGCTCGTATCTCTGTGAATTTTCGGGTCCCGGCAGCTAAAACATGTTTACTTTGACGTCTGACCGATTTTACGACCTCGCTATATCGTGGCCCCGAGTATAACTTCGTCATCTGACACATTTCTCCAACTACACGTTTAGAAGAAATGTTTCTAGAATAAGGGGGTTGGTCACGAATTGCACGAGTAAATTGGACAAAAGATACGCGTCGGAGGGCCATCCTGGCACGGCTCCTGCTCATATTTCAGGATCCCTTTCTGCAGGCTGAAAGAGGGCCTACCCCTGGCCGCAACGAAAACCAGGACAAAGAGCCATTTTGCAGTAACACGATACGTCACGTCGCGGGGGTGTTTCGTTGGCTCTGATCTTTTGGGGATGGTGAAGGCGAAGAAGCAGAAGAAGAAGAGGAGGAGGAGGAGGAGGAGGCTTTTCTGTGTCACCAATTTAATCCTGCCGCGGGATTCTACTTTCAGTCGCGCGATATCTCCTTAAAGGAGACAGCCAGGCGAGGATTTGCGGGTATTAAGGGTTGTGAGCTTTTCACGAGCTTTTAAACTCCGTGCCGTTGATAACGGGACGCTGTTTCCTTTTCGTTCACCGGTCTCTACGTATACGTATCGCGTAATGCCTTTCGCGATAGTCGCAAGAGAATCGAGTTTCGTAGAAAATCTCCGCAATTTGTAGAAGTTACCGTCGATTTTCGCTTCGACGAATTTTCATGGAGAAAGGATCGAACGAAGAAGGAAAGGTGTTTGTTTCGGCATCAGAGGAGGTGTGACAGAACTTGGAGAAATTTTTAGAATGCTCGAAGGACCACCGCAGGTGCAGCATTCGGTATATATCGGGATGGAATCGATGAAGCTCCATTTACGATTCTCCCATTCGTCACGGATATGAAATATGGTCGAGGCACGAGTGCACAGAGCTCTGTCGTAGGTTCCGTGGAAACCACGGACAGGCTACGTTATTACCATTGCCTGACATTTGTCTTCGTCACACGACGGAATTGAACTCCCCTTCTTTTTCTCCTCGTATTCTCTTTCTTCGCTCTCTTCCTCTCCGTACAACTCTTTCTCTTCGCTAGCTCTTTTCCCCCTTTCTTCCTCCCTCTCTCTCTTCTTCACTCTCATTCCTCTCCCCCTCGCTCTTTCTCTTTCCTTCTCTCCTTCTCACTCCCACACTTTCTTTCTCTTCCCCTAACTCTCTCTCTTTCACCCTCCCTCTGCGATGTCGTGGAGAAAGTGACGACCGGGATGACGAAGGCGCGTAAATTGACGCGAGTGTCTTTTGTTACTCGCGCGATACGCGGACGAGAAGAGAAACGCGTGCTCGATGGTAAATTGATTTCGTCGCGATCCGGTGACTCGGAGCAACCTACGTGAAACTCTTCGTCGAAAGGGTAAACCGAGGGATGACTCGGCATCACGTTTATCTTCAGCTGTTATTTTTACCCCCCCCCCCCCGGGAAGAGCACATGACTGTGAAAGCGGATGACGCACAGGGGAAAATACAGAATCGGACTCTCCCCCCGGCTGGAACTTTCAGTTTTGAAGTTCGGGGTTCCGAGTTTTCCTCAATTATCCAGCAAATGCATCGCACATTTTCTAACTATACTGTGCGATTATATATTGCCCTAGAGTGAAAGAATTAGAGACTTCGTAGAATTTCTATCAATGAAAGTTACCTCTTTATCAAAGGAAGATTGCCAATTTTTCGAAGAAATGCAACGTGTGGCTAGATTTTCCACGTGCATTCTTCATATTTCCTCAATTTCGATTAAATCTAGATACAGACCAAGTTCTTAAACCTTCTCTCCCTCTCTATCTCTCTCCGGGGATGGAAACGAAAGGTTCAGAGGCACTGAATCGCACGGAGAACGGTCCGCGTGAATTGTTTACCAAGTCGAATCTGAAGACAGCGTAATCAAAGCGAGAGAGACGATAACGCGGGGGTAAGATATTGCAAAGAGAAGAGCGAGGAAGAGAGGGAAGAGGGATTTCAGCGGTGCACGTTTTAATATTCTCCAGGGGAGGGCAGAAGGATTTCGCAGCGGTAGTATATTGAGTGGAAAACATTTCAATAAAGTAAGTCCCGGGCCAAGGGAATTTAATCAAGTATATCCTTAATATGTTCCAACTTTGTTCGATGAACTCTCTGTATCTCGTTCCTTCGTCTGTCTCTCCTTTCAATTTCCAGAAATAAAAGCTCTTTTACAAAGCTACGAATAAAACAAACGAACAGAAAATGAACGTAAAATATCAGGGAAATGGAAATGTACCTTAACGAAAGAGCACGTTGATTTTTTTTTTATTATTTCATTTGGTTATTTAAACTCGATCGAGTATATTTTTCTTCGATTCTGTAATTTCCTTCGTGGAGAACTGTCTATGCAAGCCGTGCTCGATCCCAGAGGATTACCAACATGGAGATATTAAAGGGACTATGCATGTACGTAGTTACGGGTCATTAGCCTCGATAAACGCATTCGATTATTCTCCCATCATAATAATTGATACATTTCGTAGCAGCTCCTAATAGATGTATTTATACCTATTAACCTGACAACGATAATAACACGCTCTTCTGTGGAGTGGCTATTAAAGCAATTTCAGAATTTCAACCAAGCAGACAGCCTTCTCCAACTTTTCTACCTGACCAATAACGTCCGAAGATTTCTCGGTAGAAACGATAACAAATGTCTGCTAACAACGTGAAACCTCTAATTACCGTCTAATTTCCATCATACCGAACCACCCATGTAAATACGCTCTCGTTAAATACACATTATCCGAATCAATCAACGTTTTAAGTCCGTACGAGTCCCGAGGAAACTTCACTTTCAATGGTGAAGCAACCAATAGTATATATTCTTCTGATACATACAAAAATGAATTTTACCCCTTCGAATAATCGTCCAAACTTCTGATACACCTAGAAAATAATTTCACCCTTTGCAATAATCACCCAAACTGTTCTCCATAAATATTCAAACTTTTGATACACCTGAAAATTAATTTTATCCTTTTCAATAATCATCCAAACTGTCCTCCGTTAATATTGAAGCACCTAATACACCTGACACACCTGAAAATTAATTTCACCCCTTCTAATAATCATCCAAACTGTTCTCCATAAATATTCAAACTTTTGGTACACCTGATGATGCTTCGTGGACTTTGATCAAGTCTTATGACCAGGAGTTCTGGCGCAGGTCGATGATAGTTCTCGCTGGTTCGAGGTGTATTGAAACTTCGTTGTTGGTTTGGACGTTTTTCTTTCGGTTCGTTGATGTAGATGTTTGATAGATGTTTAGTTGAAATTCGGTTATTCTTTTTTTTTACGATGTGTCTTGTGCACTCGTTTTACTGTGATTGTCGGTTTTCAGGTGTGTAGATGTATACATAGGCATTAGGTTGGTTCTGATTGGTGGTAGTGTTATGGAGGTGGAGAACGTGGTGTGTTCGGCTATTGGTCGACGAAAACTGTGACCTTTTGGGAGACCGAATTTGTTGTAAACAAATTTTGATCCCCGGTAACGAATGTTTTATGGTCCCGAGTGTTTTTGGGACCTATTGTCCGAGGCCAAATGTATTGGCGGCCAAATGTGACTAATTACTATAATCCGCCGAACCGAGACTTCGTTGCGTCCTCATCAGGTCGCAACACTTTTAATAATCATCCAAACTGTTCTCTACAAATATTCAAACTTTCAATACACCTGATACACCTGAAAATTAATTTCATCCCTTCCAATAATCATCCAAACCGTTCTCAATAAATACTGAAACACCTAAAAATTCCTCTCACCCTTTCCAATAATCGTCCAAGCTGCTCTCCATAAACGTTCAACCTCCAACAGCCACGAGCTACCCCAGAAACCTGGATATATAATTTTCACCTAATTCACGTCGGCCCGAACAACCCACGTAACTCGAATCAACCCTCTCTCGTCGAACCGAGCAGCACCCAACAGCACCCATTGCTCCACCCCCCTCGATGCGCCCGAGCGTTCGCACACATAGGGAAAGGTGGCCAACCAGAACAATGTATCGCGTGTAACAGAATCGTTTACGGTCACAGGCACGAAAGCTGACTGCACAATATTTCCGCGTTACACGATAACATCGGCAGCCAACGGGAGAAATAGAATTTTCCCAACGGATCGATCCTCTCTCAGAGAGAGAGAGAGAGAGAGAGGAATTAATTCCACCTGCGCGTCCTCCAGAGCTGCGCGTTTTCCTTCGATCCCCTTTGTCGACTCCCACAGATCCACCCCCGAAGGGGATTGTGTATGTGTTCACGGGCCATTAGTCGCGACAAGCACATCCTATTAGCAAGCCAACGTCCTAAAGGAGGAACGACCAAATCCCGGCAACTTTTACGAAACGGATAACCTTACGGATAACCGACGAGACCGTGCAGCCTCTGTGTCCCCTTTCAGGATGATGGAAAGCTGATGTTGGCTTGAGTAGTTTGGTTTTAAGATGATTTATCAGGTCTGTCTCGAAAATTCTCCTCTTTCTCGTACCTGCTCTTCTTTTTCTTTCAACCGTGTAATTTCTTTTGTGTTTGTTTTCTTCTTTAATTTCTGATATTGTCGTGGAGATTTTGGGTGATTAGTTATTATTTCTGAATACAAATTTTCTGGAATTTTTCCTGGTTTTCGTGAACGAGGTTCGATTTAATTTTGAATATGAAAGTTTGCAAACCACCTCTGGAATTTCTTAGAACTGGTACAAAAGCAGAATTTTGCTAATAATAATATTAATCATTTACCCAGAAGTTAATTATCGCCGTCGTTTTGCTTTTCCTCTGCATAAAAATCTTCCAATTTGTTGGAATTCTTCGTGGCTATCCTAAATCAGGTTCGTCGTCAAGGTTTAAATCTGAAAATTCGTAGGATCGGTAGAACAGCAGTTTTGCCGATTAATCTAATCTACTCAGATCTCGTTACTCCACATCAACGCACTCATTCACGAATGCAAAATTCCCGTAAACACAGGAAACACCGCGGCAAAAATTTGGAAACGCGATAATCATATTGAACGAACACGGTGAAATTTCCAAACGCTTCAGAACGAAGTGTGAAATCGAGTAGAATGAAATTTCACCGCATTTTGCCAGGTACGTACACGTGAGTAATATCGAGTAATTGAATAATATTCATCTACACATCGATGTATTCCCCGCCGCGTTTCATCCAATCGCGAAACAAAACGAACCGTTTCAGCATCGTTTCAACCCGTTCGCGATGCTTCGAGACCCATCTGGAGAATACGCGGGGGAAGAGAAATCGACGGGAAATACGATTCGGAATGGACTATGATGGATTAAAGGTGGTACACCCCCGAGTCGTCTTATTTTCCCAGCGAAAACAGAGGAAGAACGACGTCCGCCGGTCGTTTTATCGCGGAAAATACGATTGCTTTCGCGGCGTTTCCGGGACTCGACGAGGGAGGATTTTTCTTTCCGGATGAGGCGGGGTCGAGTCCGGTCTAATCTCGAACACAAACCGTAACAAGTCGCCGAGGGAGTTCGCGTCAATTTTTCCCTTTTTCATCCTCGAGCTGGCAAAATAGAAAGATAATCCCGCGGGTCTTGGCCCGTTCACGGCGGAGTAAGAGGAAAATCGCCGGAGAAAATGTGATTCTTCGACGTTTATGAAAAGCAGAGAACGAAGAAGGTATCTGGAGAGCGTTACTTTTTAACACGGATCGATGAATTTTTAAACCGTTCGTTTTGCGTATCCTCTATTTTTAATCGGAATAAAATCGAACTGAGCGAATGAAAATTTCTAGAGATTGTTGATTGCATATTGTGGAAATTTCATTTCTGATTGGAAGAATGATTCTGTCGTAGTTATCATTTGGGTCTTTTACGACCCCAGCAGAAGACTGATTTTCGAGGCTTCACAGTATCACTGTCTCGTTCGAACCTCAATTAAACGAGCTGCAACCCTTAAAAAACGTCGGAAAATTGCTTCCATAAGAACCAGACTTAAACAGACATCTGTGTAATACTTAGCTGAAAAAGCCTCAAATCTTTAACTCTCCAACTTTCGTTCAACCTTCTAACTTGCTAGCCCTAAAACTAAATTTCCCCAAAATTTTCACACACTTTAAACGTGAGAAAATCACGCTGAATCTGAACAACTCCACAACCCCAAAAAAAACAGTGTGTCATGTCAAAGTAACAGAATTAATCCAACAACGAATTCTAATTCCTCAGAATTAGTTTCATCCCGAATAGTCGGTGTTCAACGAAAGGAACACAAGTTGGCCGTTATTCCGAATGATTTTTCTTTCGGTCAAGCTTTTCCTGAGGCTCGGTCGAAGCCTGGCCAGGAGGGAAATCTACTCGATATTTCATTTCGGACGACGGCGAGAGGCAAGAAAGAGGCTGGGAGGATGCTGACTAAGACCTCTCTCTACGTCCTCCTATCTAATCTCCTTTAGTCGAGCCATCAACCCTCTGTTCATCATCCTCTTCCTCGTCCGTCCGTGAACAATGAATCCGACCATTTAGCCCGACAGAGGAGTGCTACACACCTCGGAGGAGATCGACACTCGCGTGAAATCTGCCCTTTCTCTCTCTCTCTCTCTCTCCCTTTTCCCGCTCCTTCGATCCAGTTAATTGTCCGATCGGGAAATATTTTTTAATAACGGAAGCTGGGTATTAGAGTTCTTTCTTTCTTCTCTTCGGTATTCGAGTTATTCGTTCCTCTGGAAGTGATTCTTTTGGGTATCGCGGAGTTATGGAATTATTAAATAATCCAGTGATCTCAATTATTCGTGAAATTCGCGTTTTTTTTTATTTTACCAATGACTTGTTTTCTCGCAATAATCGACAGATATCAGAGACATTTCTGCGGTTCTACAGTTTATATTTTTCAATATGCAACGTGCTTTCCATTATTTATGAAATTACAGAAAAATTGAAATACAGGATTTTCTTTATTTTAGGAACGATTGTTATATTATCGCGATAGTCGACAGATATCCGTGATATTTCTGTCTCTGCAGTTTCGTTTGTGTGAATTTTTACGTACGCAATGTGATTTCCATTATTTGTGAAATTGTGGAAAAATTGAAACGCATGATTTTTTCTTTATTTCAGGAACGATCGCAATCATAGACAGATATCAGAGGAGATATCTGGTCGTATAACTTCATTTACATCGGAGAACGGTTCCTCTGTTTCTCCATTTTCATCTTCCTCAAGGAGGAAGCTTTCGTTCCTCTGCTCTTCGAGACACAGGCAGATTTGTTTGTCGATGGACGACACTTCCTGTTGACACAGGTCTCACGTCTAGCGATCGATCGACGAATACACCGATTCACGTTCGTCTTCTCGTTTCACCGCGAATCGACATGTCCATTCAGACTGTTTCGTCTATTGAACGCTTGCATGATTGATATTACCGCGGGGAAAATACGAGCAGCGTCACCAAACACGACTATCGACATAATGCTTCCATTTATTCACTCTAGCATAAAATTTCTCGAATCACTTTGTAAAAATACAAAAAAAATGTCTCGTTTATATCGCAATAATTCCTGTAACTTCAGAGGAGAAAAAAAGACAGCGGCGATCACACGCGTAAGACTTAAGTAAAACAGAAACGAAGAAACTCGTCCCTTTTTATTCTCTAAATAAAATCCCCAAGTTTCCAACACTTTACATTCGTCCGTTCGAATTTTCGTGTCTCATAAAAGCACCCATTCCCCGAATTCGAAAGACCGAGAGTCGCGCGCTCGTCGATTCGCGGCCGCCATTTTGGAGAACAGACAGATTCTCTATTTGAAAGCGACAATTCTGAAATATGAAGTGGTTACACGCGGGCTCTGCTTGCATAATGGCTCGTTTGCGCTGCAAATGGTCGCAATTTCAAGGAGGATTGCAAGTCTGGGAAATCTTGCGAATTCTCCGCCGCGGAAACACGAGAAAACGTAAAAGAGAAAAGGGGGGAGGAAATCGAGATAAAATATCCTCGAATCTTGGAAGGATTAAACGTTCGATCGTGTGTGTTCCTGGAAGAAGGAAATAACCAGGATACGTGTGTGCTGTCGATGGCAGCGAGAAAACACGGCGAACACACGTCGTAATTCGCGGCACGACTCGTCAAGGGAATTTCATTTCGCGACCGTCCCATAAATTCCCCCCGTTTTATCCTAGCCGCAACGTTCCCTCCTTTGAAGAATTATTTCGACTCACCGGCATATCCATCCTGCAAACCCTGTGTATCGCCTGCTTGCCGGAAGTTCGTGCTAGCGTGGTGAAAATTCGTTAGGGATGGGATTCTGGTACCGTACGCGAAATTTTACTCGCGAGATTTGGACGAAATTTCGGTTCTAGACTCTGCTGAATTCGAATTCTACAGAGCTCGACGAATTTGCACGGGGGAAGAGTGAATAGTTGGGAATAATTCTCTGGGCAGATTGAACAATTTGTAATTAAACACGCTAACGATAATTAATATCAACCCTTTCACTGCTGGTTTATCAAAAGTAAAGCCGACTCCTGTCGTTAACCCCTGGAAAGACCAGCGAAGTCAAAATGATCCAGGAATTTTCGAAAAAAAAGATCAACTGTCATTTGATACTGATAAGAATATCAAGTGATTCCATAAGTTCGTGCCGAAAGTGACAAATACTTAAACAAAAATCCAAGGAAATAATAAAATATAGAAAAACTTTGTGGAATAGGAAGACGCTTACGTTCTTGTTTATCAAATTTAAATCTACCCTTGGAAATGTTCATCTAAATTCTACAATTTCATTATCAGTTGCAACTTTCCACGAAAAAGCAATATTAGGCGAACAATAGTAGCTGTTCCGTACCGAACATTTTTTTTTTCGTCTATTTTCGCATCGAGCCTTTCTCCTTTTATTTTTATAGCTTAAGGAAATTGTAAGATGGGCCTGAAGAATCCGCGACCCATAGGATTAGCCGGGGCCGTTATTAAGCGCGTACCCTCGGTAATTTCACCACCAGAACTCAGTTTATTAACCATTGTCCTGAACTAGCCTATCTCCTTTTTTTCGGAATTCCCCAAAACCCCGACACCTCATCCTTCTACCACCACCTTCTACCACCACTTCCCACCACCACACCCTACGACCAATACTTAATGTTCTTATTTCTCCCATTTTTCACTTCCAAAATTAAACTCCGCCCTCAGTAGCTGAGATGCGTGACTTCCTCTGAATTTCGAATCAGTATCATTCTGAACGTTAAACAACCAAGTATTGAGTCAGTCCGAGCGCTGAACGCATAATCAAGTCGTTTATATTATAACGTTGGAGAAAGGGTATTCCGGGATCACTTCAGACCTCGTTAGAAAACAGTCCGATTTTTCTCTCGTGATCCAAGTTTGAAACATAACTCAAACCGACGCGAGTACACGACAGTAGCAAAGAAGAAAAGAACAATATTTATCCGAATACCAAATCTTCAAACCGCCAAAATCCTCCTGAACTAAAAATTAAAAAAAAAGGAGCAATATCGGACATGTCGATACCCTAAAATATTCTTCTTCCAAGAACACCGTCACCGCGTTCGCCTAAGTTAAGATCGCCGAAATTCGAGCGGGTAGTCGCGTCAACAAAAGGGGCTTTATTTCTATTAAAGCGCCTATCTGACGCGGCGCAGTCTCGCGTTAATTGTTCAGTCGAAGAGGAAGCCGGCTGATAACGCGAAACGGCGTTCCCATTATGCGGCGTTATGCAATAAACGGTCTGGCTGAGGTAACGTTTCTAGGAAAACGCGTTCAATTCGGCCGCGCACTATTTGGATTCAATTATCTCGCACTTCTCTTCGAGTGCGCCACTGAAACTTCGCGGAGCTTCCATCAGACCGTGTATCCAACGAGCGCCGCCGGAAAGAACCGTAGGAACGGTGGAAAATATGGATAAATAGCGTTGGATGTGAAATGGCGGTTGATTGACGCGAAGACGCCTCGAAACCAGATAGAAGAGAAACAGAATACACCGGAATAACGTGAAGAGTCGAGGGAACAAGGGATGACAATCCATCTTTTGCCTATTACGGAATTTTAATACTTACGCGTGTAGTTTTTATTGTAGAATTTAAATTTGCATTTGAAAATAGGAAATGAGACGAAAATTGAAGATTAGTGGGATTTAAAAAATGATATTTTTATACTGTTCACTTGTGATTATTATTACTACACCTTGTATATTACTGTTGTCGTAGAATAAAAGGATTTAATATTTCAGTAGGTATCTTCTAATATTTTTTAAATCGCAAAAATCGAAACATTGTCAACCACATTGTTAATCCCCCATAAAAGTATAGAAAACAGAAGCTTCTTCAAGTAGCTCAACTTCATTTTAGGACAAATGGAAAATGTGCAATGAAATTTTGCACGATCGATCATCGGCACATTTCCGCGTATTCAATTCTACAGAAGAAATTTCACCGTTCGATTACTATAAACAACTATCCCACCGTTCGAGGAAGAGTCTGTAGAATCCAAGACGAACGATAAAACGCACGGAATCCGCGTAAACACGACGTTTAAACGATTACTATAAACAACTATCCCACCGTTCGAGGAAGAGTCTGTAGAATCCAAGACGAACGATAAAACACGCACGGAATCCGCGTAAACACGACGTTTAAACGAATTAATCGCAAGCTAAGATCGAGACTATCCTCTCGGTCTCTCCTTGTCTCTCCCTCTAAGCTGACCTTAGATTAAGAGAAGGTATCTCGGTGCTACTTTGCAACGTTTAATTCTGCACGAGACGCTAATTAATACGTGTCTCGTCGAGGGTCACGTAAACGTTGCCTTCTACCGTGTTGCAATTAACATTCTGCATAATTTCAACGTTTCTACCTCGTGGCTCGCCAACGATGAATTTCACATTTTCGCTTGGTCGTCGCAGTCTTACCGTGAGCGGAAGAACAACCGCGGTTTCGTTGAACTGTATCGGGAGAAAGAAGTTCTTCTGCACGCTTACCTGCAACAGAAAAATAAAGACATCGTTAACTGATACAGCAGAGATAAAAGATAATTAACTTGATACGCGTGAATTGAGGTAATCTCGCGGTAATTGACGCGGTAAATAGGCGTCAATATTCGAATAAATATCAAGAGGAGAGATTTGTGGGTGGAAGGTTATGGAGTGAGTACTTTGAAAGAAATTAGAGTGAATTGCAGGGATTCGATTAGTTTCGAGTTTCGTGCTTTCGAAGCGTCCTCTCCTCACAAAGTTCCTCCTAATTTCGGGGGAACGGAGGGAAAGGGCAGTTTCAGGTTCTCCAAGATCTACTCACGTAGAAACCCACGAATCGACAGAATACGCGAGGAAGAACGACGTTCGATTTATCAACCAAGTTTATACGGTTAGATGGACGAAACGATGGAGAGAAAAAGTAGATGAAATTGCGCGAAGACGAGAGGATTTCATTCGGAGAGATTAAATACGAGGCAAGGTGCAATTAGTCGAAGGTGTTGGCGCGTTTCTGCCGTTGATTTTCCGGAGAAACGAGGGACTTCCCCTTTGGCGGTGTTCCAGCCACGTGAAGACCAGAAACACCGACACTCTAACTCTTGCACGTATGTATATTCGGTTTCTCGGAAGGGGATTTGAATTGGACGTGACGATTGTTTGATGGATCGCCCGGTAAAGTACACTCTCGAACTTGTACTTTCGGTATGAAAGAAGTTTCAGTCGCTTGTGTAATTGGAGGAAATTGATTGCGTTGCGTAATTGATCTAACGAAGAGAAATGACTGTGTTTGCTCGGTGGTTCTCAGAGGCTGCGCGTGGAGGAATCAAGTGGCTTCTCGTTCATTAAAATTTCGGCCCATAGGGTTGCTGGCGATCCCACGATCTAGTTAACGTACCGAAATTATATCTTACTCTCTTAACACATTAAGGACCGCTAAGAAATCTATAAGACATACGCCTAGGACCGCACGTTTTTGGGCAAGCTTGCACGTTACTAAAATCCTCATTACTTTTTTATTTACGAAGCAATTTTTGCGAAACTTTCAGAAATTGTAAAATAGGATGCATCTTAGGTATTATTGAAAAAAAATTATGTTTTTTAATAATTATCATAACTTTTTTACTTAAAAAATAAATTTTTACGAAATTTTTAGAAATTGTAAAATAGGATGTATTTTAGGCAATTATTAAAAAAAAATTGGTTTTCAATAATTATCATAAAATTTGATTTAAAAATCAATTTTACCAAAGTTTCTAGTACTTTTTTAAAGTATGATATTGCGTGAAAGATTTTTCTCTATGAAGAGGAACCATACAAAATTTACATATATATCTTGATTCGCTTCGAAGACGAAGACTATTCGAATCACCAAAATGTAATGCAACGTGTCGAATTTTCTCTGAGACTAAGC
Organism: Habropoda laboriosa; assembly: GCF_001263275.1. Taxonomy (NCBI): domain Eukaryota; kingdom Metazoa; phylum Arthropoda; class Insecta; order Hymenoptera; family Apidae; genus Habropoda; species Habropoda laboriosa. Next base: position 2,327,625 of record NW_017100161.1, on the reverse strand, counting down.
TGTTTTTATTTCGGGTTCGTGCATTTATACAGTCTTTCATAGCTTGACCTGTACGGTTTCCACCAATGGGATTGATCTCTTCGGTGTGGATGAGACGAAAACGGTTAATACATTGACTATTGATGTAAACACTTAAATGGACAAAGTAGATACAATGTATCAAAGTAATTGACATCTAAAGACAACGAGAGAAAACTCGTGAGCAGTCCTTAATGTGTTAATACCGAATTATTACCCCAGAAAAATTGCAAGTAAAGAACAGCAGAGTCTTGGAAATTTCGCTCAGAATAGGACACTATCGAGGATTTCTCGCAAGCTCAGCAGCGTCTAAACACATCGATACTCGGCGGTCGAGGCGAGGACGGCTCGTCGATCAGGATCGTGGAACGCATTGACGCGAAGACAATCGTGGACGTTGAAGCAATCGAGTGCTTTCACGCCGAGCACTCGCGTTTAAACGTGGAAGAGGAACCATACAAAATTTACATATATATCTTGTTTAACCCATTTGCTATAAAATCACCATCTGATATTGTAATACTCTTCACATCTGCACGACTCCTTGAATTTTCCAAATTTAAAGAACAAAGAGACTTCAACCGTTCACGTCTGAATAGGTTTCCCTCGAAAAGCACTATTTCCTATTATTTTCACATGTATCTCTCTGTTTCACGTGAAACCACTCTGATTAGAATGATACATCTCTTAAATTTAACTTAGATCGAGCGAGAAAGGGTTGAGACACGTCGTCGTTCGCCTCGCCGCGAGGCGGCCACCCTTGAAATTCAGGGTGGTGTCCGGCAATAAATAATCATTCTCCCCGATTTTAATTACCGTCGCGTGTCAGTTTCCACGCGCCGTCACCGCGGCAATTTCGCAGACGCTATTACGCTTAATTATGAAACGTGTTTCTCGATAACGAGGTGACGCGTTCCTCCAGCCATTCAACTCCAAGCCCATTAGTCCGCCGGCCGTCGTTGCCTTCGTCGACGTCGACAAGGCCCTGTGTATACGTATCCGCGGGATCCGTCCATTCAGGCAGACGGAACGGATCGATCGATCGAGCAGTTGCTGCTTCGAAAGGCAACGGTAACCCTGTTAGTCGCGTGGAAAGCGTATCCATTACCGATCCCTACACACACACACACACACTAAGAAAGAGAGATAGATAGATAGAGAGAATGAGAATGAGAGAGAGAGAGAAAATGGCTTGGAAACGCGGCCAGGGTCGACGGCTCGTGTTTTAGGTCAGCACCGCTTGTTTCGTTAAATTTACTACGAAAGGAGACCGAGACGAGCGCGTGGAACTGTGCCATCGAGCGATCGACCGAAGGAATCCTCGCTTGACGCCCTTCTAGTTCTGCGAAGGTGTGGAGGGAAATGTCGGGTGGAGTTGGTTTTCGTTTGAAACTGTGTGGGGTTAGGATCTGGATGGACGTTTCTTTTTTTTTTTTTCAAGAGTTTGCTGTGAGAATTGGGTCTTGTGTGACTAGTCTGTAACTGTGGATTGGTAATTGGCATTGGTAATTGATAATTGGTGGTTGACAGTTGACGAGTGATTATTGGTAATTGGTAATCTGCAATTGATCGTTTATACTTGATAGCTGATATCTGATAAGTGGTAATTGATAATTGATGACTAGTATTTGGTAATTGACCGTTGATACTTGATAATTGGGGATTAGTACTTGGTAGATAATAACCGATTATTGATAATTGCTAATTGATCCACGTAAATCAGTGAACACCTTCATTTCTGATTTATAAAAATACTTGCACTACTTATTAAATGCTCCAACATAACACCAAACTAACTGCATCAAACGCAACATCGCTATACCAAACACGTATTTCAAAGAAGCATTAAAACTGGAATAATTCCAATAAAACAGCAAAGTTCGACAATTCAACTTCGCTTAACTTCACGTTGGCACTTCACCGAAGACAGGAAAGATTAAACAATATTTACGCATCGAACCACCCGCCCGCCAACCATTAACACGAAAATGGCTTCCACCAACTCCCCCAATATTCTTCTCCGTGGGTAATCCATCATTCCATCGCGCGGATTCCACGGGAAACCGGGGGAAAAAAGAAAATTCCCCGACGTTAATAACTCAGGCGAAAGTATTCCACGTTCAATTAGAACCGCGATGAATCCCAGTAATTTTCACTGTTGCATCGACGACGATGAGGTAGAAAAGAGAGAAAGAAAGAAAGAGCGCAGAGTTTCGAAAGAAACGTAAAGGGAAAGGCGAAGTCGAACTCTGTGAAAAGATAGTAATAGTGGGTTCTTCAGTTGGCTTTCGGGCTTATCTTAAACGAAACGGCCGGTTTCCGCGAAACTTTGTCACGAGCCCACGGGTCTTAACGCTAATTTTTACCGTTTCCCTCGTTCGTCCTCCCTTTCAGCCCAAGTGGAAAGCAACGCCGCGGTGCTTTCACGCTCTTTTGCCGCTTTCACTGTTCGAAAAGCTGGCGAACGGTCAAAGAATCGCGGGGAGAAGACGCGGTCTTCTCGTCTATGCACCAGGTCTTTTCCCTCTTTCACCACCGCAGTTGGCTCGCGGCCGATGCTAGTCGGGAATCGCGCGAAATCAACCGTGCAACAGACGACTTTTAGCAAATTAAAGATGGACGCCGTGGTTTTCATAACGTTCGAGGGAATGAACCTGGGCTCGGAGTCGTTTCGACGTGGTAACGGTGGGTGAAGCGAGAAAGAAATGAAAAGAGGGTGCAATGGGTGACTCTTGGATGACGTTACGGTACCTTTGGGTGCTGTGATAGTTTTAGAATTCTCTTTCTATACTTGAAACGTGCCTTCTTCAAGTTCGAAGTTGTTTAAACATTACGGAGATAGGTAGAACGGAAGGAAAATGGAAAAGAGCAATGGGTGCACTCTTGGCTGCCATTTTGGTACCTCTGAGTGCTGTGATAGTTTTGTCATTTCTTTTTTAACTCTTGAAACGTTCCTTCTTGAAATTCAAAGTAGTTTAAAAATCATAAAGATAGACAGAACGGAGAGAAAATGAAAAGGAGAGCAATGGGTGCTCTTGGGTGCCATTTTGGTACCTTTGGGTGCTGTGATAGTTTTATCATTCTTTTTTGATACTTGAAGTAATTTTTAAAAAATAACAGAGATAGATAGAATAGAAAGAAAATGGAAGAGAGCAATGGGTGACTCTTGGGTGCCATTTTGGTACCTCTTGGGTGCTCCAATTGTCTTGGAACTTTTTTACAATATATCTATCGCGTTACTTCAACGCAGAGTCGTTAGAAAACGATTAAAACAGAATAGAAATGAAAAGAAGTACAATGGGTGCTCTTGGGTGACAACTTTTTCAACTTGCAAATGTAAATTTCTCCTTTGATTCAGGAAAAAGTCGAACAGAGAGAAAATAAAAGAGGACACAATGGGTGACACTTGGTTGACGAAATAATAACTTTTATGTGCTGCGTTATTTTAGCAATTTCATATTTCCCTTTTTTTCCATATCTACATTCTGTCTCTCCTTTCGATTTAGAATCGCTTGGAAACGATAGAGATAAATGGACAAAGAGCCACAATAGATAACTCCTGGATGACAAAGTGGCACTTTTGGACGCTGCAATTTTGGAATCTTTTTCACACTGGGATCGTGTTTGTGAAGTCTGTGATTAACACTCCAACCAGTCAATGTATTTCCTCGAATTTCTCTACCGAAGCTGACGTACGAGTTCTTTATTCTCGAACAAAGCTCCACACAAACAAAAATAAAGTTCTTCCTAGAAAAAAAGAAGAAATTACACGCATAACACAAACTACTTTACATCCATAAAGATCACAATCTCTCTTTTAACAGAGGCTATTCTAGCTCACAAAACTGACATAAGCGAGCTATAGTAGGCAACACGGTGAGTCAACTATATGTTGGAAGCTGTCTTCTAAGAAATCACACTCTGACCTCTTCTACTTTTGATTCACGCGCAACAAATTAACCGAATGACACACACACGCGCACACACGTTACACGATGACTCACGGTCTCCCTTGACCAGCCATTTTCCACAGAACAACGACACAGAATAACGACAGAGATCTCCAAGACGTTCTCTCGTAAAACGAGCACCGAGGAACAGCAAGCACACAGTTTCTCTCTCTCTCGGTATGCGTGTGTGTTAACTTCCAAAAGCTCCAACACGGTAAACTTTCGTCAAGCGTGTCGAGAAAATCCTGATACAGCCAACTTAAACTTCCAAACACGCTGTACAACTTCCTGCTAACAGTAATTATCGACCAGTTGCTAACGAACCTCCTCGAAATCTATCCGAAAAACACCGTGCGCTCTTCTTTTTTCCTGCACAATTCACACCGAGAACGAAAAGCAACCTTGAAGAGAGCGTTAATAGGATAAGCGAGAGGAAAAAATTCACAGATATTTAACGAGCAGGTAGATGAGTCCAGGAGAGTGTATCTACACAAAGAGATTATAAACGAGGATAGAAGAAGAAAAAAAGGAAGGTCGTTTTTCTGGACAAAGGAGTGATCGCTGGAAGATGCGAGAAAGTTAGACTTTTCGAAGTGGAAAGGCGAGAGAATCGATGTTCGGAATTTTTTTCCTCGAGGATCGTTTCGAGTAGAGTCCAGGTTGTGCAACCGGGCATGGTAGAAGCTTTTGTCGAGGCGAACAGAACGAGTCTCGCTGCATTCCTCGAAAGACACCTTTCGGCTGGAAATCTCACGATTAGGGGCAGTCAGATGGCCAGTCAGCTGGAACGGAATTACGACTGACGTTCGAGAGGAAAAATTGTCCCGTATTGGTTTTGTGTGAACCCTAGCCAGGAGTTAGGTTTCCTTTTGTGACCTGGGTTAGGGTTATAGAGGATGGTTGAGCATAGTTTTGAAATCGATGGATTTCGTGGGTGTTAAGGGATCTCCGAGGATAATACGAGAGGTTGTATAGAGGAGGCAGTGGATGGAATTGTAGCTTTACTCTAATATTCCATTTGAAACGGATAGTTTAGGTCGAAAAGTGAGAAATTGCAAGTTTTCACGTCTTCTCGAGCGGAGGCTGCTTTGTGAAGTCTTGGAGCATTATGAGTAAGTCAAAATAGTACGTAGATTATCCTGGAAGTAGAATAGAATAGAATCCAAATCTTGAAAATAGATCAAAATCTGAAATTCTCAGCCTCTATTTCCCTATATTAAATTTTTTTTCTATTCCTTGCATTTTTTACGATGGAAAATTCAAACTAAATGAAGATAACGTTGAAATTAGCTTTTTGCAAAATTTCTTCATCTCCATTCTCCATATTTGGGACTTTTTATTTCCTCAAAAATTTCACCAAGCATTAGGAGTAGTCAAAAATAGTACATAAATTATTCTAAAAATAGAACAAAATAGAAATCTTGAAAATAAATAAAAATCTCAAATACTCAGTCT
>NW_017100161.1:2315396-2322080 GCF_001263275.1 Habropoda laboriosa | reverse complement strand
ACTCAGTCTCTATTTCCCTAAAATTAAAATTTTTACAATTCCTTGCATTCCACAGTCTCCACTTCCTTCCAAATAGCGTTTCCCAAATTGTCTTCACCCCCATTCTCCATATTTCATTCTCAATTTTCCTCTCTCTTTTCTTCTAAATTTTCTGTATTACTAACTCCCGTACTACCGGCTACATAGAAAGCTAGACGACTCGGTGAGCCAAAGGAAACGATCTGTCGAGATTACATCGAGTGCAGGCCGCCCCCGGCGGCGGCGGTGGCATTAAACGAATCGCAAGGTCGTTCGTCTATTCGTGAAAATACTGGTTTCAGCTCCAGGCCTTATATAGCCCATTGTCCGGGCAGCTTTGTCGGCCCGCGAAGAAACAAGTCAAACTGGAACAACGTAACCGCTATACCAACAACATTCCCGTTCCGTTCTCTCCACGCGTCTCGAACGTGTCCGCTGCAAACACGGCGAATTATCATCCTACCTTCCCGCCTCTACGATTAATTCCTGCCTAGACTAAAGAGACGACACAAAAGACTCCACTTAAAAGAAAAATTAAAGGTGTTTCAATTTCGTGTTTTCCCAGAGTTATCGTCATTTTCCATTGTGGTGGTCGCTTTTTTCCCCTCTTTCACCGTTCGAGACGATTTCACGGTTCTTATGGCCAGTGGCCTTTTCTCAGCTGGGAGCATCACCCTTTCCATCTGTTCTTTAGATACAGAAAGGGGGATCCTGCGGGTTCGTTTATCCCGTGACGGGAAGATAATGATCTTCCATGAGTTGATACGACCGCAAGCTGGTTGGTTGCTCGCGTGGTCAAAATACGGCTAGCTCTTCGTTTTCTCTCCGGTCTTCCACGTATATAGGATACGTATACACGTGGGATTATAAAGCTCTTCCTGCGCCTTTTTAACTGTGCGCGCGATCGTTAACGATTTAATGGCCGCGCATTTTTCATCCCTCTGCATTTTATCTGTCCTCTTTACTGCTTCGTTATTAATCATTTCGCGAAGCAGTGACAAAAATCGTGTATCAGCGTGATACGAAGTGAGGTACAATTATTTATTCACCCCTGTAACGTTGAAACGTGAAGTTTCTGATTTGAAAATATGCGAATTTCGATTTCCAAAAAATTCTAAGACAATTCTACGAATTTAAGTCGAGGAGAAGTAACCATAATCGAGTTCGATGACTCGAGGAGGCCCCAAAATGGCATCCAGGCACTCTACAATATTTCTACTCGAATCTGAACTCGAAAAATCACTTTCGTTCACTCAAAAACATTTGTAATCCTACAAGAATGTCCAAATAAAAATTTGTTGCTACGAAGTGATCGTATAAGTTGGTAAAAAGTTTTCTATCGATATTTCAAAGGTACTTTTAAATTTTATTAAAAAACTTCCCACCTTTTTCAGTAGAGTCGTTATACCGTCTCTGCGAAACTTCTTCAAATTTTCAATAAAATACTGTTCACTTTTGGTATGAATTTACGTAAAGGTCTAACATATCCTAAATCGGTGGTCGATTTTTAGTCTCGAGAAGCTACACCTTCCTTTCTCTCTGGATTTTCTTCCCCCGGAGGGATCGATTCGTAAATAAGGGTCAAGGAACAAAGGAGGAGCCGCGGCGTTTATTTCGTCTACGGCCATAATCGAGCGTTTTGCACCTGGGGCAGTAAAGCGGCCTTGACGTCTCCACGCCAGCTGAGACGATCGAATCGAAGTTCGTAGCGGCCACGATCAGCTGTCGCACCTGTCAAGCCTTGCAATTTAATTCTCGCCTCGGAACCAATCCCTTTACAGCCACAGTTTTCTTCTACTTCGCCGTTTACTTGAATGTAACTTGAACTCGTACGAATCCCCGCTTCTCTATTTCCTACTTTTTATAATTGTTGTATTTTTTTTTTTTTATTTTTAACTTGTAATTCAGGTGGGCTGGATTTTATTAGAAAAATTAAGGAAATACTGGTAGTTATTTAAGACGGTTGGGAAGTTTTCTATTAGGGGTAATTAGAAGTGGTGTCACGTGCTACTTGGTCTTTCAAACTCTCGAATGTTTAAAGCACTCTAAAGCGCTTTTACACCCAATTATCTTACTGAACTCTCAAGCTTCTAATTTAGACTTTTCAACGTGTTATATTTCAGTGGAGAAAATTTACAGTCTGCACTTGCATGTTGCATCTAGCTAAGGGACTCGTCGATTTTGCTGAAAATTATGTGAGAGATAGTTGACGCAAAAATATCTGACACGTATTTTTTTTTAATTGGCGATATCAAAGTTGAGAGTGAAAAGAGGCTTTCTGGAATATCTCGAGTATTAAAGGGTCTAGGAAAAAACTTAAAAAATTTCTTTCTTTATTTATATGCTTTAGAATGATAAATTTAATGTCACAGAGAATAAAAAACAATCGTTTGTTCAATATTTAAAGAGACAATATTTTTAAAAAATTTTCGCCTCAAATTTCTGTGCGATCTATACAATTTTTTTCTATGCAATCTCTCCAAATAAGCTCTTTCTTCATTTATATACTTTAGAATGGTAGATTTAATGTCACAAAGAATTTAAAAAAAATCGTTTGTTCAATATTTAAAGAGACAATATTTTTAAAAAATTTTCGCCTCAAACTTCTGTGTGATCTATACAATTCTTTTTCTACGTAACCTCTCCAAATTTCGAAGTTTCCAATTACAGCCCTAAAGAAAGAATTACCCAAACAAATTCTACAATAACCCAACAATAGCTCCTCTACCTCGTTACAACGAAACACAAAGTCACGCTAGCCCTTATCTCGCCGAAAGCTTCTAGAGCTTTCCCCTAGAAAACTTAATTACCGCTTACACGTTTCTAATGCTGTATCATTTCTTAAACGACCAATCCGTGTACACGCTATCTTAAACGATCGTTCCTCGAACAAGCGGTACGATCGATCGACAGCTTATCCACGAGGTGATCTTAATTTTCAGAAGCCGCGCGCGCACACGCTCCGCTCCTGAACTCGCTTCGCGAAAAGCATCGCGTGGACGTGTACACAGTGCTCGCGTGCATAAGAACGCTTATGTTTCCTCAGCCGTATAAATATACCCGTGGCGAAAAACAGGGGGGAAGAAAACGACTATTTCATGGGAGATTGTGCGTGTGGCAAGCCCTTTAAACGCGTCTCTCCTAGACGCGATCCGTTCGGTTGCCGTGCGTTAAAACCATCCACGAACCTTAAAAAGATTTGTCGCCACGATGCTCGGCAAAATGGCCGCGCGAGGACTATAATAGGAACCGTTCAACCGACTCGACCGCTGCTCTCTTCGCTGTAATTACACACTTTATCTGCTCGTAGTTATCGCGTGGCTAAACAATCACCACTTTATTGGAATCGTGATAGACGAATGAAGCGGCAGGTGGTTTTATTGAAAATAATTGGGGACAACGAGCGAGTGGTTAAATTAAACATGGCTGAACGGAGGATCGAAATGTTCACAATGTGGGGGAGAATTGCTTTCTATGGGAAATCGAGCGATTGTCGTTTCATCTGCGATAAATATCGGGTGTACTCGCATTTTTCTTCTTTCTTCTCGGTTTTTCTAAATCTGTAATGTAAATTCCATTTTGCTTAACCCTCTACTGTCGAGACACCGTTTTTGGGACGTAAAGCCCGATACGGAGTCTACGAAACTCCTCAACTTCCGGTTAGCTTATACATAAACATTCCTGACAACTTTTCTTACCGATTTACCTTTTGAACGTTGTAGAACAGAGTGACTGATTGGATTAATTTCATTTTAATATAACAACGTTGAGTTCTACATAGAATGGAAGAAAACAAAAAGGGTAGAATCAGCAAGAATAAATAATCCACTGTTGTACAGTATACTATACAAAGATTCTGCGACTCGGAACTTGCAAAAAAGTTTCGAATTTTTTTTAACTAGGAGATTAGGTGTCTTTCGTTCTATCGTAGTGATCGATTAAACTGAGAGACTTGAAGTTTTCGTTACACGCTGAATATTGCACCTATAGGTACACGAAAATATGCTCGAAAGTAAGAATGAGGAAAAAATACGAAGACACGTTGGAAAAGTATGGAAATCATATCGCAGCCCAATAGTGTAATTACAGAGACACGAAAATCTGATTGGAAGAGGCAGCGCGCGGTTAGCGAAACGGTGGACGAGAAACTTTTTGAAATAACGTTATCTCGGCGTGCTCTCCGCTGGGAACGGGAACAAACCGCGGAAGAAAAGGGACGGAAAAAGGGCAGAGATCCGATGAAACGAGGGAGAGAGAGAGGTTGTGCAAGCACACCGTGGGTTAACTTTCGAAAACCGTCCAACTGGGGGAGGAAAACGGAAGTTTCCGGTGCCTCCGTGCCGAGCATCCAACGAACACGAAGAAATAACGCTGATGGGAACTGGTGGACTTCCGGGGAACTCGTAAACGGAAGAACTTAAAATTGTTTTTCATTTACTTCCACAATAACCAAACAGAAAAACGAAGGAAAAGAGGAGGATTCGACGACGTTATCCTTTCTTCTACTCCTCAACAATGTTGCCCTTTTCGTTCCTCTTCAAAGAGGTTCACCGAAAGTATTTAAACGAGGGAAATCACTTTTTGCGAAAATTAAACGTATTTGCTGTTTAAAGGGACGTGTCAGACGAATAGAAAATTTTGGCTAATATTCTTCGCACGTGAACGTATTTTTCAGCTCTTTTTTAGCGGTGATTTTAATTTTATCAGGGAAACTGGAAAATAGAAATACGTATACTTTGAAAAATTATGGCGACATTTTTTTAAATTCTAACACACAGATGTGCCTAAACAGGAACCAGAAGACATATGGAAAAAATGTGTAGGCTGAGAAATGTGGCCATAATTTGGCAAATTTCCTCGTAACGATATTCCCAAAATTTCTTTCTTTCAAGCGAACGATCAAAACCTCCGGTTGGGTACCAAGCGACGATTAATCGGAAAAATTAATTCGCCAGGTCCATTTGTATGATTACGAGGTTGTTCTAGCGTGGACGGAAAAAGGGACGAGGAAACGTGAAAACGCCGCCTGCGTTTAACTTCGTCTCCGGTTTCCTCTCTCTTTCTCTTCTTCAACCCTCGTGCCGCTACCGCGAGGCTTTTCTATGGTTTAGAGCTGGAGCAACGGCCCATTGGGAACTACCCCCCGAACTCCCATGAGAATCAATCCATTCGTGCTTTGTAGCAAGGCCAGCCTCCCTTTTTCCGCACGCCGCCTGTTCCCGAAATTAAAACGCGAATCTCTGCTTATACTCCGCAATATCTCCGAGTGTTGATCGTGAAGGGTGGTCCTCGTATTGTCGCCTATGCTTGTCGACACTGGCACGGGTATATTAATTTTGAACGCGTTCGATAAACATTTCTGTTTTCACCGATAAGTACATCTTTTACTCGACGATTCTCACCTATAACCAACGTCTAAATTATTTACGCTGGTATTGAACGTAAAAAAGTGAGACTAGAGTCTGTCTCACGATGTAGAGTCCTCAAGGCCATCGACGATTTTTCGCAGATTAACGTCTCTTCCTTGCTTCGTTATTTTTACGTTGTTCCAAGTAATTTGAAGGTGACGATGGTATAGTTCGTCCAACTCCTTAACGCTTTGACAGTCTAATAAAATTACAATGTTAAAGAGTATCCCTCGAGCTAAACAGTTAAGTATTTGACGCTTTGCCTGAGTTTCACAGGGGATAAACTGCCGAAGGGTTAATATGCGGAAAAATGGCGACGACTTTGAAGCGACCCTCGAGGTAACCTTAAATGTCCTTCGATATTCTTCTAAATATCCCTCGATCCTTCTTAGATATCCTTAATTTCTCTTTTCCATCGCTAAATGCTCCTTCTCGAAGTATATGTACAAACCCACCTTACGCAGGTCTAGCATACTTAACTTTACTCAGGATGTCGTACAAACCGGTATATCCCAAAACTATTTAACACACAGGCCTTTCCGAAGCTAAGCAAGAACTGTCCTCAAGGCGAAAGGCAAAAGCACTCGGGTCTGGTCTCTCGCCTGGTCACTTTTACTAATTTTTCTTCCTACTATCAACACCAGCAGAGACAATTTCAACGTTCGTTCTAAGCGAGACAGCCCTCCGTACAACCCGTTCAACAATCCTTCCACAATTTCAACATGCTAACTGCTAATCAAATTCAGCTTGCGAGCAGACTTTAAAGTACCCGTGACAGTCGACCGGTAACCAGCCCATAATCCAGAGAATCCCCCAGCGTTCCTCCACTCGCCATTCGTCTCGTGGAGGAACAAAGACACAGGGAGAGAGACTGGTAACTTCTCCGGCCAATAACAGCCCCCAGATACAGCGCGACAGCAGCAGTAGCAGCAGTTGCAGTTGCACCCGGCAATTCCACACGCATAGAGAGGCCACTCTATGTGTCTCTGGCATGGAGGAACGAACAGCAAGGGGGGTCGTCGTTCGTCGGCCACGAACCAACGACGGTTTTCGTTCGGCGTTCTCCAGCAGCCTACTACTCGCATTAACGCCCCGGGGATAGAATTCGCTAACTGTGAATCGTTTCGTACATATCTCTGCGGCCGTGGAGGATCGATACGGTCGCCATGACGACGCAGGCCTTCCTCTATAGGGATACAGATACAGGGATACATCTCAATACGAGTATACGCGGGTGCTGTGCTGTGCTGTGCTTCCA
>NW_017100161.1:2271956-2315364 GCF_001263275.1 Habropoda laboriosa | reverse complement strand
TCGCTTTTCCTTCTCTCTCTCTCTCTCTCTGGGCACCAGCAGCCTGGGTGCCGCCACGAAACCCACCTCTTTCTCTGACTCTTTGTCCTGGGGTCCTTACGACTTTTTGCCCGATCGCTCTTTCTCCCCTCCCCGTTTCCCTCTAATTATTTCACGACGATTTCGGGACTCTCTGTGCGGTAGGGGAGAGATGGGGAGAGGGTCGTTGGTGGATGGGGAAAGGTGAGACTTTTTTCGATGTTTCTTTTGGGGGTTGAAGCTTTGATCGGTGATTGGGAGTTTTAGGGTTGGAGAATTTAATTTTTTCAGAAGTATGTTTTTTTTGGATATTTCTTTTGGGAGTTGAGGGTTTCATCGGTGACTGGGAGTTTTGGTACTGGAGAATGGAATTCTTTGAGAACTGAGTTCTTTTGGGAGTTGAGGCTTTGATAAATGATTGGAAATTTTGGTGTTGGAAAATTTAATGTTTTGAGAACTGCATTCTTTTGGATATTTTTTGGGGGAAATTGAGGGTTTCATCGGTGATTGAGAACTGAATTCATTTGGATTTTTTGGGGGGGAGTTGAAGCTTTGATAAGTGACTGGAAATTTTTGATTTGAAGAATTTAGTCTTGATTTGATTGTCTCGTTCATTTTTCATTATCTGACGACCTTTTTGGGACTCTGTGAAATGGAGAGGCGAGGATTTTCAGAGAGAGAAGGGAGAGTCGTTGATGGATTGGAAAAGGTGAGATTTGGGGGTCGAGGTTTTTCTTGGATATTTCTTTTGGGAGTTGAAGGTTTAATCAATCACTGAAAATTCTGAAGCTGGAGAATTTAGTTTTTTGAGAACAGAAGTTTAATCAATGATTGGGTATATTTGAGTTGGAGATAAGCAGTCTTGCATAATGAATTCAGGTCTGAATTGATTGAACGCAAGAACCAGACAACTCTGAATTACGCAGAACGATCAAACTTCGAGTTACCCGATTCTCCGATCATTCCTGAATCGGAGAATTCAGCTTTCCCATCAATCAACGATATTTTATATCGAATCTTCCTCTCAACCGAAGCGTGTGATGCGCGAGAAGAGAGGTTTGCGCAGTAATTCAACGAACTCGTTCTGCAAAAGTTTGCAAAACACGCTTCACTGTTCCTCATTCGTAATTGTCTACTCTACCAGGATAAATTCAGCCTGGCTACTTGACTCAACAAGAAGTTGAACAAGTCTCAAGGCTAAAACTACAGAACAAAACCAAGAGTATGCCTGAAGAAAGAAGAGAATCCTTTAGCGGAGAGAGGCTCAAGTATAAACACGATTTAACTCGCTGGCCAAATGAAATTACGGTAATTCGTGAGAAAATGTTCAAACTACCGTTAGATTCGATTCAAATCTGTGCAGCGTAGCGTGAAAATTCGTCCAACTTTTTTCAAAACAATCCTCCGTCGATTCTCCGTTTAAATTCAAACTTAACACTCCGCTAAAATTCGTATCTTAATTAAAACAAGACACTCCATCGATACACTCCGCTTATATCCGAATTTCAATAAAAACATCGATACTCCAAGCGAACCAAAATTAATACTCCGCTAAGATTCGAATCTCGATCAAAATAAGACACTCTATCGCTCGAAAAATTGACGAAAAGGAAAATTTACTCCGCTAAGATTGAAATAAGACACTCTATCGCTCGAAAAATTAATAAAAAGAAAAACGCTCCGCTAAGATTTAAATCTCGACCGAAATAAGACACTATCGCTGCAAAAGTTGACAAAAAGAAAAACACCGTTAAAATTCAAATCTCGATTAAAATAAGACACTCTATCGCTCGAAAAATTGACGAAAAGAAAAACACTCCGCTAAGATTTAAATCTCGATTAAAATAAGACACTCTATCGCTCGAAAAATTAATAAAAAGAAAACTTCAAATATCCCAAATGATTCGACAGAAATTCTCACCGAAAAGTCACGTTTTACCAATATTCCTCTTGAAACTCGAGTTTCACCGAAACAGAATAAACTTTTCACAGTTCCAAGCGAGATCTTCTTTATCCCCCCCATGACGAGATACCTTTATGCACGACATTTCCCCGGGTTCACGGCACGGTAAGATCCAGGGAGGGCAGTATCATAAGGCCGTTAGGCGACTTGCCTCCGATATTGGCCGTATCGCACGACCTTATTAACTTCGCGAGCCATAAAGGCCTCACCCACCGTCATCTAACACGTATACATACGTGCTGTATATTCGACTTCCCTATCACCCTCTGCACCTATTAGCCCCGCTTTAATTAACAGTTTTTCTATTAAATGAAATTCGTCCAGATGGTGTCGCGTGTATATCGCGCTTCCCGAACACGCATGGTATGTACTTACACACATACACACATTGTGGAATTGCAGACGACGAGGAGAAACACGTGTACGCAGAGAACAACGAGAGGAGAGAAACTTTTACGAGAAGACGTTAACCTTTTTGCCACGCTCAGGTATAACGCACGCTCGCCTAAAACTGAACCGCCTCGGTACAACGCTCGTGTGTTCAGGCTCTGTAATTGAAGTGTCACTGGAGAATTTCGAAAGGGAAAACAGAGAGTTTAGGGGAGAGTGGAAGTATTCTTTTTTAAAGGGAATTTTCGAATTTTCGGTGAAATGTTTATCGGTAGATTGTCGTTTTTTGTTCGTTTGTGGGAGTGTATTAGGTGGTTTGGAAAGTTCGTAGCGAAATTTAGGAAGAATCGATATATCTGTGTTTCTAATTGAGATAGTGAGAAACATCGAAAGGTACTTTACTCGTTATTTGAAGATAAATTACTCCTAAGGCGAATTATATTTTCTGTGATGGAGCAGCGTTGACACGGAAAATTCAACATCCACGCTCCACTGTAGAAGACAGTTCGATTCATATGCATCCTTATTCATTTTAGGAATAATTTGAGTAGTGCGTTGGATTCGCCTTTAACCGTCGAGGAAAATACCGTTCAATTTTTATCGCTATGTCAATTAGAAACAGAGATACGACGGTTTAAATTTCGCTACGAACTTTGCGAAGAACCCTTAAATAATTGCTTGTGAATTCTTGTCGAAGCTTCGCTCTCTCTCACCTTGAGATTTTCCTATTTTACTCTGTTTCAATTTTTTTCCAGATTTTTATCACAGATCCTTAGCGATTTTATTCGTCGTTTAAGTTAGTTCAGCTGTTACTTTGGACTTTTCCCTGGCGATGACGGAGGGACAGAAGCGAGGTAAGGATAAACTGGCGAGTATTCGCGGATTATGGTAGTGCGCACGGGATGGAATTTCGAGTTACGAGAAGGAGGGAATCGATAACCGCAGAAAGGAGGAAAGGGCTTTCTCGCGATCAATTTCGAGGATCGGATCGGATGGTGGCGGCCGTGGAAAAACGAGGTACAAGAAAGGCTGCGCGCGGAGAGCGAAGGAGACTCCGGGCATCGTTCAACGAGCTTCGATCCGATTGAGAATCCGGTTCGTTTCCTTCGTCTTCCGTCAAGACCAGTCAACATTGCCGAGAATTCATCGGGACAAATCGAGGAACGAAGGGAAAACACGACGCGTCAAAGATGCGGAGCGTTTCCATGGATACGTGACTCTTCTGCATCTGTAGAAGAAGAAACCTTGTCCTCGTGATCGAATTTTTCTATTAAAAGTGAACGAGAAAATTTGAAACTTCGAAAAGGGGCTGTTTTAGGTACGAATTGTAATTTGTTATTTGTGAAAGATGTATTCTCTTTTTTTCTTGGTCTCTCCCGTAACTTCTTCCACTTTCATTCTTTCTCTTCATCTTCTTCTTCAATTCTCATTTTCTCTCTTCATCTTCTTCTTTCTTCCTCTCATTTTCTCTCTTTCTTCTCCCTCCCTTATCTTCCATTTCTTTCCCTCATTCTCTATCCCTTCCTCTCTTTTTTCTTCATCAACATCCTCTCATTTTCTTCCTTTCTTCTCTCTCTCCCTTTCTCCCCCCTCATCTTCCATTTCTTCCCCTCATTCTCTCTCCCTCCCTCTCCATCATCCTCCCATTTTCTCTCCTCTCCCTTTTCCTCTCCATCATCGTCCCATTTTCTCTCCTTCTCACTCTTTCTCCCTCTTCCTTCCTCTCACTCTCTCGTCCTCACTCTCGCTCTCCCCTTTTCTCTCCCTACAGCAGAATCCACACGCGATTTCCACTCGAAGAAACGTTTACCTTCGACAGACGATTACCCCGATTTCCAAAAAAGAAGAGAGAAAAAAAGAGGAACCGGAAGCAAGAAGAAGCTTTTCAGCGCGCGTTATTTGTCACCAACTAACTTGCCACGGAGAACAATGTAGCCGAGAGAGAGAGAAAGAGATCTCGGGTTCACGCGTATCCAGATAGCAACCGCCGTTCCGGCGGAACGGAACGCATTGTTCGGACACAATCGAATTCCTTTTGAGTTCTGTCGAATGGGCCATTTCCTCTACAGTCCACTCCCTGCATCCTCCTTGCACGTCGTCTCGACGAAAACGCTTTTGCTACTTGCCTGTGTATGTGCGTGGGCCATTTCCTCTACAGTCCACTCCCTGCATCCTCCTTGCACGTCGTCTCGACGAAAACGCTTCTGCTACTTGCCTGTGTATGTGCGCGCGCGCGCGCGACCAAGTACACAGACCTTCCCTTGTCAAATTACGCTGATACGCCAAGATGGAAACAAGGATAATGGGCAGAACGAGGGACCAAAGACGTGGCCGGTACAGGGAACCCGACAATTCAGGCTAGAGTCGGTGGAACAAGAACGTTGGGTAGTTCCTTTTAGTGAAGCGACTGCAAGAATCTGGGGATATTCTAGGGAAAAATTCTGTTCCAGCAAATAAAGAGGAAGAATTCTAAGAAAAAATGCAATAGCTGATCAAGAACCAAATTTCACTCTACATTTCCAAAACAGACTATACATCTTCACTCAAACCTCGACAATTAAACCTACAAAATTACTCCATGCCTCTACTACACGAACTCGCAAGTTGCCCAAATTCGTCAGCCATTTAAAGTCCTCGAGAAGCCAAGAGGCGTTACAACAGCCTGTAGCGGTGGGGATGAACTCTCCGCTAACCTTGAGCAACAGATTGATTTCACTCAGGCTATAGCCGAGGTGTTCCATTAGCCCTCGTCGTTCAGCCACTTACTCTATTAGAATCTCCTCTAACCATCTTCGAAAATCTGCCTCGAAAAAGGAGAATCAAGGCGAGCGTAGACGTTGGTTAACCTCGAAAGCTGCCAGAGTACGCAAAAGTTGATACGCTTTTCAATCTAACGGGAGAAAAGAGCGGTCCCTCTCTTCACCCCTGGGAAATTCAACGAGGGAATCGTCTCTCTTTCTCTGTTATACACGAGCAGCTTCGTTGCTCACTTTTTAACGATGCAGGAAAACAGCGTGCAACAACTTTCCACGCACACAGACTCAGAGAGAATGGAGAAGTCTCTGTTCTCTCGATACATACTGTTAAGTAATTCCCAATACTCCATCGTTGAATGCGTTCGTTAAATAACCACGAACGTTCTCTCTGTTCTTTCTGCCTCGTTACCCCTCACTGCGCCCAATTTAACGAGCTGCCATATTGCTTCCAACCTATCCGTCCTTAATCCTTTCAGTTACCCGTTAAATCACCGTCTCCTCTCTACAGAGTGTCTCGAAAACGCGGATAGAAAACTGGGTCACCTTTGTGCACACGTTCGATTACGTATCTCCCTTGTTCTCCGACAGTCTCGCCGACTTTTATCGTCGAAACACCCTGTATAGACGGTGCAACAGATATTTCTCGTATCGGGCGCGACTACTGTGCGGAGAAAATTATTTCTCTTTGTATAGTCGGTGGAATAAATGTAGAGAGGACGTAGGATCTGTCAGACGTCGAAATTTAGCGAAATTGACAGAAACGTGAGAAGATAAGAGCCACTTGAAGTATACCTAACCTCTTATTCTCTTATCGCAATATTTCTTCCTTAAACTATACCTAAATGCTAATCAGATTTTCGTCGTTACTCGGCGCTTCACTTCGCTACCACTGTATTTCTTCCATAGACTATACCTTTCCTTTACTAGTTCGTCGCGTAAA
This sequence comes from Habropoda laboriosa, assembly GCF_001263275.1. Lineage (NCBI taxonomy): Eukaryota > Metazoa > Arthropoda > Insecta > Hymenoptera > Apidae > Habropoda > Habropoda laboriosa. The sequence continues at coordinate 2,309,297 of NW_017100161.1, read as the reverse complement.
AAACAGAGATTGTAAGAAGAACATGGACGTGATAGTAGGCGAAGTGGCGTGAAACATTAATTAATATTCGTCAGAATTGTCGCCGAGAGAAGATTCGTCAGAATAGTCGCCGAGAGAAGAGCGAGCAGAAGAAGAAGAGGTTCGTTTTTTTTTTTTTTTTACGACGCAGAAAAAGGAAGTGTTGCAGATGAAGAAGAGAGGCATAAAACGAATCGAACCTTTCCGTCTGGTCGTTTCGAAATAACACCGTTTCGCTTGTGTAAAACGTGAATGCCCCTTTTTCTCCATCGCAGAGGTTAGCCGTAAAATGTAAATGTAGAAACAGGAAGCGTAACGCGGAGGCTGGTGGAAAACGAAGCAGCCGGTGACTCACGAGAAATCCAAATCACCGTACTGCGGACCGTGGGACTTGGTAAAGACGCTCGTAAACCGGAAGAGACATCTTTGAGACGACGTTCAAGGGAGTCCGGCGTGTTCCATTGAAAACGTACTCGGTAGATTTAGACTGCGGCTTCTTCCCCCCAGGTCGATGGTTTCGATGCTTTAAGACTCCTTCTTCGACCGTTTCCAGCGAAATTCGCGGTTGGATTGGAGCATTACCGACGATGGCCGCTTATCGATTCGAGGAACTTGAGATTCAGGTTAGAATACAGAGTTCTGTATGCTGAATATGAATCTGTGGCGCTTGGTGGAAAGGCAATTTGATGGGAGAGCTCGATGGTGTGTTCCGTCATTTGCTCGGAATTTTCTTTCACCTTTGAAACTGTTTTATTTTGGGAAATTTTGGATTCCAAGATTGAGAGATTTTTAAAATTGTAATTTTTGCAAGTTTGGAGGTTCGTTTTCTGGGAGAGCTCGATGGTGTGTTCTGTCGTTTGCTCGGAATTCTTTTCCCTATGGAAACTTTTGGATTTCAAGATTGAGAGATTTTTAAATTATAATTTTTGAAATTTTGAAAGTTAATTCTCTGTCATTTGCTCTGAATTCTTTACCTATGGGAAATTTCGAATTCTAAAGTCAACAGGATTTTTTAATTTGAATATTCTGCAATTTTGAACTGCGGTGTTTTTAGAATTCTAATTTAACGTGTTCCTGAGGAATTGTATTTTAAAAATTGTCGATGCAGATATTTCTATGAAATTTCAACGATAGCTCGATAATAGTCGCTTCAAGCTGTTCAGGTAATCTTGAAATTTTTTTTCCCGATCAAAAGACAGCACGAGGATTTTTCAAACGCAAATGTACTTGAATGACTCAACACGATGAGACTATAAGCATATACGAAGGCTGTGATTTCGGAGAAGCGCCTCTTACGGAAGTATTCAAGGAGTGATTCAGGAAAATCCTTGAAAGTTCATCGTGTGCTCGCTGTTCTCTATCTGGCACGCGAAATTACTTATGAATCAACGCTGCCACGGCTTCCAGAAATGGAGATTCAGCGAATGGTCATGGTTGCCCTTGAGCTAGCTTCAATGATCATTGATTACGACCGTTAACGAACCAATCGAGGAAAATGAGGAAATAAACGAGTATTCCTCCTCGTGAAATAAATGAAAATAAATGAAAATGCGTTTAATCTAATTTTCATCCTTTCAACTGTTTAAACAACATCGAAAACAATGAATAACACCGATGGAAAAAAATGAGTGTTTCAACGTAACGCAATAATGTTTAATAAAGTGATTTATAAAAGACATCGAACAAACATTTGCGTATGAAAATCCACTCTGACGAAGACTTACTTGACAAACACAGCCGTCGAAGTGTTAATCGAACACGGAACACAAACACTACTAAAACGAAACTCGAAGATCCTGTAACACAGAAACGAAGTCCTATGTAAATACGAAGATCCTCCGGTTTCACGATTCAGGGAACCAGTTGCATCGAACCAGTGTCATCACCGTGTCTCGACTATTCATCACTCCGGCTGTTTGTTCGAGGAAAGATACGCATCTATCCGGATTATTCTGTGAAATGTGTGACACAGAAGGACACGACGGAATCTCTAATAATCGTTTTATCGTGAAATTTCCCCATAAAGATGCGAACGTGGTTGGTCTTGTTTTTCCACGAGGTCCCACAGTCATGGAACAAGAAACAATCTTGAAATGCTTTCCAGTGAACGTATGAGATTCCAGTGTCCTGTGTCAATAGCAATCTCCTCTTTCTCTCGTATACGAGAAGAAGAAGAAGAATAATAAGGGAAGGGACGACACATCGGGGAAGAAGACGTGTGGAAATATCGAAGGTATAGGAACGCCTGGCCATGTCGCTTTTTCGTCTCCTTGGCCGGGCAAAACAGGCACGAGCAGAAGCTGCTGTGGTCAGGTCGGTCCGCCTTTGTACCGGCGAACCACCATCTGTTCGGCGTGCCTTTGACATTTTGCAAACAACCACCACCTGTGCACACGGTCCTCGGCCTCTTACTTCTCTCTCTCTCTCTCTGTGCGCGCCGCGTTTATTGCTGCCAAGAATCTTGCGGCTTCGAGATTCGATTGCTTCTGTTAATCGACGGGGACCGAAAAGATGGCCGACGACGGCCGCGGGGATGTACCTGGATGATGGACGGTGACGTGGAGTGCAATGGGGTTGTCGGTGAAACGATTCTGTCGATGAGTTCTTTTTGAAAATTTCAGGACTTGAGAATTTGAAAGCTTAAAAGTTTGAGGGTTTGAGAATTTGAGAGATTGAGGGCTTGAGGATTTGAGAATTTGAGGGATTGAGAATTTGAGAATTTGAGAGTTTGAGAATTTCAGAGTTTGAGGATTTCAGAGTTTGAGGATTTCAGAGTTTGAGGATTTGAGAGTTTGAGGATTTGAGAGTTTGAGACTTTGAGAGTTTGAGACTTTGAGAGTTTGAGACTTTGAGAGTTTGAGACTTTGAGACTTTGAGAGTTTGAGACTTTGAGACTTTGAGAGTTCGAGAATTGAAAGCATTTGAGAGTTTGAGGATTTGAGAGTTTGAGACTTTGAGAGTTTGAGACTTTGAGAGTTTGAGAGTTTGAGACTTTGAGAGTTTGAGACTTTGAGAGTTTGAGAGTTTGAGAATTTGAGACTTTGAGAATTTGAGAGTTTGAGGATTTGAGAGTTTGAGGATTTCAGAGTTTGAGGATTTCAGAGTTTGAGGATTTGAGAGTTTGAGGATTTGAGAGTTTGAGGATTTCAAAGTTTGAGACTTTGAGACTTTGAGAGTTTGAGACTTTGAGAGTTTGAGACTTTGAGAGTTTGAGACTTTGAGAGTTTGAGACTTTGAGAGTTTGAGACTTTGAGAGTACGAGAATTGAAAGTTTGAGAGCTTGAGTGCTTGAGGATTTGAGAATTTAAGGGATTGAGAATTTGAGAATATGAGAATTTGAGAATTTGAGGATTTGAGAGTTTGAGGATTTGAGAGTTTGAGACTTTGAGAGTTTGAGACTTTGAGAGTTTGAGACTTTGAGAGTTCGAGAATTGAGAGTTTGAGGGCTTGAGAGTTTAAGAGTTTGAGAATATGAGAGTTTGAGAATATGAGAATTTCAGAGTTTGAGAGTTTGAGGATTTGAGAGTTTGAGAATTCGAGAGTTTGAAGATTTGAGAACTGGGTATATGAAAATTTGAGTATATAAGAATTTGAGAATCTGAATATTTGAGAGTTTGAAATTTCCCTCTCCAGGAAAAGCGACATCCATCCCTGGCAGATCAATAATATAATGGATCTCTCCACTCTGCGTCCGCCATGTTGGTTACCGAGAAAGTACCCCACCTCTCTGTGTACCTTCCCTCCCTCAAATAATAAGATTTGTTGGTTCAACCAGATTCCAGGATATTCCCGAGAAAAATTCACGAGATCACCACGACGGAATAAATGGATGCCGCGTCCCGGAGTCAACGATTCGAGACTCCTGACCCCGTTTCAAACTTAGACGGCTGTCTTCGTTGAGTCATCAAGAACGTCGCGTTGCATTTTTCACGATCGCAAAGAGGGCCTCAACAATACACGGCCGATACTTTCGCAACGTGCCTTTTATTTTATTTTTTTTTAATTTTTTCTCTCTCTTCGTTGTTCGACCGTCAACGACGATCAAACACCTGGAGTATGACCTCTTTTTCTCAAGAATAAACATTGCGACAGGGTGCACCTGCTCTTCTTGAACGCGTTACTTGCGAAACAACGTCGCCAACCGGATAAATGTCCGCTTTATTTTGCCGCAATAATACAAAAAACGTGACCTGACTGGCCTATTTGGTCTGTCAACCTTTCCTTTTAATCCTAACTTCACGGAATTCTTAACAGTACTCTGAGGAATGTATAATTTAATCTTTAATATTACGCTAAAAATCTTTGAAAAGTCTCTAATATAGAAATTATTCCAAAGAATAATTTTTTTTAAAGAATATTCTTTTTCAATATCCTCGTCGATCCTTTGCTTCGTAACAGCTTTTTAATAAATATTCATATATCTCGAATATATATTTGATTTAATATCGCTGCATTCCAAAATGTAGGTACACTTCGATCGAAGTTACACGAGATATTTGCATCTTGAAATTTCATTAAAAAAAAGTGAAAGATAGATTTTTCTTCTCCGTTGAAATTCATCATCGTAACTTCTTTTCCGATTTCCAACTGAGTTTACCGAGTCCAGGCTGGCAAGAGAAACGGACGAGGCCGTAAATATCACGTCCGGGCATTTCAACAAACAACATGCAACGCTCGCGGTGAAAACAAGCGTACGTCTCTGGTCCCTCCTCTTCAACCCCATAATTAAAATATTTTTATTTCCCGGCAGAACCTGGGCCCCGCCAGGTAAACAGCTCTTAAAATTTATGCCGCGCGCGTATTCCGGTTTTCCTTGGTCCACACCAACAGCGTGGTATCGTAAGACGAGCAACAGCGCGTAACGTCGCTTAAAAATATAATGCAAATTCGTAAATTCACGCGGACCACATCCTTGGGGAGTTGTTGCGTTTTAACAAACCCGTCGAGTTTCCGCGAATTCGTGCTGCAAAATTTATGGCCCGGGGTGCACGTTTAATGACGGTCCTGGGAGAAGCTCGACGAAAAATCGAAAACTGGAATATTTGAAAATTTAAAAATTCGCTTATTTGGAAATTCGCATATTTGGAAATTCGCATATCTGGAAATTCGCATATCTGGAAATTTGCATATTTGGAAATTCGCATATTTTAAAATTTGCATATTTGGAAATTTGCTTATTTAGAAATTCGCGTATCTGGAAATTCGCATATTTGGAAATTCGCATATCTGGAAATTCGCATATCTGGAAATTCGCATATCTGGAAATTCGCATATCTGGAAATTCGCATATCTGGAAATTCGCATATCTGGAAATTCGCATATTTGGAAATTCGCATATCTGGAAATTCGCATATTTGGAAATTCACATATCTGGAAATTCGCATATCTGGAAATTCGCATATCTGGAAATTCGCATATTTGGAAATTCGCATATCTGGAAATTCGTTTACTTGCAAATTCACATATTTGAAAATTCGCATATCTGGAAATTCGCATATCTGGAAATTCGCATATTTGGAAATTCGCATATCTGAAAATTCGCATATTTGGAAATTCGCATATCTGAAAATTCGCATATCTGGAAATTTGCATATTTGGAAATTCAAATATTTGAGAATTCCCATATTTGGAAATTCGGATATTTGAAATTTGGAATATTTGAAACTTGGAACATTCGAAAATGCTCGTATTTATCTTGAAAGCAGCCTACATCTAGCAAACCAAAGAACAAGACCTCGAAACATCCAATCTTCAAGGTCTTACGCCATCCATCGCAAGATCCCGTGTGCACGATTACCGCCATACTATTTGCTCACTCCTGTTATTTCCATCAGAATGCCAGAAATCTCGGCCACGAAGGCGCACGGAGCCATTTAATATCACCTAACGTTAGAGCCACACTTGGCCCACTTTTACGATAACATCGACCTAGACACCGCGAGGTGATCGAGAACAACCCAGACCTAACCTCAACTTCGTAACCCACCGGTGAATTTCCATCCAGTTACGATTCATCTTGTTACAGAAATACGATTCCTTTGTGATTCCCTATTTTACACACGAACACCTACTCAAACATATTTCACGCGACCAAATACCTAACCTAAAATTTTCTAAATCTTTCTCTTTCCAATTCCTTTTTTTTTAATATTACAAACATCGAATTTCCAATCATTCCCAAATTTTCATTTCCAATGAAAAACCAATTTTCATTTCTCCCTGAAAAATTCCACATTTCGTATTACACGATCTGATACGTAGTAAGCGTTGGTAACTTCCCTTTTCATTTACGCGTTCCCTACCCCTGCGACACGTACAGAGCACAGGCATTTGTGGGTTAAAATTCGTGGGGATAGAGATTCCACGATGCGGAATGGCACCTGCCGACCTCGCTCGCGGCTCTGTAATCTCGTGGAGAGCGAGGCTGATTCACGCCTCGGTCGTTACCATTGTTATTGCTGTAGGTCGGAACGGATCGTACCGCTCAGACAAGCAGATTCTCCGCCAACGAACGGTGCCGCGCTGCCTCGTTCGATTCTACCACGTGAAAGTGCAACAAACAATGCACACGCTAACCTAGACTGATTCTACAGTTTCAACAGGTTAAACCGACAGATCGATGATCCTTTCGAAACGACATCCCCTTTTCTCCGATTCTAATACAACCGATAGCTGGTTCTCTGCGACTTGCTTGGGATTATTTTTAAGCGCCTCGTTGCAACAGGTTCTTTCAAAATAGACGCTCTATTTCGCGGGCAAACCTTGAACGGTCATTTTTCAAATTGACGATTTTTCCAAGTTGGCAAATGAAAGTTACAAATAGTCGATATTTTGAAAATTATCAGAGAATCTCCGAGATTGACATTTTAGATGGTTAAAAAGAAAACAACAGATAACGTCGACTTTGAGAAATATATAAGTTTAGTCAGTTGAACCATTTAGCGGACGACAAATGAAAATTAACGAGACCAGACGTTCTAACGAATCTTTCTCCTCGCTTTAACCTCTAATTAATGACTGACGTATCGTGAAAAGATGCGACCAAATCCTCGTTCACCAGTGTACAAGGAAGAACAGAGAAGAGATCAGGGCCATTAAGTATTAAACGTCTCTTGTTTTGCCGCAGCTCGCGTTATAAATCCTCCGATGGTCCATGTTTTCTGAGGAACAACCGAGGCAATTCACTTCTTCCTCGTCTAAATCGCCGTAGCAATTAACCGATCCCGAAGGCCAAAGGAACGACGCTCGTAAACAAGGCATCGCTTATTTTTTGCCAGAAATCAACAGCACGCCTTGAACCCTTTCGCTATTACGGCCGACTATGGTCGTTCGTTATGAAAATAGCTATTGTATGCTATGGGAAACTGTTATTGTTGCCGTATAACACCATGGGTCATCTAATGGTGATCTTATCTATTAAAGTGACCCACTGTGGGTCATCGAGTAATTTTTCTTATTCGCCAAAGTGATCCACTGTGACGAAAGTGATCCGCAACTCTATGACCCCAGGTGATTCACTGTGGATCATCGAGTGGTGATCTTATTCGTCAAAGTGACCCACTGTGGATCATGGAGTGATTTCTCTTATTCCCCAAAGTGATCCACTGTGACGAAAGTGATCCGCAACTCTATGACCCAAGGCGATTCACTGTGGATCATAGAATGATAATCTTATGCACCAAAGTGACCCGCGGTGGATCACCGAGTGGTGATCTGATTCGCCAAAGTGACCCACTATGGGTCATGGAGTGATTTCTCTTATTCTCCAAAGTGATCCACTGTGACGAAAGTGATCCACAACTCTATGACCCAAGGCGATTCACTGTGGATCATAGAATGATAATCTTATGCACCAAAGTGACCCACAGTGGGTCATCGAGTGATTTCCTTGTTCCCCAAAGTGATCCACTGTGGCGAAAGTGATCCATAACTCTATGACCCACTGTGAGTCACCGTGTGATAATCTTATTTACCAAAGTGACCCACCATGGCTCATCGAGTGATACTCTTATTCCCCAAAGTGACCCACCGCGGGTCGTCCAACGACGATCTTATTTTCCAACGTGACCCATCGCGATAGATCATCGAGAAAATCACCGCTCCTCGCGATAGTATCCCTCTAATTTTCAACAATATTAAATCAGGTCGTTCAAGTGTTACATAATGTAACGTAACGCAAGCCTTCCCCTATAGCCGTGATAAGTGATAGGTTTTTCGGCAGAGAGGATCGCAGCGAAAGGGTTAAGCACACGGAACACCCTCGAGAAATGGGAACATCGTGGATGAACGTTCGAGTGGAATCGAGTTGTGTATCAACATCTACGAAACATTTTTTAATTGAAACGCTGCTTGGTAACAGGCTTACTGACGTCAATCCACGTGAACCAAATTCGAACAGTATATAACACGTCATGAGTTCGCATATTCCACGCAGTTCGAGGCTGTCTTGAGGATCGATACAATTCTGCACAGCTTATGTACGTTTGTGCAAGTTTGTAGTTCCTTTTCCCAAGAAATACACACTTTATTATTCCTACCGTCGATTTTCTGAGGTATCAAGAAAATCTTAACACTTTTATAGAGACTCTAGTTGTTCTTACAATCTTCTCCAGGTGGTTCCTAGAGCCCTAAGGCACACTTCTTCAGGTATTTCCTTATTTCAATCTTAAGAAACCACGATCCTTTTTCCAAAAACAATCACATTACCATTTCAACGAATTACTGCAACCCTATCAACACTATCTTCAAACATCTCGTATTTCTATTCAAATCTAAACACAACCAAAAGAATCGTTACCTTCCTACATCCCGAAAAGTACCATTATCCCTAACACCATTCGTCACAACGACCGTAACGTCGTAGAACAACATCCACCCACGCGGTAACAGTATGAGCAATTATCAAAACAAACGACACTACTCTGTGTAAAAGGTCGGAGAAAATATGCAAGAACATTGTGTCTCCACCAGACACACAACCAAACAGGACAGTTTATCCTCCCACGCTCGAACCGGAAGCGTGGAGGCCTCGCGAAGAAGAAGAGGATCGAAGGCGTGACTAGCTAGTTATTTATTATCATAAGCCACGACCCTTTTTTTCTTCTTCTTCTTCTTCACTTTTCACGGCGTCACAGGGTGGAAAAAACGAGCGAAGAGTACGCGGCTGGCGACGATTCTCGACGCCGTGGGAGTCGTCGCACCTGCACGCCACCGTCAGGTCTAGACTTTTCGCGTTCGAACGAAGGGGAATCACTTATTCATAGAAGGGGGCACACGTGGGGCAATTGTTGCCAACAGCGGGCTACACGCCTCCAGAAGGGAAATTACCAGCCGCTTTTCTCCCCGGGAATTTCGTTTCCCTCCTCCAGCAAGCTGACGAGCGTAACGTAATGGCGGACAGTTGGTGATGGCCTGTTTAGTTTTGTTTTTTCGGTGAGAATACTCGTGAGAGTCGTTTTAATCGAGTTATTTGAAAATGTCCTTCTGTGAATTTCATTTGAGAAAGAAAAACACTTTTAAGAAAAATGTAATTGTAATGCAATTTCCCTTCTTTTGTGTAACTTCCGGTGGTTAAGAGGAACAAGACACACGTTAGGAGTGGAATAGACGAAGAGACAAATACCTGGAATGCATCCTTACAAAATACTCGCGGACTTATGAAATGAATACTAATGAAATGCATTCCTACATGTATCCATAGTAATGAATGCATCCCTAGTAATGGTAATATGGTATAATGGTCTTTGTATAGGTTACAAATTGAACCTGTGGTAATTGGCGGATGTAGAGTTAGTGCGAAGAATGTTTCTTTTAATTCTTTGATCACACAGGCAGGTGTAGAAATGGAAAACGATATTTGTAGAGTTGTAAACAATTTTTAAACATCCTACCATGAATTAGAGGTGTAAAAAATTACTTGCACCAAAACTTGTCGCACCGAAAATTAGAGAATTTTGCAGCCAACGAAGAAAATGTTATTGTTTCAGAAAAGCGTGTACAATTTTACTCAAACAGTGTCTACTGTTAAAAAAAAAAAAAACCCCCACCAATCTAACGATAAAATCTAATCGGTAAAAAACACAAAGAATCTAGAATAACGAAGAAATAAAGAAAGTCCCTGGATATATCGAAAGCGTTAAATCAATTCGCGATGGCGATGAATCAACGACGACTGTGGAGCATTGTCAGCATTTATCTCCGATAATCTACGTCCAGGCGAGGAAGGATCGTGGTGGTAGAAATACAGCGAGTTCGTGGTGAAAAGTGTGAAAAAGAAGAGAAAAGAAAGACGGGGAAATAAGTTGACGAGAGGAAGGCTTCTTCCTCTTCCTGCGCTATTTCGAGAACTCCTCGTGTCCCAGCCTCCCCGCGGGACGAAAACACGCGAACTGGTATTAATCTTGGAACGTCACCCCGCCGATATTAACTCCACCCCGCGCTGTCAACGAGCGCTCTTGATGAATTGCCCCCGAGTAATTGGTTTTATTTATAAGAGAAGCTGCTTCCAAGTTCCAGCTCCACCTGTCCACCCACGATACCCATCTCCCGCCTATCGTCGTCCGTTCTCGATGAATTTAGGCCAGTCTCTAAAACAGGTTGCTCTGTTACGTGTGTCGGCGATGATGAATTTTTTAAGGATCGTCGAATGCGATTAGCTCGACGCTGGTTCGAATTTCGTACTGCGATGCCCGGTTTGCTCCAATTCCTCGAAACTGGGAGCAGATATTGGGGTATCACTGAGTTAAAACACTTAGGGATCGTCGTTGCGCGAAACAGAACTTTGTTTAACAGAGATTTTTGATGATACGTGACGTGCGCGTGGTAGAATGGAGAATGAACGCGGAAATGGAGAAAATAGGGCTATTTAAGGGTTCTGGGAAGATGAACTTTCGGTTGTGACTATGCAGGAGAGTTGGAAGGTGAAGAGTCCAGTATGAGTAATGGTGAAAGACTAAGAATGAAAATATTTGGGGGTGTAACAGTACGATTGTCGAAAAGTGTTCAAAATGACGGTAGTGTTGTAGTTATGCTCCGCGTGAACGTCTTCGAACCCTTTGCGAACGGAGAACTGTCTGCCATGTCGAAGTACTGATTATTTGTATAACTCGTAACTAGGTCACTACTTCAGTTTCCTTTTTTTCAAACTGAATTGTATCAAAATTTCATTTTCGTCAAATCTACGTAGATGAGTTCACGATCGCTCCGACTATTTTTATTGCTTAAAATTAGGAGTTTATTGGCGGCGTTCGTGGTGTTTCGTTATGAAGGCATATATGCGCCTATCGTTCTAAAAGGGTTAAAATACCGCAAAATATCCTTGGTTCGTGAAATAACGAGTAACAATTCAAAGGCGATACATTATCGATACGAATTCCGTCAATTTGATCTAGTGAGCAGGCCTGTTCTCGTACAAGCTGCAAGAAACTGAGAAACAGGAACGGCCAGGCCAGGGTGGGGGATTCGCGTTTAATTGATTCCATTAGCCAACGGATTACCGTTCGATCTGCGATTCGAGTCTCGCGTCGCTTTTTCAGCCCCCGGAGCGTACACCAGCCTGTTCGTTCGCCATGCACGTATATGGCCTCTCTCACGAGCCAGCAACATATGGTTCAATTATTTTCTAACGCCGCAGCTGTACCGCGCGGTTCCGGATCGGTTGCCCCTCTTGAATTCTCGTGCTGCCTCCGTGAGGAACAGTCGTCCATGTAATTGGAACACGGAGGACACCAGCTATATTTTCGAGAATAAAGTGCATTTCTCGAGCACCATTATGCGCCGAGGATATTTTCTCTTTTGTTGGAAGGTTCACTTGGGGGATTTTTTTTTTAATTTATTTTTTTATTCGCGCGAGAGATTCTTTTGGGAAATTATGGTCGACGATGGTAGGATATGGGAGATATGGTGTTTTCTCTGAGATTCGGTTGGAAAATATGGAACTGACCAGAATAAGATATGGAGAATATGATATTTTTTTAGGATTAAATTGGAAAATGTGAAATTGACGAGAGTTAGATATGCAGAAAATATGGTATTTTTTTTTTAAGATTCAATTGGAAAATCAGGAATCGACGAGAGTAAGATATGGGGTATATGGTATTTTCTTTAAGATTCAATTGGAAAATATAGAACTGACGAGAGCAAGATATGCAGAAAATATGGATAATTCAGAGATCACTAAAAATGGTAAAAAGTTTGCTCTCAAAGTAGGATATATTTTCAAATTGCATCTTCATGCAGAAAAAATTGATTTTCTTTTCTAACTGATCGGTGTAAAAAAAAAATGATCCTTAAAGGATTAAACGACGATCAAAATTACAATACTAGATTGCAATTTAAAATGATTAATTCGATACATGTCCTACTTGTACCAAAAGCGTGATTCCACGTGACGAATCAAATGGAAGCAACCAGGTATCGATCGACAGGATCCAGAGCTAGTGGCATGTAGGCGATACACGAGCAGAGAGTATCCTTCGTTCGCCCTAATTGCATCGATTTACACCGGCGAGATCCGGTTGTTTCGGTTAATGGCGAGCGATTCGAAGAGGAAAACTGAAATTCCAGAGGAACTGAAACTACGTGCGCTAAAAGCTTGAAAAGCGGACTGAAGTTTAAACTATTCTCCGCTCAGTTTAAACAATTAAAATTACTCTACCTCTCTGCGAACAGATAAATAGACAACGACACACAGTCTGACCATTTACCTTTCAAACACCCCGCACAATCGAGAATTCTCTCGATCCCGAATAATCCCCCGAATACGAGTCGTAAAACTTTCATTCAGAGCCACTTAAAGCAAAAATCAAACGAATACAGTATGAATATGAACTGTACTTCAATGAGTTCCATTTGAAAAATCACAGAAGCAAAGGAAATCGAATAAAACAAAAACCACCAAATTCTCTAAATCTCCAAAAGAACGGCTACATTTCGTTACAGACTCAAAAGTCGTTCAACCCTTTGGTTACTATTGGCGCCTATAGGCGTTTCGAAAATTTCACCTTAATTTCATCCTCCACGACATTCCCGCCTTGATTCAATCAACCCAATTTCAAAACGATACGTCTAAAATAAGAAATTTTACGTGGCCACAAAATTCACCGTCAGTCACCCACGTCACGCGTTAAAATCTCGAAAGGGTTAAATCACCGCGTCGCCAATTTTTCTCCTCATTCGCGACACATCGAGTTACACACACGGTAGGTACCTTCGTTCCTTCGACGAACCTCTGGTATTTAAACAGCCGTCTAATGAAATGACTAGTCGATGTCTCTCCTCCTCGTCTATAGGGAGGCTCGATGAATTTTGTATCGGATTACAAGACGGCTTAATCGAGGGCTGGCATTGTTCGCCTACCCGGCAATTATGTCGATCCCCGTGGAACTAGACGTGAATCGAATCGCGACTAATTTCAACCGCGGTGGAAATTACCCGTAGGGATAGTTCAGCCCGACGATATTAAATTTTCGTGCCGGACAGAGAGAACCGAAGGTGAGAGAGGAGGGCCGTAGTAGGATCGACGAGATAGAGGGGAAGAAGAAACGGTGGGGGGAGGTTGGACAAACGGGAATAATCGATGAGCGGAATCGGGGCCGAAGATCTAATTGCGAACCTTCGATCCCCACACATCGTCGCAAGGTTGGAATCTCACGGAGCGCTCCGCGGTTCAATACGATCGGGACTTTTTTGTCTGGATGAAAAACCTTCCGTTTAAATCGACCCCACATGATCGAGAAATCTAGAAGGCCATTTGCAAAACGATCGGCTTCCAACGACGGGTCGCAGCTTTTCATCCTTGGACGGTGTGAGAATTTATTTATTTTTTGTATTAGATATGTAGGTCTGATTTTGATGTCCGTAATTTTTCTGTTTGCGGATAATTATGTTTCATTATCGACGCCTTGGTGTAACACAAAGAAGTGTTCCAAGTTTTTGGAATTTATAGATTATATCTTTGTGAATTTAAAGGAAATAATAGAACTATTTTTAGATTGTGTTAGAAAACATTCGACAATTATAGGTAAAACATTCGGGTCTATTCGAGAAATTTAGATAGGCACTCAAGAGAGAGAGAGAAAAGTATATATTTCTGTGTTCTGCGGTTGGCAGCGCTGTCGCAACGCGTCACAATTAATTCGAAGACGCGGAGACAACCTGACACGTTTCCGAGGAATTAAATTAAGAAGGCAAATATGCGATAAAAATTTGAGTGGCGATCTTTTGTTTGAAGAAAAAGAAAGAACAAAGACGGGAACCCCCTTCGTTTATTAGCAAAGAGGTGATCGCTGTTGGTGACACTGTTAAACGAGCAGAAAAACAGACGAAAGAGACGTAGACGAGTCAGTGTACGCTCACGAAGCTTGTTTTTAACGATCCTGCGCGATACGAAGAGGTTAACAAACTTTTCTTCCTTTATGGTGGCAGCGTGTGCGTGTGTGTACGGCGTTGTCCGGTCGCCCAGCAGGAGTAGACCGCTGTGTCGACGTAGAAAAGAAAAATAACCGCATCCGAATCGTCTGGTAATCGTAGACGCACGTAGAAAAAGAAAACAACGGGACACGGTGGATGGACGAAGCGAAATTGAAGAAAAATAAAAGTAACTAGGGTCGGTTGGAGCCTAGGGTGAACGACTTGAAGAGAATTTTTCTTTATACATTCACAGAGACGTTAATATATTAGTTTAGTCTGAGAATTTGTAAAGAATCAGATATGTAAAAATAATGTGCATTAATTAAGTAGGGTGCGATGAGTTCAGATTTTCTTTCATAAGTAACTAGCATTTCAATAGCATCGGTGGTTCAGTGGTAGAATGCTCGCCTGCCACGCGGGCGGCCCGGGTTCGATTCCCGGCCGATGCAGAGATTTGATTTTTTTATTATTATTTACGAAAGTATGTCAAAATTTAACGTGTAATTCGTTGTTAAACTTTCTAATATTTATTTATTTCTTTTTTCTATGAAATAAAATGTTTAGTAAAATTAAAACGTTACGATACTCCACTATGTTAAGGTAGCACTTGTGAAAGTAGGTGATTCTCTCTTCTCCTACTTTCCCTCTGAATCACTTCTTCATATAAGCATCGGTGGTTCAGTGGTAGAATGCTCGCCTGCCACGCGGGCGGCCCGGGTTCGATTCCCGGCCGATGCAATGTTAATTTTTTCTTTTTTTATTCTTTTTTGTATAAAATGTAACTACTAATAAATATCCTTATTCTAACCAATTTTCCCCCTCGATAAATATTATTTTCTACTGTGAAAAATAATAACACTACTAATAATAAGATAACAGCGGTCAATGTACTTCTTTATCTGTGAATTTAGAAGGGTACTCCGAAATCTGGATGTTACTTAATACGAAAATATCCATTACACTATTCCTTAAAGTCACCTTCTCATAGAAGCATCGGTGGTTCAGTGGTAGAATGCTCGCCTGCCACGCGGGCGGCCCGGGTTCGATTCCCGGCCGATGCAAGTTTCCTTTTTTCCTTTCTCGATGATTTTTTTTAGTACAAAAAATACTGCACCAGATACTGCCTATCTGTGGTTATATTTAAATCGTATATATTTACTTATTAAATGTGTAAATTAATAGTAGTTGCAAGACCAACTAGCACTATAGTATACTGCTTCAATCTGTACTGCACGAAGTATGGATTTTATGCAATGCGAACAATTCTCCTGCTTACCCTCAAGATGGTACTCTTACATCAGCATCGGTGGTTCAGTGGTAGAATGCTCGCCTGCCACGCGGGCGGCCCGGGTTCGATTCCCGGCCGATGCAAAGAATTTTTTTTAAATTATTTAAAATATAAAAAAATACTTTTAGCACTACACCTAAATTCCCAAAAAATTGATAGTTACTGTCCATATATATTTCTGAATCCTATTCTTTACCCTACATAGGAAACAATTGTTTCTCCCTAAATGTTAATATTGCTACAATATATCGCTTGCACCCTATCGTAGACCTTTTTCTTTGTGTGTTTTTCACCGATTGGTTACCTCGACTTTATGTATTTTGCAAGAGGAAATAAAAGTCTAAGGTATACCAGCACAGTTTGCCCCCCCCCCAATCTCATTGCAGCATCGATCGTAAGATCCCTGAAACGGGTACGGCCGTGAACTCCGCAAAGAGATACCACCAGCTTCGTGGCTTCTTAGGGTCACCTGAACTCAAACCTGGCCCCATCTCCCTTTATCTGGCTTTTAGGCGCACGTTTCTTTCCCTCCATTACGAAGATCGCTATCTCTCTACCTTTTTCCCGTGATCGAGCTCGTTCCAAAGGCATCCTCTGGACCTTCAGAAAATTTCCAAAGAGTGTTACACGATGCTAGAAACCCATACCCCGGAATGAAACACGTCGTCTTCACGTTCTGACGATTTTGTTTTTTTTTTCTTCTTTTCTTCGACATAAAGAAAGAACGGACGGACGTGTATGATTTCAGTAACGTACCTAAATACTACTCGCTAACCCGGAGAAATAGTGCAACGGGTAATCCTACAATGAAATTGAGTATCGTGATAACCTCGACACAGAGCAAGTCGAAAGAAACACGATGCCAAGGCCGCGTGTACGCGGGGAGAACCAGTAAATGTCAGTTTAACCGGTTGAAGTACCTTTCCCTGTTAAAATCACTCACACGAGGCCGAGGAGCGCACGACTCTCCGACGGGGAGATGCTTTCGAGTGTACACAACTTTTTCAAGGTGGATAGTATACTCACGGGCAAAGACACGGCCCGTTATGGCTACGTCGACGATTCTCCCGACGGAAAGAAATTTTTTTTTTTTCGTCCCAGCGTAAGCTTAGGTAGTGACAAGAGAAAGCGCGAGAACGAGAGAGAGAGAATGTGGAGTGTGAGAGTGAAATGGCCGTGGTCGTCTCGCTTGCGTAAGAAGGAGATGCACTTTAGGGATCGGTTCGGCGAGCAGGGCCAGGTGCATTGACTTCGGGCCGAGACAAACCGGATGTCGAAGTCGACTGGCCTAGACTTTTCTAGACACTTGAGTCTGCTGACTCTTGAGAATGAATTGTGGAACATTCGACAGGACGAGTTTTGAGAAAAGAGAGTCTGGATAATTTATCTTCGATGATAAAAATTGTGAAATGAAAATCGACGTAATTATTGAGGTTAGAAAGTTTGAAATTTATGGATATACGTTATGGACGTGTGATTAAAGGAATGTTTTTGTGAGGAATGACGTTGGATTTTATCTTGCAAGTCACTGTTACGGTAAGAAGGGTCCATTGCTTGATGTGAAATTATAAGTCTAATATAGAAGAGGAGCATGATCGTGTTCCTTCAAGCTCCTTCTCTTTGTTGTGCTCGAACCACGAAAGTGCAATGGCCGACCCTGAACCAAAGTCATCGGTGAAACCGACCAACGATTCGTTATTGTCTCGCTCTACGTTTATCCTTGACAATGTTTACTCGAAATACCGTAAGTGACTATTTGTTCGTGCCCGTTGCGAGAAACTTTCACGTGAACGTGACACTTTCAATTACTACATTTCGAATACGAAAGTCTGTTAAAAGATTCAATTATTTGTGGCAATCTATCGATCATTTTTATACTATTGTAATGTAAATAAAGTGTACAGTATCGAAAAATTCGAGTTACTGTGAAAAAATAACATTTTCTGATATAATTCTCCCTTGGAGACCTAATTGTGAAAACTAACCTCTCACAAGCATCGGTGGTTCAGTGGTAGAATGCTCGCCTGCCACGCGGGCGGCCCGGGTTCGATTCCCGGCCGATGCAAGGGAATATTTTTACGCTTTTTTCAGACAAAAAATCAACATTTTCATTTTTTAAACATTTTCCACCACATTGTATTATCGAGAATAAATAATCCTCCATTTTTCACACTTGAATTCAATAAAGAAAAACATGCACGTGTAACCCTTTCAATTGAACATATACCCACTTAATATATCAACAGAGACGATCTACGGAAATAAACACGATTTTTCCACGAACAAAGAACTAATGCGATCGGACACGAGGATAAGTTTCCTCTCGACGCACTTGCGTCACTGTAACTCCCTCGGCAAACAAAGACAAGGGAAGAAGGAGGACGTGGGATGGAGCTGAATCTCGAAGGAGAATTATTATCCGATTGTTGCAACCGGTAAGACAAGAATCCGTAAGGACAGCGAGAAGCTCGTGAGCGCGCGCGAGCCAGCGCAAAATAACGTCGCTTTAAATTACGACACACCGCCAGGAAAGCGATCATTATCCTCGCGCTGCCATGAAATGATCAGGGATCGTCTCCCTACCCGGTTTCGTTCCAGCGATCGAATCGACCATGAATGACAACTTCAGAAATTTAATGATGTTTTCGCGGTTTTCCTTCTTGCAATAAAATTTAAATAGTCTTACTTTCATTTTTTTTTTATTTACTGAAACAAGAGAAGAACGTTAGGAAGCGAATGGAAGATAGGATTACTTGGAACATCCAAAACAGAGGGTGCGAAGGTGGCGCCACCGCGCGACGTTGCTCCGTATTGTCTTTTCAGAGGCGATTACGGGACTCTGGCAATTAAACGCGAGCGACATGAACTGAGAATCGCTCTACCATCATTACCACGCGCGATCTTCTCCCCTTTCTCGAGAATACTTCCCTTGCATCCTTTACACCATGTTTCGCCTCTTCGAAATAGGCCTCGTACGAAAGTGAGAATCTACCATTGAGATTTTATCGATTCTTCCTGACCCTTGTCGTGCTGGTCGTTTTCTTGCTATAACTCAGCCCCCCTCCCCTTTTCACCTTTCTAATTCGGGTTCTTAATCTTCGGGAGGGGGGTCTTATCCTAAATTAAGGTATACCTAATTTTAACCAGATGTAACAAAAAATTTGAATAGCCATAGTATAATGAAACACGACAATTCTAAAGTTTTCGCTAACCTCATAAACTTCGCCTGTTTTTCCTTTCCTTCTCGTATTCCAACGTTCCAACCGCCATCTTTCTCGAGACTTTCGAACGACGAAACAAAATTACCCCGTAAGGTGAATTTCGCGAGGAAGTTCAGACCTTCCTCCCTTCCCTGAATTTCCGTCGCGCGGTGACTAAGATTGCCCACTCTCCCCCCACCCCTCATTCCCTTTACGTTCAAGAAACTTCATGCTAGGACCATAACAATAGCTATTAAGTAGTTTGTTTGCAGGAAGAAATTCGTTTCGAGGCTGCCAGCCCAGCCACCGTTCGATCCTCGAAAGATTCGAGATTCCCTGAATACGAGAGTAGAGCTGAAACGAAAATCGACTGGACCCGATTACCGATTTCCTTGCCCTTGTTTGCTTGCTAACGCTTCCATAAAGCATCATCCTTTTCAGAAAGAAGTTCGTTTGAATTTAAAAGGCGACGATTCTGCTCTTTTCGCGGAGTACGTAACGCGTGAAAAGGGAATAAGGCTCTTTTTCTTCTTTGACGGAGCACTGAAGCGTAAGATTGCTTTTTTTTTTACGTTACCTATGCGCCTGACTTCCAAATGAATAATTCATTACACTCACCTGCAACAGAAAGAAAATTTTCACATTTTTTTCACTGTCGTAACAGACGCTTTTTGTGTGGTTAGGAATAACTGTTTAGGTTATGTCTGCTTTGTGTATCGGGCTTAAGTGTCAAGATGGCCGACCGTTATTTTAAACAGCCATCTATGTATTGAGGGTTACGTATAGAAAGTTTCAGCTATGCGTTATACCCAATTTTCGTAGTTACCTAACTATCCACGTGGCTCAAACAATTATGTTAGTTATACAAACTATAAATCACTTTCGACCGCCAAATTCACTTTGCGGTTGCTTGATGTTCCGTCCTGTGTCTAATTAAAATACTATCACGCGAACGTCGCTACATCGACGAAATCAAAGGCTACTCTCACACTTTCACTATAAACTAGTAAGTTTTATAAACGAGAAACCCACCAGCAAAAAGTGAATCCTCTCTTTTCCTGGACTAACACGAAGCCACGGAAATAACGAAATATAAATGAAAGGCACAAGGTGTCAACGGAACCATGTCACACAGGCTCTCATTTCCGTAAACGAATTTTCTTCGCTAAGGCGAAGAAGCCAGAAAACACGATACTCGTCTCCTCCTGTCATCCATTTCTCTCTTCCGCCTCTCATCAAGTTATCCAGTCACCTCGTCAGATCTAGCCGGATACAATTCCAAATCAAGCCACGATTCCGCTAAGGCTCCCCTACCCGCTACTTTTTATCGTTTCATCCCTGTCACGTTTCCAACCGTTCCGCCTTCTGTCCTCCTCCCTCGACTCCCCTCTGCCCTTTTCCCGGGCTTTCAGTCGCATCCAGCCAGCAAGGGACAAAGAGCTCGAAAGTTCTGGCCGTCGAGCGATTTGTCATTCGGTCGCGTGTGTCCCCGCCGTTTTACATCCTCCATCGTTCTTTCCCTTTTCAATCTTCGTCGGTGCTTCTTCTGGCCCGTCTGTTTTCTTTCTGTCTCGCCTTTTCACCATCCGAGCCTCTTTTTCTATCGTCTCTCTCCGCTGCTATTTGCTCTGCCGCCACTCTGATAGAGCGCCATCTCTTTCGCCCTCTATCGTTCGTCTCGTTCTCACTTTCGTCTCTTTTCTCTCTCTCTACTCTCGTCATTCGCCGAACTTCTCTTTTTCTTCCGCTTCTTCTGCCCTCTCTTGTTTGCTCTGTCTTCCGTAACCGTCTACTATCTCCGTCGTACCGATAAACTCTAGTCGGTTGTCCTTCTTTCTCTGTCTAGCCTGTGCTGCCTCTAGTGTTTCTCCTAGCTGAATAAACAGGGCAGAAACGCGTGCGGCACGCTCGTCATGCTTTAATACAGTTCGTGCATAATGCATCGGCGGTATTGTGCATACGTACTCACGGGCCCCGCAATATTCCAATTTTGCGCTCAGGCATCGATCGATTTCGAACCGAGGATTCGATAGGAATATTCGTAAATTACGGAACAAAGGCAGCAGGTTCGGCAAGGGTATGCCAGAATCGTCGATAGAGTCGGACGATAAAAATGCAACCGTTTTCGTCGGTAAGGTCGTGCATAATGTATGGACTGCATTATTCGCGATCCCATGTGCGATTAATGATACCGCCTATGTACGTTTGATTTCTGATCATTGTAATGCGCATGATTATTGGGTCGCATTTGCAACCGACGAAATGAATTTTTCCGATTAAAGAATTAATTATGCATGTTCGGTGCACCGAGGTTCGAAACAAGGTCACTGTTTTACCAATTGAGTTCCGAGTTAAAACTAATTTTTCCAGGATGCGGCTCCTCGTTTTTGTTACGACACACAAAAAAGGAAAGTAGAACAGAAAACGAAGTCTAATTGAATCGTTAAGGCAAATTTACGATACACTCGGGATACATAATACAGCACAATTCATTTCAATATCCCGCATGTCAATATCGACACCGAGCGCATCAGTGATGTACACAATTACTGACCCGACGAGCAGGATGATCGATAATCGCGGCCAACCGAGGGAATTACGATAAAAGCAAAAACATCATTCACGGTAGACTGAACCCTAAATAACCATAAACCCGGTTAAGATTGATTAATTCGTTATAGTTCCCTCTTCCAGCCTTATCCTCCCTTTTACATCATAAATTCACGGTGTCCCTGTTGTACAATAACCTCTACAGTTCCCTAAAAGATTACAGCGCCACGTCGAACCTTATAAACCGAAAAGCCTCTACGCCAACGAAACAAACATCGTCTTTCCAACGGAAAATACTAACCTTGCAGATCATATTACATACTTCCATCCACAATCTCAAGTGTTACGGATCCCAGAAAAATCTGAAGAAAACAAAATCGTCTCGAGGGAATCACGTGCAAGCGTCACGAGTGTATATGAAGAAAAAGGAGGGAAAAAAAAACAACAGTGTGAGGAAGAGGCAAGTCAAACCGGACTCACGGTGACACGTGCGTGAACGTTCGTAGAACGCTTTCTCGACGGGTTTAGAAGCGTGCAACAGGAACGAGAGTATACACGCATCTGTTGCCTCCCGGTAATTACGATAGAGGGCCGGGGATCGCTGCATGACGCACACGTGCGCGACGAAATCCACATAAAGGCGACCAACCAACGATATGTAACGCGCGTGTACGTACTAACTATACACGTACACCGATA
The DNA here is from genome assembly GCF_001263275.1 of Habropoda laboriosa. Taxonomy (NCBI): domain Eukaryota; kingdom Metazoa; phylum Arthropoda; class Insecta; order Hymenoptera; family Apidae; genus Habropoda; species Habropoda laboriosa. Next base: position 2,287,133 of record NW_017100161.1, on the reverse strand, counting down.
ATCGCGGTCTCGCCGACGACTAGGTGAACGGAACGAGCCAGAGAGAAGAAAGGACCCTCGCCCTCGAACGGCCAAGCCGCACGGTAATTACGCAGGGGAGACGATCCATTGTTCTATGCTAGTTTTCTACCTGGTAATAGGCGCGTACGTATGTCCGGTGGCTGCGGTGGAGGAAAAAGGTTTTATCGTGGTGAATCCGCGGGAAAAGAGAGACACGGGACGTCGAATGGAAGGGGAGGTGTGGAGGAAAGGAGGAAGAAAGATTGGCAGGATGAACGAACGGAGCGACACCTATGCGGAACTGTGGTCGCGCGCGCCTACTCGATATGGACGCCTTCATGAGAAGGCGCCGTAAGTCGGCGTAAAAGGATAATGTCTGACATTTGAAATGCAAAGAAGGTGGATGTTATACTGCGTTACGAGATACAGATTCTTTATGGGTTTGTTGTTTGGCAATGTACAGCCTGTGGAGGCGATATTGTGACGTCGTAAAATCGGTCAGGCGTCAAAATATACGCATGAACCAAGCGTCAAAAAAATTGTTCGAAAAAGCCAAAATAAGTCGAACCTCTTTCAGGACCGCGCTCGATGTCAAACTCGAAATTCCTCCTTACATCGTGGTATGTTTGAAACATTTTTCTGCGTCGTCATTTGACACTTTTAATTTACGACCTCGTTACATCTCTTCCGCTAACTATACAGAGTGTTTCATTGGCAATGGACACCGTGCAGGAGATCGAGTGGAAATCTACCGACTGTTCAAGGTTCACACATGAATAATAGATTATTTTCTACCTAATATCCGGACAGAAGAAAAAAATGTTTAAACCTCGTCACCGAAGTGAGTCTCGTATAATTCGTATTTTTCTCGTAAAAAAAAAGTGCATGAAATTCACGGTACAAGCGGTCTTATGGTACAGATAATTTTATTACAGATCATAAGTTATACTCGATTGGCGATTGGCCAACCCCACCCCGTTGTTCTTCTTTGTATGCATTGCTAAAACGTTTCGGCTAAGTGTCGCAGCGCTCTTCACATTAACAAGCATCCACGTGAAAGCGCCATTTTGTTCACCCGGCGAAATTGCATTCATCAACGACTGACAGCGACTCGAAGGTGGGTATATAATACAATTAAAAACTGGGTCGAATTTCAGAGGAGGAATTTGCTGGTAACGAGTAACGCCAAAAGAAGATGAGAGGAAGATGTGATTTCGCGGACGTTGTATGCGAGAGCTTTCCGTGCGGTGATTTTTCAACGTGACCGCGTCACGACGCTTTTAAAGGTCATCGCCCAAGGATACGCACGCATCGATGCAACGTAATGAAGTTTCGGTCGGCTCGATAGGTGCGCGCACAAGAGGACAATTCGAGCGTGCCGCTCGTCAGGTTAATTGAATTTATGGCTCGATATTCCGAGCGTGAGCGATTACGATCGACGATAAACCGAGTCGTATCAACATTTTGCACGGTGGATCCCCTCGTTAACGAACGGGCGACTCGCCTCCAACAATACCGGGGAAGATCCGACTTCTCTGGATCTCTTCCCGGTGATCGTTTAAAAACGGATTATTGGGATGAAGAAGGGTTTGCTGGTCCAGGTAGTGAGGAGACGAATGATTGTGGAAAGAATATCTGAGGATTGATCTATCATACGCCATCTTGATTTAAAGCTCTACTTTTATTATTCGGAAATACAGCCATGATTTCTTCTTGAAATTATTATGTAATATCAGGTGGATAAAATCAAAGACAGGGTAGCCTATATTTTGCACAGGAGTCTAGAGAATAACTATGTAAAATTTGGTCTAGATTGGTCAAAGGGTTTAGAAGTTTAATAGGGAAACACAGAGACAGACATTTCTATGCAATGCTTACTCATATGATAATGCAGTGAAGTATCAGAAAGTGCGAGATGGGGATGAAATAAAGGGGAGATGGTGGGATGTTCAGGTTTCACGATAGCCTCTATACTTTTTGCATAGAGAGTAACTATGCAAAATTTGGTCCAGATATGTCAAAGAGTTTAGAAGTTAATAGGGAACAGGCATTCTCTATATACAGGGTGTTTCAATAGGTTGGTGTATAAAATAAATTGGTGTATGAATAAATTCATACAGCGTATTCATCAGGTGAAACAGATGAAAAAAGTTCATGCGAACTCGTGTCTGAACGTGATTCGTTAAAAAGTTACAAGGAATAAAAGAATCGTACCATTCTTCTCAGGTTCATAGCTCTTTTCTATAGTTACAGAAGCAGGAACTTTCGAACAAATGTTACAACTTAAAGCTTCAGATTGTCGAGAGGATAATAACTGACAATCGTGACAGTCGTTTGTTTATCACTTATACAACTTTTTTCATTTATTCGACGTGCTGAAATTCCCCAAGGGATTCAATTAGGAAGACGTCGGAGTGTCTAAATCGTGAAAAATGGGCACGTTGAAGGGAGAAGTAAACTTCTTCTAGACTCTAGAATCTACAGGACGGAACTTACCATCGAGCGGAAGTTCGACGCGTGAAACTGCCGGGGATCGTTCAAATTCGGATCAGTCAGGCTGCGTGGTAGTTCGAGGGAGCCAGAAATGCGAACATGGGCCTCTGGAAGTTTGCTCGTAATTTATGCGATAAGCGTGTATCGCGCGCGGACGAAAACATTAGCCCACGTTTCTCCTTCGTCAGAGATCGCAACTTTTGTCGATCCTCCAGAGTCTAAATACTCCGTCGAATTCGTTAAGTTCGAATAAAATCAATTTTTTTTTCTTTCGCAATCAGAAGTTAGAAATTGTTCAAACTGAATAATCTTGGGTAACTCTGAACGATCTCAGATGGCTATGAATTACCTGAGCTGCTTTCAAATGGCCACAAATTGCTTTAGATCACTTCGAACAGCCCCGAATGTGATCCAAATGTTAGAAATTCGGAAATTTCGTCGAACGATATTATACGGTCTCGTTTTGAAAAGGGGGTTAGACGATGTGGAGATTGGCCGATCGAACGGGGTGGATGTATTAAAATTCGATATGAAACGGGGAACGAACGCAGCTCGAACGTAATGGGGACAAAATCACCGGGATTCTGCAGAATTTTCCAACCAAGTTTCGCTCGCGTAAGCTAACGAGACTCGCATTCGAAGCGGCAAGGAATCCCCGACGGTAATCCAAGCTAAATTCCAGATAACTCAGCGACCGTGCTGACTGAGTCCTGATCTTTAACCCTAGAATTTCCTATGCAGGGTTAGGCGTTCAGAAGTTCGCGTCGAGACACGACCATGTCATAAACTCGATTCAAAATTGTTCCTATGATTGAAATAGTTCGAACACGAATTACGCTTCTCTGCATCGAGAATCGTGTTACGGTACTCGTCAACTTCCAACTAGAGACGCCTTGTTTCTTTTCACCTAACTTCTCTCTCGCGATGTACGAAGGGAAATTTTCGAAATATTCGTCCACAGCAATTTTCAATTCATCATCTCAAGGAAATTCGTTATCTTTCGTCCCAAAGATTCTTGTTCACATTTTTCAACGAAAACAAATCGCATATTCTTAAGTAAATATTTGAATTTCGCGCGCTTTATGCGCCCTGCAGTTATCGTGAAAAGACAAGTGTTTTTCTTTTTAAAACTCGCCAGATTTGAATGAAATTTTATACGTATACACGCGAATATAAAGCAATAGATTTCTTAACGTGTCATTTTCGTAATTTTCCTCCGTTGGAGAAATGAAAGACGCGAAATACTGTATAATAAACAGCGTTTAATTCAGACGTTTAACGAGACACTTAAAACAGACGGGGAGTGTATAAAAATATTTTTTCCTTCTTTTTTTCTCTTTTTTCATTTCCAAGCTGTGCAATGCCGTCACTATGCTAAATCAGCGGCCTTCTCGAACAAATGAGTCTCTTAAGAACGGAAGGATCGTTAATGCGTCCAACATGGTAATACACCAGTGGACTCGTTTCTCCGTAGAATCTCATTAACCGGGTTGCTCGATGACTCGAAACACGTTAATGCTTGCACACACGTCCCCGAGAATCGACATCAATCACTGTCGGGCCAAGAACTTCAAACGTTCCTCTCGACGCTCGGCGTCGATTTATACGCACCATGAATCCACCGGTAACCGTCCTGCTCACCGACCAGAACAAGGGAAATCAAAGAGTTTTTCACCACAGTCGATATAAAGTTTTTCCTAGTTTCAGCCTCAATGGTTTCTTTCATTTTCTCGTAGAATTTACAGGGTGTACCGAAGCCGCGGCGCGAATTTGGGCGGATGACAGAGATCATGCGGAAAAGAGGTGTTAAGAAACTTCGAGGAAAATTGGTTTGATTCTATCGTACGTCTGATACCTGTTACAATTTTTTTCAGGCTGGGTCAGAATTATAGCATAAATTTGAATGGACGACAAATTTCATGACGAGAAAAGTGTAAAGGGACTTGGTTCCTTAATTTTTAGCGAATGTACCTGCAGGGTGTTTCAAATTTTTTAGAATATACAAACTGTTTCAGAATTATAGTAAAAATTTAAATGGACCATAAATTTCACGACGATAAAAGTGATGAGAAAAATGATGAAAAATAAGAATATAAAGAAGAACTCTTAAAAGTGATTAAGCCAAAGACGTGTACCCACTGACTCGAAAATCGTAAAGAAAAACTGATTAACAATTAAAATAAAATTCTCAAACTACCGCATAACAAAATAACCAAACAATCATTCCAATTCCACAGATCTCGTCTTCAACACCATGGAAAATCATTCGGAACCCGTGGAAAATCTGCCTCAGCGGACAAAATACGTGGAAATGTGTGGAGCTCGCGAGAGTTGATGCACCGGAGGTTACATAATTTTCCGCGAAAGTGGCATCCACGAATCTCGACGACGCGATTTATGCGCGAAATATTTCTGCGCCAGAACGAAGGCAGAAAGAGGAAGAGAAGTGTCCTCTCTCTCTCCCCCTTCGCTCCTCACGGTCTGAATGCACGTTCCTCGCATGCAAATCTTGCATTCCGCTGTACGAGGAGTTGATGCACGGGAAAGGGCACCACGCGTGTGCAGCACGTACAGTCACCGTAACACACGGTGGAAATATAAATTGAACCGGTGATAGAATCGACGCGAAATTTCCAACGAGCTAATAAAACCCTTGGCTCGATCCAACCTCCCTCCTCCTCCGCTCGTATTTCGTCGTGTTTAATTGCGCATGGCCGTGAACAAGCTTCGACGGGCGAGAGTGTGTGTACGTTGGTTGGCAACCGGAAGTGGAAGAAAGACGAGCCCGTGTCTGCACGGAGAAAAATGTAACCGCGAGTGGAATAATTTTCGATCGTTCCAAGTCGATTCTTTGAACAGTTCACGTGACTTATTTATGCTTCCTTTGATTTTATTGGGTTATCGTGCTGCTTGGAAACGTGTCTCTGATCATTCTTACTACCACCTGAGAGTAAATGAAAATACCAATTCACTTCTTATACACCGTCACCTTTTTTTAATTTAATTAAGAATCTAATAAATTTGACCCGCGATCACTAACAGACGTCATTTTTAGGCATGTTAAGTTGTTATTTCTAGCTAATTTTTTACCAAAGCACAATTGATAACGAAAAAAAGTATCTCTGTATCTTTCGACTATTTTATATAAATAATAAATTTAGTCTAAAAAGATTAGTAATTAAGGGTTAAATCACAAGAAGAAGAAGCTAATCCCGATGAGTAAGAGCTTGTTACCCCGGTGAAACAAGCAGCCGGTGAATACAATATAACAGGAAAGGAAGAAGGGATCGTTTAAGCAGGGGCACGTAATAGACGGAAAAATGCAAATGAGATAGAGGGGCGGAGGTGGAAGAATTTAATCCAGCCGATAGGTCCACGGGAAAATATTTCGTAAAGCATAGTTAAAAGGAAGGGCATATGCACGTTTTCCTCTGTCGAACGTTTCTGCCCTACGGTTCTCCTCCCCGATGAATCTTCGACGAACAGTATCCACAGCGGTGCGACCGGATATGCTCGGATAGATTCAATTATCGGACGACGAATGGAATTATCCAAATCCGATATCGGCCGTTCGATCAGCGTTGCTCGAATCGTCTCGCTTGCGAGCAAATTGGAATCAGGCCCATGTCAATGGCTCGCCAATGAAGCAATGCTTTGCCGGATAAAGCGAGCGCGTGATAAGTTTGTACAAGGCGCGTCTCAATTTAACGGTATCGCTCTTGGAACATCTTCTTTCTATCGAACAAAACGGTGATAGAAAAGGAATAGGGTAAATCCAAGTGGATTTTACGGTGATTTCTTTTGATTTGTCGACGAAAAAAATCGATCACCATGAAGCAAGAAGTTTCAACGATGGATAATAAAGCTTCAAGTGTTGGAGAATAGAGAGAGAGAGTAATGAAGAATAGAACATTTGGATTTTAGGTAACTAGGGATGAGCCACTTGCTATCGATCATTTTCAATCCACGAATTTACGTAGATACGACAGAGTTAAGAAACAGCAACGAAATCTAACGATTGCAAAGTTTCGAACGATAGTGTAGGTGTATGAAAAGAAACCTAACGTCACCTTAAAGCTCGTTTTCATTTACAGAGTACGCCGAGTTGGAAAAATTGAACATCTAGGGGGCCGAAGAAGGTCGAGGATGGTACTAGAATGGTAATGAGAAAGGTCGGCGGGTGGAGGTGTCAAGGACACTCATGTTTTTTCGTTAACCCGTTAAATTCGCCTAAGGGCTTGTACACGATGAACGGTTGTTGTGGGTTAAACTCGTCCTATTTATTAACCTCCCCCCATATACATATAAATGTTCTTTTTCCGGCGGTCACCCATCTTAACATTAGTCGCGAGGAATGCAGCTTGACTTGGAAAGCTACCGAAGAGTCACCCTACCCGCTCCCCATTTCTCCCAGGACAAAAGAAACTGCATTTTTATATTATTTAAAGTTAGAATAACTACAATAAATTTACAATAATCATTTGACATAAAAATAGTCACTTCTAAGTAACACGGCGTTATATAAATCTGCTTTACCTGCTAATTAACAGGCAGTTAAGAAACACGCTAATGCACGTAACGTTAGATAGAACACCCTGTATACAATTCTGATACGCGGCAGGTATGTAATAGGAGAAAAATAGCGACACGCTATATCGAACACGATTCAACGTAAACGAAAAGAGACGTTCGGTAACATTTTTATATAAAAAAAGAAAAGGCATCCGCGTGGCCATTTCTCTAATACCTATCTCTAAACCTATGAAATATTCATACCCGATATATCCTATGATGAATCGTTGCCGTGCAGTGTTCCACGCAGAGAGATACGAGAAAAGAAAGAAAGGAAAAGGAAAAAAAGAAGATAAAAGAGGTAAAAAGAAAAGCGTAGCCGAGATACTGCTCGAACGCAAAGCCCACGGTGCACACGTGTATTCTATGTTGATGCGAACAACGCGGCATACGTTTTCCACGTGAAGCGGAAATACAAATGGCCGGGGCCAGTTTAATCCAGGTTAACGTTCGACGGACAAATATTTCCAAAAACTGCGAAAAAACTTCTACGTTATTTCCACGGGAACAAAAAACAGTATATTCCAACGTTCCTTTTATTATTACTTCGAATATGTATATATACTGTATATACACTGTGAAGCTTTAGAAGAACACTAACCACTATCTTATCTAAACCTACATCTTATCTTACAACGAATTCATTTTCAAGTATACTCATATATTCACAATATCTTTCATCTTCCAAGATACATATTTCCTCACGGTGCATCGCTACCAATTATCTGCTATTTTATTTGAAAGAGTTAACTAAAAAACATAAAATACAGTGGGACCTCGAGGGAAGGGAAAAAATCTTCGCGTTACAGAGATTTCAACTTATCAAGTTTTCGAGTAGGAGAGATTATCAATATCCTTTTTCATTCTTGATCTAGTTTTTACTGTTTCAATTACGTTTACGTTATCAACCGATGGTAACGTTTTCCGCTTGAGTTTACAATTCATTTTTCTACATAAAATCCGGAGAAAAGAACGAGAAACGATAGAACTGTACTTTAACTCGAAATAAAAATATATAAATTTTTAATCACGGGTTAAAATTCGGTTTCTTAAATTAACACGGACGTGTGTAAAGGATCGAATTAAATATGAAATTAAGACGGAAGTGTATCACAAGGCTGCAACATATAGCGCAAAAGGAAATTTTCAAAACGCCTATAGGCGCCAATAGAAACGAAAGGGTTGACACCAGTTTACCTCCAAATATAGACGTGTTTTCACGCGACTTCATTCGCGTAGGATCGCAAGGGTGGTCGGAAACGCGGGCTACAGCACCATCGACCAGCGAGAAAGCCTCTTCCCCTTGCAGACCCCGCCGCTCTTCGTCTCTCGCGACCACCCTTTGTCACCCTCGAGCAATGGCTCGTTTCACCCTCTCTCCTCCCCCTCCAGCCACCTTCTTTCCGTACTACTTCTCTCCTCCCGTCGTTACCTAGCCCTCTCTCTCTCCTGCCACCCCTCTCGTTGCTTCAACCATCATCCCCCCTCCCAAGCATTGTTTCTTTTTCTACTCTTAGCAATACATCCTGCAACACCCGCCATTGTTTTCCATGGCAGCCGACGTTTCGAGGGACGAAAGGCAGAGAGCCGGTTTTTAACCTTTCTGATATCGCGCATCTCGCGACAGTCTCTTTTTTTTCCCTGTTCTTTCTGTTCACACAGGCGAACTGGAGCACGCGTTGTAGATCGCTGAACGAATTACACAGATGGACGGTTGTGACACACTCGGAAAGATAGGAGAGTTATTTTTGACTTTCGGATAATTTGGATTTTTTTCTTTAACGCTAGGTTTGTGGACGTTACTTGTATTGTACGTATCTCTACGGACACGCGTCAAATTGACACAAATTTTCCTTAAAAAACAATATATTGTACGCTATTAACTTGTAAATGAAACTATGCGATATTGCACATTTATATAAAACTTGTAATAAGCGTAAGTAGTAGGAGAGATGTAATTTTCCTTGTTAAATTCGAAATGCGTGAAAATGACGCGTCCCGTAAATTAAAAGAATTTTTTTAAATTTTCGAAATGTGAATTTTTGAACGAAGATTTTGATACGGTGTGGAAATTTTGAACCCGTGGTTACACGCGCGACGCGTTTAGTAAATTACAAGTGATTAGGGGCGCGCGTGCACGTGCGCCGCCGATAATTACCCCGGTGCCGGTAGAAAATAATCTTCCGCGGCGTAATTAACCGACGAAAGACCCGTGTGGCTACCCTTTTCGCCTTGGCCGCGTCGGCTAAATGGAATTTCCACGAGATTCGCGGAATTACAAGCCGAGGGGGAACGTCTGAAAATGATCCACACCCGGCTGGACTAGTATTTTACCCTCTTCTCCTTTTCGTATTACTCATAGCGTTTCCCTCATTACGATCCCGGCTATTCAGGTTAATGGGAAACGCGAGGTTGAATGTGTACGTCTTCGTGAAAACTGATTCGAATAATTGGCAATCGATACTTTAGAACAATCCCCGGATTTAATTGCGGAACGAATCCTTTCACCGATCATTTTTAACAAGGACAAATTTTGTTTTTTTAAATATGTACTAACAGTTTGCAACGTGTAAAATTTCGAGTCAATTGAATTTATTGTTAGTTCAATATTTCAAGAATAAAAGACAATCGTCTTCTGCTTGAAATTCTTTAACCTAACCTCAATTTTATCAATTACGACCACACCTTGCAAATTGCTACTAAGTTTTTGCATATCTAACGTTTAAATTAATCGGCTAAAAAAAGGAAAATCGAAGTTCATCCGTTTATTATCAGATCGTCATGCGTAACTTTCGAGGAAGAGGATTTGTTCGCACATGTTTAGTCCGATATTTTGCACTTGGAGCATCTTAAGAGCCGTGGAACACGGAGAAGCAAGAACGTATTTACACACTCTGTTCTCGGTGCCGTTGCCGATGCATTAGTCTAATTGAAATCCGGACGGCGTGGCGTGCGTGACCGTACACCGTCTCGAGCTGTCACGCTTCCAAATAGGTATAGGCGTGTCATAGATGTGCGCCAGGGTTGCTCTCACTTGCTGCATATATACCGGGTGACGCGTCGACGACGTCGTCGCCCTGCTCGTCACGCGGCGGCTAATGAAACCCCCCCCCGCCATAATGGATACATACCGGAAGCTAATTCAACTGAATTGCTAGAAAGTATTCCCTTTCACTTCGTGACAATAAATCGATCTTCCTAAGAAACTTTCAAAATTCTTGTCGTAAATTCAATTTGTAATTAAAATATTGTAGGAATCGATGTCGAGTGCGACTCCAAACGCCCCGACGCGAATGTGTTATGCGACACGCGATGCAAGTCACTTGTTTGCGTCTGAGAAATTCATCGAATAAATTGCGGTGACAATGAGAACCTCGTGCCAACGCAAATCGTAATAGTTATTACGGGTCCGAACGGACTCGAGCACTCGTTTATTAGTCGGCCTCTAACAATCAGCCTTACGTGGGTTAAAACTCTTCAACTTGGAATTTTACATTAGAATTCTTAGAGAGTCGAACGATTTAAGATGTTACCGACGCGACGGAGCATTTCCCAGACGTTCGTGGTGCGCGCGCACGCGCATGCGCAGTTTAACGTCGAATGTTAACAATTCGTCGGTAGAATGTGAGTGGAAAACAAGAGTCGACAATCAACGCGTATCCGCCGCACGTCAGAAAGTAGCAAATTACCGTCGCGTGACAGCATAGTTGCAGATGAACGATAACCTTGAAAATTCTAGACAGAAGCGATCGCAGTGTCGTGGTGAACCGACGTGACCACGCTCGTGGAACACGAGACCGAACGAATACGACACTCCAGGAACAAGCGTTGTACTTTCTAAATGCATGCGGTCCGCGTGCACGCATGCGTCGAGAAAGTAAAATGAGATACTTTCTCTACGTGGTCGCAATTCTTAAGGGGGTGGTGATGGTGGTGGTTGTTCTCTGTGTAGATGAAACAAGAGGGAAAAAAAAAAAAGAAAAGAGAAGGAAATGCGTGTCGTAATCCATCGACGAAGGGAAACCGTTTAAAAACAACGTAACTGACGTGCGCGCGCACGTGCATGCTTATTAACGGAAAATTAAAGCACAACGGATGGGGAACTGTGTTCCTTGGGCGTCATAAATGGACCGTGTCTAAAAATAACCACGTGCCTTTATGGCAGAGCCGTTAAAGCATCCCGAGATACCTTTGGAACATATTAAAAAACCGGCCATTTTCATAATCTCCAGATCTACTACGTACAGGGTAACCCGTTTTACATTGTAAATTAACGTAATTTGGCGAATACATTAGGTAAAAACGAACGAGTCCATGTGGGATAATTACCGCTGTTTTTACGAAACGACAGTAGATACGACTTGAACGAAATACATACTTCTCGAGAGTAGGTTAGGTAAGAGTAATTCTAGAGTGACCTTGGTAACTCCACCCTGTATACTTGATTTCTCGATGCATCAGTATTCTCCTCCTTCGAAATTCTCTTTAATTCGATTCGATGAAAAAAGTATCCGTTAATTTACAAATGAAATTAGGTCACCCTGTAGACGACCGTGGATAACCAACCGCACCCTCGTCTTATTAACTTTTGTTTTTTCGTCACAGAGGGCGTTCAACGACAAAATTACTTTTACGCCGTCGCCGTAAAATTCACTTAATCGAACGTTTCAAAACGAACGCGTTAATTCGCCGGAATACGCATAAATTAGCATACCTTAGCGGTAAACCGTCTCGCCTGATAAAATTCAAACGGGCAGGCACAGGCAGGCAGCGTGCACGAAATCTCGGACGCAAGCCGAGAGAGCCTGTGTTTACGCGCGGCGAACGAGAGCGAGTACGATTCGTTTTCTTTCCCTCTCCCTCTATCTGTATCTCCGCTGTTCTCCGTTTGCTCTTTTTCTCGGCCTTGATCGCCTCGCGACGGAGCAAGGACCGTGGAGAAAAAGAAAAGGAGCATATATACCCGGGAGAAGCGGCGAGGATCGAGTGAAATCTTACTTCCCCTCTTCTTCGCCATACCGAGTCGAAGCGCGTGCGTGCATGTGTGTGTGTATGTGTATGCGCGTGTATGCACGCTGAGAATGACTCGGGCGGGCAACGGTTGCGGTGTTCGTATCGCTCACAGAATCGTTCGTTTCGATTGGAAAGTTCGAGTTGTTCACCGGTTGGTCCTACAGAAGGGACTGGTTCCGAATCTTCCTCATGTACGTTTCTCAGGGTAATAGGATACTGTACTACCCTTTCAGAAGACATTTAACCCCTAGACGACCGAGGTCAAGGAACGAAAGCTTCACGAACAGAGAGAGGCAGATCATTTCCATTTTTTTTTTTATCTATCATTGTGTTATACATTGTACAGATGTATCTTTCAATAAATAGTTCAAACACAATTCGTATTACCATATCGCTGTTTATATACACGGAGTGGAAAACATAGGAACCATCTATATAGTGCTGATATTGAAATTCAAAGAATGTGGAGTTTTACCGTACTTAAACTATTAATTATACACATAGCTCTCTACATGGTGCAAGTCCTATGTTTTTCATAAGAGATTCCTTTCAGTTATTTCGACTAAATAGCACGTTTCTATTTTTTTTTTTTTATATTCACTCACTAAATTAAGATTTCTCCGAAAGAATATTCCTACACTTCGCGATAGATTCAACTGAATGTGATAATATTCCGTTGATGCACTTAACAATGGTAATACCTCTATTATACGCGTCATGTTTATGAAACAATCTCACGTGGCCGATAACGATTGGATATTATGAAACAGTGTTTGTTAACGCTTTCTATCTTCCAACACCAAGACGGAACCATAAAATCAGGGATATTATTTACGCGAAATCATTTTATCTATTATCATTCTCGCGCATTATCGATGCAACGGTTGCAGAGGGGACGAAAGAAAAAGGAAAAATAATCTTTCCAGAGCAACGTCGTAAGAATTTCAATTCATTCTCTCTCTCTCTCTCTCTCTCTTTGTGAATGTATCGTGTATCACGTTCGATTGGTATAAAAATGATCGGGACACTGTCGACTTTGTTTACCAGATGTTGTCACTCGATGAAAAATTGCACAACTGCAAAAGGAGGAACGAGTTTTTGCGACAGACGCGACACGATTCGACGTCCAGGTAAATAAATCGACCTCGGCTTCACGCTTCGGCTCACAACGTGCAACCATGTAGCAAATTATTATCGCAAGGTGTAATGTGCGTTCGGGAGCAACGGTAAGAGAGTAATTTCGACGGCGCACGCGCACACTGGCCACGTGCCAACTGAATTACAGTTGCCAAGGGAAAAAAAAAGTCTTCGATCACACCGTTTTTTCGGTTTGATTTACCTTAAGGAGGCAATTCAGTACCTTCGAGTCAAAAAAAACCCAACTTTTTCTCGTCCAATCGATAGTTTCAAGTATGTGAAATAAATTTCCAACGAATTCCTCGTGAAATTCGAAAAGTTATGCAGCTTAAAGAATTAACATTGAATGAATTTTTTAAATTATAGTTTTAATCTCACTTTTTTTCAAGAATTTCTCAAATTTGAAGAAAGACGAACGATTTTCTAATTGTTACAAATTTTCTATAAAAATTCCTGGATTTTTACGCCGGATTTTCAGTGTCAAGTAAATGTAACCTCCTAAAAGTGAATTTGCAGAACGAATCTTCCAATCGAAAGCGTTCCACACTCCGGCCAGAAAGTATAATCTGTCTTAAAACTTTTCTCCCCCTCACTCCCTTGGTTGTAACGCCCACTTTCTCTCATGGAGATATTTCCGCGAGGAAATCTAACGGCGGCGAACGTTAAAAAAGAAACAAAAAAAAAAGGAAGAAAACGAAGACGCCTGGTGGAGAAAGCTCGAACAGATGGCGCGAGCGTCGAGGAAAACGCGGATACTAAGCGGCTGAAAAACATATGGGCGGAGGAAGATCTGACGTCAGGATTGCGAAAGATGGAGGAACGGTGAGAATGAAACGAGCTCGAAGGAACGTGACGATGCATCAGGAAGATGGGAAATCATTAACCTTGCTCGGTTGTGGCAACGGGTCGTGGAATTCGTATGCGTCATACGCTGTGCGCGAGCAGCTTGGTCGATGGTTTAAAGAGGCGCGAGAATTACAATGCATCGCCCCCCAACACGCACACGCTCGTCTCACGGACGTGGCGACACTGGCGCACACCTCTTACCTACCGAAGAAGATAATAGACCTGCCTGATTGGACCAGCTGACTGATCGCGGTGTCGACGATTAAGCGAAGAAGTAATGAAAATGGGAAATTAACGAATTCCAAAGTGACTGAATGAAAAAAAGTTTCACGACTCTATTTCTGCATGTCATCGCGAACGATTATACGTGATGATTCCAGTGTGACTCGATTGAAATAAATGAAAAAAATTCGAAAGGTTCTCAATTCTAATTATTTATAGATCAAAACAGAATCTCACCCCTGTATACACATTTCTATCTATACGTTAGAACTCTTAGATTGATTGGTAGATTTCGTCAACTTCATTTTGAAACCACAACACAAATCCAACCTTACCCTAAATCTGCGATGAACGTGAAATGTACGTACAAACAAAAGACACGTACGGAATGGTGTAATACAAATGGCCTATGGTCTATTCGAGATGAAGTAGTTACGCAAGGTCGCCCCCCTCCCCCACAAACAATCTTCATACGTAATACGGTATACCTAGTAACGTAACAATACAAGAGAGTGAAAATGAATCGTTCTTTTTCTCTCATTTTATTTAACATATCTTCTCAAATGTAATATTTCAAATTCCTTCCTCTTAACCTCTCGAATAACTATTAAGAAAAAAATTCCAAAGCAGACTATATCGACCATACATACTATCCGATACAAAAACATTGGACTCACCTTCGGGGGACTTCTTGGTGGTGCCGAAACCGGTAGTGGGTCGTCGCCATCCCCTCCAGTTGTTGCTCAACGACTCTGTCTCGCTGCTCCAGCTGCACAAAGAATCCTCCTCGAAGCGATCGGAGTCGTCGAAGGAGTAACGATCCGTCTCCTCCCATTCGATTATCGGTGGACAGCTCTGTGGACCGGCAACATTGTCCGCGGCCACGGAAACGGC